>NC_041719.1:2687345-3009845 GCF_900700375.1 Denticeps clupeoides | reverse complement strand
GAGGACGGCCCACACAGATAACATGACACATTTATATGGAGATGAGGGAGAAGAGAGAGCGTCGCGGAACCTCCGAGTGCGTTAAAAAGCTCCTAAAAGTGGGCCGGTTTTCTCTGCAGAAGCTTCCAGAACGGCTGCGATGCAAATGCGACGCGTTGGAGGAGGCGCAGGCGTCCGTGTCGCATGCAAAATGGCTTTGACCTTTTACTTGTTAGCTCTCGCGGCCGAGCCTGCCGCTCCCGAGGACAGGCACCGCAGGACCAGCGCGCCCGCCATGGCAGATCGATGCCAAGCGCCACTTCTGCTCAACGTTTGCACAAGTCCGGGCGCCGGCGGGCAGCCGGATGTGCCGGGGAATTAATTAGCTCTTTGCAGCGTTGCACCGGCGCGTCGGCCGGGGGGGGGGAGGGCTGAGCCGCAACCCGGGCGGCGTGGCCGGTCGCCGGACGGCCGCGCCGTAGGCCATTAAATGCGGAATATTAGACCCAAGGTGGCCGGGGTGCTCCGGACTGAAATGCCATTACGCGTTAATTGACCGAACGAGCGGCGCTTTTCCGTGCTCCGGCCTCTGCGGTGACAGCAGCTGAGGATCGGTACCCGCCCGCCACCCTGCCACGATGACTAATGCCATAATAACGCCACTTTATGACGAGCATATAGGAACCAAAAGCCCTGCAAGTGCTGCCGTAAAACGGCTTTTAAACGGAGTTTGCGAACCCCGGACCGTCCTCGGCGGGATTTACGCTTCTTATTAGCGCTTTTCAGAAAAACTTCCCCCATTTCAGAGACGGTGGAGTTTTACTGCGTTTTTATGGGGGGTGGAGAGATGAGAGACTGAATCACCGAACTGGGGAAAAAACTGGAAATATGAAGAGAAACCAGAACTCACTGGAATCAACAGATATTGATTGGCAGTGGGGCGGTTAGAATTCCTTTAGTAGGACGTTCCTGATCCTGTCCTAGAGTCCCACCCGATGGACGGTTTTCATTCCTAACCAACCGTTAATCAGGAGCTAAAGCGTCAGAATTGAGAACACCCACGATTGTAAGCCCATGTCCTCGTGATCATTTCACAATTCATTTGCATGTCCCCAACGGTGCTAGTAGCCTAGTGGGTAACACACTCGCCTATGAACCAGAAGAGCCAGGTTCAAATCCCACTTACTACCATCGTGTCCCTGAGCAAGACACTTAACCCTGAGTGTCTCCAGGGGGGGACTGTCCCTGTAACTACTGATTGTAAGTCACTCTGGATAAGTCAGTCTGGTAAATGCTGTAAATGTACAATCCAGCATCGCCATCTAGTGGTACTTCTTTATATGGCGCGGAATACCGAGAACTCGGGTTTTCTCTACTTATTCGCACCTTACCTGGCTGCTAAGTAAAAGGTAAAGCCACAAATGTGCAAGACCGGTGCCCTACGAGGCCAGGGTTGGAAACCAATGACATATATCAATTATCGTGGGAAATTCCTCTGTGTTTCACGAAGCATAAACAAAGTTATGGATTCTGTAGCTGGAAACCAAGTGCTCATAAATCATCAATAGGTAAAAAAAAAAAAAAAAATACGTTTGATGTAGCGCTGTCAGTTATTAATACGGGCATTTAAAAGCTGCCGGGAAAAAAAAGGAAGCTTGGGTAGTAGAGCGGAAAAAAAACTAAACAAAACCTGGAACATTTTGAGCTCTGTGGAAGCAGAAGTTCCGGTGCCTGGCGCCGTGGAAACGTGCCCACGGAAACAGAGCAGTCAGGCCTCGCCGCTAAACACTACATCCTGGCAGGCCCTCAATTAAATAAGGCTGAATGCAATTGTGGCTGACACGTACGCTGCCAATTCCGCCTGACAGTGGCGCGAAGTCGGCTGACAACGTTGTTTATTTAAACGGAGAATATAATTGGGTATCGGAAGGCCCAGGTTTTTTTTTTATTTTATTATTTATTTTACCCTGCCTTCCCAAAATGCGTCGGCACAGGACGGGAGGGAATACGGGGCCAGCGCCGACACGGCCCGACACAGGTAAAATTGTGTTTACAGGCAGGATGGGGGGGGTAAAAAACGGCAATCCAACACTCTGTTAAATTCGCTCAGCCCCTCCGGGAGGAGAATCAAACTCCTGTCATATTACCAGACGCTAAATTTTCCTTCCGCGGGAAAGTGGACGAGTGGGGTGGGGGGGGGACGGGGGGACGTTCTCCTCGAGTCAAACAAAAGCCAGGAGCCCGTCACGCAGGCGGGAGATATCAAAAACACACACACACACAGAGATTTTTTAATAAGCCGGGGGTGAATTATTTATCAGAAGACAAAAAGCGGCGATGCTGCCGACGCGGCCGGAGCGCAGATTTAAGGGAAGGTGTAATGCGCCGCGTCAGACGTTCACGTTTTATATTTTATTCGCTCTGATGCGCGCAAGCGGAACAGCAGACGCTTCACTCGAGGATGAGAGCGCCGCTTCTTTGATTTTTGTCGCGTGTTAAGTCTTTCATTTCACCTTTTTACATCCAGACTGTCTTTACGTGTCAGGCTTGCGCTGTTTATGCTGTTATCTGGGGGTTATTAAATGTTGGGGGGTTTTTTTTTGTTTGTTTGTTCTGGTTTTGTGATAAAAGGAGGCCGTTAACCGTTACAGATCTCAGAGTTACAGACGCTCATTGAAACAGAGCAGCTAACAGCACAAAATCTGTTGCTTTTTCCCCCCCTGCAGGTACGAAGGGCCGCATGCAGGTGAATATCGGGCATGTTGGACACTTGTGGCGCTCTTCCGTCCTCTTGGACCAACCGAATACAATCAGAAGATCACGACTGTGATAAAATTAGTGGAAGAATTAGTGAAGAGTGGGTATAAGCAACCCAGGCACTGGGCACGCATGTGACAATGAGTCTCTTGGTGACAGTCTCAGGCCCAGGTAAATGGGGAGGGTTCCCCTTTTTTTTTATATGTGGACAACCGGACCGGATGATGAGCTGTGGCGACCCGGGACGGGGGGGTGCAAGCGAAAACACTAAGCTCCGTAATACGGAGTAGATTTGGAGGGCGATCTTAACATCTGGCACAATGAAAATAGAAATTCCATAATCACTCATTAACTTGATCCTTTATTGTCCATCGATGTATGAGGAGCGGGGGGGGGGAAAGGAAGAAATATATAAAGTTAAGTGCCGAATGTCTCGGCTACGATGACCGAAGGACAAGAGATCCTCCAACAATCACCGCCCAACCGGCTGATTAGCCTCACGAATTCACCGACTCCTGGTTGTTTGTCCGAACACACACAGCGGTGGAAAATAAACAGTGTCTGAACGAGGGGGAAATGGATATTCAGAAGCGCGGCCTCATTTACAAGCGTTGCTGGTTAGAGGCGAGCATATTTGCATAACGGAATTGGATATGACCGCCTGTCTCCGAACGCCGTCCGTGGCGCTCTCCGCCAGAGGTGATGCTCTCCTGTCCCCGTCCCCCCCGCCCCCCACTATGCTGGGAAGGTTTGGCTGGAGAATAAAAAAGAAAAAAAAATCGATGCGCATGGCCCAGAGTGCTACGCATCCCAAGGACAATGGATCGAGTTTCTGGCCTCCCTTCGGCTGTAACCTGACGCCGCTCAGAGTTTCACCGATGGGCGGGCGGGCGGAAACACAAGCATCATTCGCTTTTATCACCGGCGATTAAAAAAAAAAAGCAGCTCAGGGCCACACTTCACGTCCCGGAAAAACAGCGCAATTAACAAGCGCGGCCGTAAAGGCATCGCGTGCAGGAGAGCTCGGATTGGCTGAGGCCTGGGCACCCGCCATGCAAACGGGACACGCAGCTTTCCACCAGGCTTTCAACCGCATCCACATCCACATCGAGAGGACCGAAACCAGGTGCAGCTGATCCCGCCCCTTTTCACCAACCAATCAGCTTCTCAGACCCAAAACCGATTCTTTCTGAGCCCCGCCCAAATTCAGACAGATGCAAACTAAATATTGCCCTTGTTGCCTTCGTAACCTTGTTGCACCAGTTGACTTTTACTTATTTGTATCAATAGTGGTGATAATATGTCAATGAGACACATTTCAATCGCATTTCAGTTTTTTTAAGATAATTTTAACTTGACCTATTAAACCTCTGACATTTCTGACTCTTTTTTAAATATATTATGTATATGTTTTGAGTATAACTAGTGAAATAGATTTTTACTAGTAAATGTACATTTAAAATTTTTTAGGCCATACAAGTACTAACCTAAAACATGTTAACTGTGATGATCCAATCTATCTCCACATTATGACTTGATACATGCGACAGTCTAACTGTTATGAAGTAATACAGTTTAGGATCTAGTCAGTAATATAATTACGGGCAGTGGTGGCTTTGTGGGTAAGGAAGCGGACCTGTAATTGGAATCTGCCACTGAGGTCCCCTTGAAGACTGCTCCCCGGGCGCCTGTCATGGCCGCCCACTGCTCACCAAGGGTGATGGTTAAAAGCAGAGGACACATTTTGTTGTGTCACCGTGTGCTGTGCTGCAGTGTATCACAATGGCAATCGCTTCACTTTCACCATGTGAGTTCATTTGGACAGATGTGTCTCCAAAGCACAACTTGACAAGAGACAATGCCGATTTAACGCGTTAACTGGCAGCCTCAGTAGATGTTGAGCTTGCATCTGGGTGGACTTCTGCGGAAAGATAAATGGATCTGATGTCCACGGGCGAAAATGAGGGTGTTTATCTGTAAAGGCTTCCTCTGACGGCGGCGCCGGGAGCCCAGGGAGACGGGCAGCGGGCTCGGTGGCCGCCGCTTTTTTCCAGGCGGCGCGCGGTTCACCACCCTGTTTTGTCAGGGTCGATAACCGGTCATTTCTGCTGTAACAACACGGGCAGAAATGTGATCTCTCCAGCAGAGCAGCAAATCTGTAGCCACCGACGCACAGCATCACAACTGCAGCAGAATATATATGTACTGTTTACGGTGTGTGTGTGTGTGTGTGTAAAATGTTCACTGCCGATTCAGCAAGCGCCAAGAACACCAACCCAAAACCAGCAGCTGGTATTTAAACGTGCGTCTTGCAATACGTTATGGGATTACGCCCCATTCCCGTTATCGACTCATCGCCATTTTGGCAGCTAAACGGCGCCGGATGGAAATGTATGTAAATCCGCACACTTAACTGACACCCTAAAGATGAGAAACAGATGAGATTAGGTACAGAAGATCACTTCTGCAATGAGCCTCGCCGTAAGCTCATTACGCACGTAAAGGGTTTAATTATCGCCGCCACCTCGCCTCGGCGCCACATACTTCATACGGACGCTTCTCTACATATATGAATATGTCTGAGCTCCAAAACCAGCTTTTAGCCTCAGCCTTTAGCTTTTAATCAATTTTGCACAAGTCCATTGTTCCCATAGTCCGTTTAAACGTGATTTTACTTGTGATCATCGTTTTCTGAAGCTGTCAGACCGGCGTCTGATTGAAACCAATCACAGATGTCCAGAAACGATTAGAAACCTGAACCAGAACTGTGTGTGTGTGTGTGTGTGTGTGTGTGTGTGTGTACCTGTGTAGCAGTTTTTAATATGAATTAAAATTTTACCCATTACCCATGAAATTTACCCACTGGGGCCATTTCCTCATTTACGATATCGGGGGTCTTTCTGACGACGTTACACAGTTATAATAATCGAGTTCCTACAATCATCTCAATTGTGTGTTTAGAGATTTGGAGCAACTGAGTAACTGCTATTACACACACACACACACACACACACACCTGATGAACATGCCCCTTGAGCTGAAGATAATAATGGAAACGGGGATGGTGTCTGTATTAGAGAAGAAGATAGCTTCGTGAGTGTGAGGGCCCTTGAGAGGACATCTGCTCTCCATTCCTTTCACAGGTTGTTTTGTTCTGTTTTGAACGGAACTCGCGGCTGCGTTCTGCGTCTCCAGGCCCGTCGGAACGTGACCCGTTTCCCTCGGCCCGTCCGAGGACAGAGGTAACCCGACCCCGGAACCTGAACCTCCTGGCCGTTATTTACCCCGGACTTTTCACTCTCGTCTCCTTCGTTCCGCTCTCCTCGCAGCTCGGCCGACAACTTTCTCACGGCAACCGACCCAACGCTCCGACTGGCGGGATGGCGGTTCAGAAAACCAAAAATGCCGATAAGAGTTCATTAGTAACCACACAAGCTCCTCACGTGTCTTTGTTTTCCAAGAGGAGACGACACGGTAGATTAAACCCAATATGGAGCCTCCAACCAGACAGGGAGGCGCTTATCTTAAAAGCGTCGACAGGTACGGAATCGCAACCGCCGCCATTTATCAGTCGGTTCGATCGGTCTTAATTACCACAGCCAATCAGACGCTGCCGGCTTCTACGCTCACTTTATATCAGTTTTCAGTTGCCGCGGATGGTCTGAGGAGTCTGAAGTAAAAAGAAGGATTTAATACGCCCTCGATAAAGGTCTCATTTCGTAACATTGCTGCATCACTCTAAACAGACCACCTGCCGTCACACTCCAAATTCAGCTCTAAAAGTAAAAAATCTGTCCAACTGGCATCCATCTAAATGGAACTGGTGGGTAAAGTTTCAAACGTCCTGTGGCCTTTTGATGTTAGTAAATGTATCAAAAATGTATCAAAAAATGTATCAAAAATGAATATCAATTAGCAAATGTTTGTCCCACTGCCAGTTAGTGAAGATCTTCGTCCCGTGTGAACCCTGGAGAAACCTCCCGTGGGTAAAGTGAGACGTCTGAATATTCATGATGGCCAGGGCCACGTCCGTTGAAGGAGGACCCGCGGCGAAGATCTGCCGGAGTCGGGCAGCAGATGATAGTTCCCGGCATGGCGCGCGATGGCCCTCAGCTACGGGACTCCGGCCGCGACCGGGCCAGTGGCGCAGTCTGCTTTCCGCCTTTCCTCCCCCATTCGGAGGAGGAGGAGCGCTGACCGGGGCCCTGATGACACTCGAGATTTATCTGCACAACACAGATTGTGTCACTCTGACCGCGGGGCCCGGTGATTAATTCCGCCACGTTCCTGTTGGCCAAGCTGCTGGTGTCTGACGGCTACAATGCCATTTTATTTATAGGGATGAGATACGCCAGTGCTGGCCGGCTCCACGCCGCGGAAGCCAGCGTCTGCTCGGCCCATCAGGACGGATTACGGCCGCAAGCCTTCGAGCGCAGGACGTCCGTCACTCCGCGAAACAGGGTCGGCCGGAGGCACGTTTCTCGCGCCGAAGCGATCCGTCCACGCCGGCAAAGTGGCCAGAGATTTATCCTCTTAAAGAACGGTAATCTCAGTTTAAACAAGTCCTCCATCTTGGCGGAGAGAAATATATACGTACCCTTTATGGGATAACATCGCGTCCGCGAGGCCCGTCAGGATTCGCGAGAGATAATGAGAAGGTCACATTCCTCCAATGCGGCTACTGATCACTGGCTGCCATGGCAACCGGCCCATATAATTTTCGTAATAATTATGCGAACTCCCCCGGCCGAACGCGCGTGCCGCGAGCGTACGCCAACGTGGACGGATATAGGATATATGCTTTTGCGGGCGCATTATGAAAAGCCATTGTGCGGCAGGAACAATGGCATCACTGGCGTGCCGTGTCTGCGCCATTGTACCGGTCCTATTCACTTCTGCTCCATTCTGCTCGGCAGACGTCGTCACAAAGGCGCTCCACAAAGAGCAGAAGGCGGGACCTGCGGCGACCACCGCCGCGTCGCCCGCCTACCCAAACACGCATTCTAATTGGAGCGCTAAGTCAGAAAATTTGACCGAAATAAAAAAGGACGACCTTCATGACCCCGGAACGGCAATTTGGGGCCAAAGAATTATGAAGAATTGTGTGCGGAAAAGTAAAAAGTTCAATTAAGAGCTGTATACTTATGCTCAACGTGTCGGGTTCTAGGCTTCTGCCAACGTGGCGCAGCGGTAGCGCGCTGAGACGAGAGTCCAGAGGTCGGCGGTTCAAATCCGGTCGTTGGCATAAACAACGTTTAAGGAAGCGGCCCCCGTAATCAGAAGGTTGCCGGTTCGAATCCCGATCCGCCAAGGTGCCACTGAGGTGCCACTCAGCAAAGCACCGTCCCCACACACACTGTCATGGTGCCCACTGCTCACCGAGGCTGAAGGGTTAAAAGGGTCACAATGACGGTCACGTCACTTTAGTTCACTAGTCCACGTGAGTGTGTGTGATGGTGAATAAGCAATACAGTTTATTAGCGCCGATTGTGAATGAGAAGAGATACATGACAAGCCCTCATACTCGGTCTTGATGGCTTCATCTCCCGCGTGTCCTTCACCGTTTCATTAAAGGCGGACCTCTCCATCGCCGGTTCTTGTTGGTGGCGTCACCTTCATTAAAGCGCCCGACAGTGGGAGATTCCAATCGCGGAATCGGTCCTCACTAATCCTCCAGCAGGTGATTACGCAATCGTACTCGTGACCTACACGCCGCGATGGAACAGAGTGCGGCGCCGGGCCTTTTTTTCTTGATATTAAAAAGCCAGCGAGCTGTGTTACTGGCGAGAGCTGCGCGGCGTCTGATTGGCCGAGGCTAATCAGCCGCTACGTTTCTGACACTGCGAAAGCGGCCGAGATTGCCGTCTCCTCCTTTTACGAGCATCGCCGGGTCTCCTTTCCTCTCCCCCCGGCCCGATCGATGTCGTTCTCGCGGAGAGCGCCGTAATTTCGAGAGTAATGAAAAAAGCAATAACGCTTCTCCGCGCCCCCCCTACAGCCGGCGATACGCGAGAAGGACGTCCGCCGAAAAGGTGCCACGTAAAGGACAAACAGAGGTACACAAAACGTGGCGCGGTGACGGCCCGGCCGTGAAAACGTGGCCAGGTCCGCCATTCCTTCCACAGGCCGCCAGACCAGCTTCTCAGCATCCGAAGTGCCGATCCGCCGAGCGGCGTGACGCGAGTCTGATGCGCATCTCGTCATTGACTGGTTTCAATTATCACCGCCGGCCCCGCGCCGCGCCCACATTTACATTAGCCTGCTCGAGCCGTTTTAATGCCCCATTCGGTAACAGAGCCAGACGGCGACATTCTTCTTCAACGTCCCCGCTCAGGCGCTCCGCCCGCTGCCCTTTTTCCCGCCGTCGCGGCTTCCTGAGGCGGGAAACGTCGGGGGCGTCGCCCAAACGCGGCGCTATATCCCCCTATTTATTAAAGCTTGGATTAACATGACAGCGGCCTCCGTCGGGGGAGTCTTTACCGCCGCTCGGAGGAGACAGTAATGGGCCGCGGTTAATGTCTCCAGCGGAACAGGAAACGGACGGGAGGACGTGCGAAGACGGGCAGGAATTGTTCTCCGCGGAAACGTACCTCCGCGAGGAGTAAATCTGTGCGTGGAAGAATGAATATCGGCGCGAGGACGTTTAGCGCGTCGAGGAACGTTTCCTGAGCAGCAGCAGATGATGAAACACGCGCCGCTTCAGAGGCAAGAACAACAAGTGCAGATAACGCTCCAGTTATTTAATAAACTCATTTAACTCAAATAGAAGGTCAGCTCTACCCTCATCGCCCGTGTTGGTTTTGATTTACTTTCAAAAAGATTTTTAATGTACGCTGAAATAGAAAAACCTTCGGTGTCAAACGTTAATCTAAAGTGATTTTCACATAAAACTGCATAAAAAAGGACAGCGAGCTCTAAGAATCCGTCAAAATGTTAAAAATCACGCACACTTTAATAGTAATAGGGGCCGTGGTGCGTTAAGGAAGGAAGCGGCCCCTTAATCAGAAGGTTGCCGGTTCGATTCCCGAACCGCCAAGGTGCCACTGAGGTCACGCCACTCTGCTTCACAATGACAATCGCTTCACTTTCCTTTTAATCTATAGTGCGTTGGAAATATTACAAAAAAAATTTTTCGCTGAGTAAATGATATTAAGGGTCGTTTTTTTTTAAATCGGTGAACACTTAACCCGGAAGCCCCTTCATGTTGCTGGACCCCGCAGGACCACGATGCACTGCAGCCGCTCACCTCAGCTCTCATACACATTGATGAGGGTGCGGCGTTTTTTTTTTTGGGCGGGGAGAGAAGCACCGAGGTTCAAACTGCACCTCTCCGGAGGGAACGACGGGGTTTTAGTAAAAAGAAAAATAAAGTATAAATAAATAAATAAGTAAGTAACGCCGGCGGCTCCCCGAAACAGAACAAGGTGAAGAGGGGCAGTGAAGAGCGGAGGCTGAAGATTTCTCCCTCGTTACTGAACTTCCTGCCAGTCGGGTGAGTGCCTGACTGACCGACACTTAAAAAGTGAGACAGAAATAGGAGTGTGTGTGTGTGTGTGTGTGTGTGTGTGTGAGTGTATGTTACCAGGTGCACCTCTACGATGGAGCTCTAAATCCGTCTTTATTCAGAAGATCAGAGGCATTTCAGGCCTTTTATTATAAACCCATCCCCTGCCTGAGGACACACACACATAACATTTATATGTAAGTGTGTGTATCTCAGGTACACAGACCAAAGCCATTTGTAACAGGCAATGATGCAGTCAAACACACACACACACACACACTCACAGCTGTCCAGCTGAGGTCACTGCAGACTGAAGAAAATCCACGCAGCTCAGCTGCGGCTCCGGACTTTTCCATTACGCTCCCAGTTACGGAGCGCGGATAAACCCAGCAGCCGGACACAGTGAAGCAACACATCTGAAATGGGAATCTTCTACCCACAATGCACCCCTCCTTACACGCATTTATTTTCCGGCCAGGGAAAATAATACAAATCTACACGTATCTGGTACGCGGCACATCTGCGCGGCGGTCCGGGTGACGATCATCTTCAGCCGTCCCCTGGTTTAAAAATGACGCTGGTCCTGGCTCTGCGGGAGATCTGGACCTAGAACAGTTCTAATCAGAGGACACCGTGTTCCGCTGCAGCCGCTGAGCTGCATTATTCATACACGGGACGGGACAGGATGTGTGTGTGTGCATGTGTGTTTGTGTGCTTAGCATGTTCTTTGGTTTATTAAACTGTGTGTGTATGTATGTGTGTATGTGCATATTTCTGATGTAGTTTTATCACACACACACACACTCACACACTAGCCATCACTTACATATATATTCCCTCACTTTACTGCTTGTCTGAGTCCAGATTTTCTCTCTCTCACACACACACATACACACATACACATACACACACAGCTCTTGGTCCCTGATGAGGACCAGTGGGGGGTGGAGCTTCATCTCCCTCCACCCCAGCACAACACAGCATGAGGCCAATCCACCACTCCCATTCAATTCAGCGTGCACACACACACACACACATTCTTGATGAGAAGCTTCAGACGTCTTCTGAGGTCCCACCATCATCCCCACTATTCCCACCAAGTCCCCACAAACCTCCAGTCTATTTTTATTACAGCGTGTTCTCCAGTTCATTAACTTACACTAATTAACAAAATGCGGCATTATCCATCAGCCTCCCAGTATATCTCATCCGAATTATTTTAACACTGGATTCAAATCTTATTTTAAAAAAATACATAATAATGCTCATGTTGAGTTCAAGATGTTTGACCTCGCCTCACCACAGGACACGATCGTCCCTGATTGGTCGACTCTCGTGATATGACCTTCAGCTGTTTAACCACGCTCCAAGCACCACCCAGTCGTCTCAAATCATCTCAATACACGCCTTTCATCCGATTTTGCATTTTCTAGACACGATCACTCGCTCTTTCTAGGAAGTTGACCTTGACCTTGACCTTGCTGCACCGCCGTGCCGTGTTCTGCGGCGAGGGGTGCGGACAGGAACACTCGCGCCGGTGTGGGGTTTGCATTTTCTGCTAATAACTGATAGCAGATCTCTGTCCCCCGCCCCCACGTCGCCTCCGCCCGTCCGGCGGCGCTCCGTCCGCGCCTGTCGCGTGCCGATTCTCCACTCTGAGGCAGCGGTGATAAGCAGGTAATTCATCATGCTGCTGAAAGCTACACACGCACACACACACACACACACACACACACACACACACACACACACACACACGCCTTATCAGCCTTTCACAAGATTCAGCCTCCCCGAGCAGGGTCTCTGTTTGGAAAGTGACCCGCCGGCCTACCGGCTCCAAATTACCATGACAACGTTAGAATTATCCAAGCAAATGACAAGAGCGGAATTAATATATTTCTCCCGGCGACGGGCCGAGCCGCAGCCCCGGCGCGCGTTCCCGTTACAGGCAGGGAGCCGAGCAGCGGCGAGGGTGAAGACATCCCGGCTTTCATTTCCCCGACTGGACCGTTCCGTACAGGACGCTTACTGAGATCCCATGGAACGCCGCCAAGACAACCCCTTCGCACGGAGGAGGAGCGGAAATCTGTGTAACAACCCGAGAGCCAGCAATACTAATCTCATCCACAGCCAGAGAAAAACCTATAAAGATGATGAAACCTGGTCTCCCGCTCTCTCTGATGAACTCTTACTGCATTTAATTATTGTCATAATTATTAGTATTATTATCATTTGTTGTTATAACAACAAGTGCTGCATGACATTTTTATTGTGCGTATGTGGCTCTCTCTTCTCTCTCTCGCTCAGCCTCTGAGCTTCAGACTCTCCGCAGGTGCGGGGTCGCAAGGTCAAGATCGGGTCCCTCTTTGTTCTTTGGAAGGGAGTCCTTTCAGCATTGAGCTGACACACACACACACACACACACACACACACACACACACACAAAGGCCTGATACATGTGCATACACACATGACTGCATGCAAAATGTCTGTTCATTTGCATATGGGGTCTCTGTCATTGGCAGCAATTCCGTCTCTCACACATGCACACACACCAACAGGGATTCCGATAACACATAACTGCCAACATACACACATTCCTTTAAATTTGAACGCAAGCTCACATCTGCAACAATGGTAATAACTATATTATAAATGCATAAATCAAACTGAGGTTAAACCTAACTAAACTGAACCTCAATAAACAAAGTCTGGTCTATTTTAGGTTAATTCGATTAAATGTAAGTATTTTGTCTTATGAGGACCAGAATAAATGACCCAACATTTACTGAAAGATAGAAATAAATCTGTACACACACGTACACACACACACACACACACACACACACACACACACACACACACTGTCAGGAAATTCCATTGTTGGGATTCCTACAGTGCATCCAGGATGGCGGGGGCGGGCCGGCGGGATCGCGGAAAGATGAACCCCATTATGCCCGACGCTACATGTGTTAACAGCACGGCCACAAAGTGGGCATCGCGCCGTTATCTCATCCGCGGTGCTTTATAAAAACGTGCAGTCAAAAGCCCAGATAAGAGAGCAGCGCAACTCATAATTGAGCTCCGACGTGAAATGAGATCCATTCGGCGTTCCTCGGGGGCCATTGTTAGGTCCATTCACGTTTTTAATTGGAGCCGCTCCACAGAGGGATCCAAACACTGTGACTCATCAGCCGTCTATTCTGCCAACAAAGGCCCGTCGCCGCGGCCGGCGCTGCTTACTCACCGGCCTTGGCCGTTCCAAAACTTTCTGCCTGTGAGCTGCTTTGCGGCATTAATTACCAAGACCATTAGCAGACGGAGCACTCGTTGCATCACCTTTGTCAGCCTTCTTAACAGCCATATGGCCATAACCTGCGCCTCTGATGACAGGCACAACACAAAGGAGCTCTCGAGAGCACCAGTCACGGCCGGGAACACAACCATAACCCGTAGTTCCACGACTGGAATCCGAGTGATTAGTCCGCACGAGGGTTATGCAGGATTATGCAGTATGCAGCATATCAACAAATTAAGTAATTTATAATTAGGTGTAGATTGTTATTCATCGGTTATCTACGGCGGCCCAGAAGGGCCAACACAAATGCAAATGGCGCAACGCAGATGCGAGTGCCATTGCACAAATGCAAAAAAATCTCAACGGAAGTTACACACGCTCTTTTCTAGCATCAGTGCTTCTAGCGCTTACTTAATGAGCCTCATTTCCATTGGGCCACAACTTCCATGGTGCATAGCTTATGGCCCAGAACACGTGCGTTACAATGCATTCATTAATGCCTGTCATAACCAGCCATATTTTGCACTGTGATGTGTTTATGTGAGGGATGATTGACACTGCATTCACATATCAAATATTATGTGCAATATACGACATTTGAAATATGAACGCAGTGTCCGTAACTTGCGATGTGCGTAACTTCTGCTGTCACGTTTGCATTCGAGTTGATTCTTCTGGGCCACTGTAGTTATCCGCCAACCCCTAAAGTGAAGTGATTGTCACATGTGATACACGGCAGCACAGCACACGGTGCACACAGTGAAATTTGCCCTCTGCATTTAACCCATCACCCTGAGTGAACAGTGGGCAGCCATGACAGGCGCCCGGGGAGCAGTGTGTGGGGACGGTGCTTTGCTCAGTGGCACCTCAGTTGCACCTTGGCGGATCGGGATTCGAACCGGCAACCTTCTGATTACGGGGCGGCTTCCTTAACCGCTAGGCCACCACTGCCCCTTAAATCAGAGGAAAGCGCGAACACAGTCCCCCGCTACCAGAGATTACGCAGTCGAGATTCCCACATTTGGGGAATTCGCAGGGGTCAGCACAGCCGAAGTGCAATGGCTGAGCCTCGCCCTGGGGGAACCGCCTTCTTGATCACGGTATCTCCCCTGCCAGGTAATTATATGCATTTGTTACTCATACTGTTACTCATACTGCCGACCCCAACACATTTGTTTCAGTAAGTTCTGCAACAGAGTGACTAACTTCTATTTACGGCATTTTCCCACAAAGACCCGAACGTTTTCTAGCGTTTTCTAACAGTTCTGTACAAACTTTCATACAACAGAATAGCACATGATGAGTTGAGGGCGGTTCCGGCTACTGTTGCACAGAACCCATTACTTCAGACAGCGCTGCTAAATTATGATAATTAAAATGTAGCGCCACGCGGCATCACGTTTTCAAGTTATTACGAGACGCGCTGCCTTCCACTCGTCATGCGAGTCTGGACAGACATATAACACCTCACGTCAAGTTCCGTGTCACATTAACGACGCGGCGTGTTCATGTGAAGCGGGCGGCCGTTATTTACCGCATGTGTGCAGAGCAGCGGCTTGCAGACAACAGCCCAGAGTCATGTTTCAATTCTGCCATTTACAGAGAGAGAGAGACAGAGAGAGGCTGTGTGTGTGAGGGAGAGAGAGAGAGAGAGAGACTGTGCATGTGAGGGAGAGAGAGAGAGAGAGAGAGAGAGAGAGAGAGAGAGAGAGAGAGAGAGTGTAAGTGTGCACGCAGCATGAGTAATGGGGGGAAATGGCATTCAGGAATTATTCCAAACCACAGTTGCCAAGCCAGGGGATTTATTCCTCTTTGTTTATGAAATGAGGCTCAGAATAAAGAGCCACGGTTTTTCAAAAGTTAAATATCAAAAATAATCCCACACTCATTAACAATTAACACTGGAATATGATAACCGGCATGCAGACAGATAAGCGGAGAAAGAGACAGACAGTTAAGCTGAGATAGACAGTCACAGAAAGACAAAAAGATTACAGACAGAGAGACACTGACAAAAAGATAACGAAGGACTGACTGGCATGTGAAGAAAAAGACAATGACAGACTGAGAGACAGACAGATAAATAGACACACACGTGCACAAATATGAGGAAAGATATGCAGATGCATGCAGACAGACTAGAGGGAAAAAACTGGGAAACAAAAGACAATTAGAGAGACATGCAGACAAAACAAAAGACTGAGTAACAAAAGGAAAACAGGCTGACAGGTAAACAAAAGACGGAGAGAGAGAGAGAGAGAGACAGGTTGGAAAAAAAAGAACGACAAACAAAAAAATCAGGGACCGGTGGAAAAGTCAAAGAGAAAAAACAAACACAGACAGACAAACAAAATCGAAGAGACCGACAAACAATTACCAAACAAACAGTGGACAGAACACAGCGAGACAGAAAAACAGACAAGAGACGGACATGTAGAAGGTGAGGTGAAGTGGGCCGAGGGCTCCCCCCCGGTTCCACCTCGGTGAGAAACGGCCATCAGAAGCGTAGACTCCCCGCCGGAACCTGGCAGAAGGGCTCGGCCAATCAGAGCCTGGAACCTACCAGAGCCATACAGATAAAAAAACGAGAGGAGGGACGGGCTTCGCCGCATCGATCAGCTGCTGACGGCCCGACGTCTTAACCGAACACACTCAAACATCAACATGTCAACAGGATCCATAAAATATCGGCATGAAATTATTCACGATTAACCAGCATTGCAGGCCGTCGGGCTTCAGAAACCCGATTAGATGAACTACATTTCAACCCGACATCACCGCGGAACCCTCGATCTTCAGTCGTATCAGAATAAATCTCTCCCGGTGATAAGAAGTGGACCACGGAGCTGTGAGGGCCACTTGGCGTTCTGAATGTCAAAGGGAACGGAGCCGATCTCCACTCTGCACAACCGGTGGAGTCCAGGCCCATTTTGTCTAATGGCTCCGTGACGCCACTAATTGCGGCTCATCAATCAATTAAAACGCCTTTTATTTATCGTGGTCAAGCTGTCCCCGCCTCCTCGTCCTTCGCTCGTCACCGAAAGCTCCACCTGGAGGCGAGGGAGCGGCGAATGACACCTCGGGTTCCTCCGCAGCAACCGGCGGACGAGATTACAGGGCGCCGCCGCGGCGACCTTCAGCTTCACCGAGAGTGGGGGCGCCGCTCCGGGGGGGTAATTGAATGTTTTACACCCCAGAAGGAGCCGCCTCCGAATCCGGCACGATTCGGTTCGGGAGTCCGTCCCTCCGCCGGGAGACGCGGCGGCACAATCAAGCGCGTTAACAAACAAAACCCGAAAATTATGCGGTGAGGGTCAAATCACTGGCTGCCGCCTTTCAGGTGTCAATCATCCTTCCTGCCGGCTCTGGGCTGCAGGCTTGAAGGTCAAAATATTCATATTCTGCCAGATCTTATCATGTGAACTTAAAATATTCCATATTTCTCGCTCTCTCACGTTAAACGGCGTGTGCTTGGGCCTCGGTTTTGACGGACACAGCATTAATAGCGTGGTTAATCCGCGGCTATTAAAATCTAGGACACGCCCCTCACGGTGAGTGTATCGGTTGTGACGTCGGCGCGCGATGCAGCAGCAGACGAATGAAGAACAATAAAAACAGTCATAATAACGATGATGACAATAGGCATTGTTTTCAAAGCTCACAAACACGCTGACGAATTACGTGCAAGTCACAACAAACAATAAGTGTCAATCAAGCAGATGAACCATCTGTGACGCACGTTTGGTAAAGACAGAGGTCAAAAGGTCGCGGTACGAAGAGAAAATCAGAATAAGAATTGTTCTGCTTCTTCTCATTGCTTATTCTGAGCCTGTGAATCATGAATCAGCTCCGAAGCTCGGAGGAGGTTGTGAGGCTCGGTCGGGTCGGACCGCCAGTTTTTTGGGTTTTTTTTTTAATGCCGTATCTCCAGCAGCTCCAGCGAAGCTCCGGCGCGTAAGTGGGAATTTTCTAAAATCAGCTCCAGCGCCGGGCGCCCCGGGACGCTCCGCCTGTATTCACATTTCCTCTTGTTCAGAGCGCAAACAAGCGAGCAGCAAGACAGCGGCGGCATCTGGTGAAACACTGTGCAATAACAACAACACACGCACACCTGAACACACACACACACACACACACACTTTCCTTTTGCACCCTGTGTTCTTAATTCTGCTCAACAGTCAACAGACCAGCGAGTGATCCGAGAAAAGGACAAACGACTCCAGACTCCCCCAGTTTTAAACCCTTCCTGCACGGAAAAACTCCACCCCGCGTTCCATTACGCGTTCTCCTTCGTCATGAACATCTTGATTTTTGTTGGTCCGTAAAAGATTTCGTAATAATAAAATGTTTTAAATTCCCCCGATGGTTGGGCAATAATATTGCAAAATTTTTAAACTATATCACTATACATGATTTATATCTCAATACTTCGAAAGGAGAGGTTGAGTAAATGAGTAGACAAGTGAACCTCAAAGGCAAAGTACAGGAGGCCAGGTCTGCACTTTTTGTTAAGTACATAACTCCACATGTGTTCATTCATGGTTTTGATGCCTTCAGTGAGAATCTACCAACGTAAATGGTCATGAAAATAAAGAAAACACCTTGGATACTCAATGGTTACAATATATATACTTAACATGGAACAAGTATATTCAGTATGTATCGTCCACAGCTAAACCCACCCCTATCCAATTAAAAAGATGCTATTGAACATTTGGGGTCAGATTAAATGGTTCAAAACTCAAAAGTTGAGACAAATTACTGGTCCACATCGATTGAGAAGGTTACTGGATGCATGCTGGATGAAAAAAGCATCAATTACAACAGGAAATGCATTCAAGGCAGCAACAAATTCGTATGCAGTTTGGCAAAATCGTGAGCAGCAGCAGTGACTGTTGTTGTCATTGTTATTACTAATTTATTACTTATTAACAGTCGGGCTGTTCACTCTGCACCACTTTTTAAGAGCCATTAATGGGAAGACGGCCTTCATTTTGGCTGCTCTGAACGAGGCAAGGACACGGAAGCTCATTTAATGTCTGGGGCACAGCTGACAGCGGTGCATTCTGGGAAAAGGGAGAGTTAGAAAGCAGGGAACGACTGGACGCCATATCAGTCGGTTACAGCTCAGGACACATGACAGTCCGGCTGCCAGCCGGTCAAAGACTCCATCACTCAGAAGAAGCGGAAAGCCCAGACACTGGAGATGTCTAGAGTCTGGAGTCCAGAGTATAGATTTTATTTAACGTCAAATAGCCTAAACGATTACTCTGTCCATTACTTCTCAACTATTCTCCTACACGCATGACTTCTACAAATAGTCTTCATCCATAAAGCTCCATGATGAAGCCTGGACTGATTCTTCATAGTCCCCAAATCACTCATCCACACCCTCCTGGACCCTCAGGTCCTCCTCCTCCATCAATCTCAATTTACCTTCTTTGCACCTGACTACCATGTCAGCTCCGGAACATTCTCCCACAATTAAGTTTCTATAAAGACGTCGTGAAATTCAGATTAATTGGCTCAGTTAGATATAGCTTGCATAAAAATATCGATGATAAAAAATAAAATAAAGGCTGCTGACATCACGCCACCAGTTGACGACGTGTGTGCTGTGCCCAGCTGTCAGGGAGGAAGGGCACAGCTTCACCCCACGGCATCGTGGGAAGGCTGCCCAGCTGTCAGCGAACACTAGGCATGGCCAAGGTCAACACTGCTGCTCCAACACACACACACACAGAGTTAATTTTCATAGATTATTATACAGCAACACTGGTATGTCGGAGTGTGTGTGCGTGTGTGTTAATGAGAACATAAAAATTTTAGAGACCTGAAGCTAACTCCACATTTTCTTATGCTGACGGTTTATTTAGTGCATTAAAATGCAAATGAGATGTCCTGTTTGAGCCAACATAGTAATTTATTCTAATCAATTATTTACTTATTTATTTATATTTAATTCATTTAAACCGGGGAAATATAAGTGTGGCGTTCTAAACAGTCAGATTATTGCTATTGTGCACACCCTCGCCACCCTATACTGTTTACCCAGTTCACCGCTGCTCGCGGCGCGCCGCTGGACAGCTGTAATGACCGTGTGGGACAGAAGCTGACCGCTGATGAAGGGTCGGAAGTTGCAGGGTTGTGGGAGTCTTTCTGTTAAAGTGGTCAGAGGAGGAAAAAAAACAACACTACCTCCCATAATGCATCAGCGCTGATCACAGATCAGCGTCTCATCTGAATAAAAAGTAGGGCGGTGCGAAATTTCCCGCCCAGACGCAGTGTCCATCTGTGCTGCGTTGCCAGCTGTAATGAATACGGTGTGTGTGTGTGTGTGTGTGTGTGTGTGTGGTCGTCAGCAGCCCTCACAGATGTGTAAATGATCCCCTATGACACGATGCAGCTCTGATCGGTTGTTTCATATTAAAGAACGAACAGACAGATCCCGCCGAGGAAGAGAAGAGTCACGCCCTCTCTGATCGCTCCGCTGTCTCTCCATGCGGAGTCGCACACTTTGATTATAAGGGATGAGTGAGCTTAAATGATCCCAGAAACAATATTTGTTATGACATTCAAGTGCTGGGTATTTTAAAATGTCAGCTATACTTTGGAATCATAATCTTACATTTACATTTAAATTTAAGGCATTTGGCAGACGCCCTTATCCTGAGCAAATTACAACGTGCTTCAATGTCACCATGGATGATGTGATTCACTGGTTCACTAGGACCCCCAACTATGAATACAATCTCTTTATTCACTCTGTTATAGTTTCTATACAGAAGTCAGACAATAAGAAGGTTACAAGTTCATTTAAATATTCTCTAAAGAGGAAGGTGTTGAGCTGCCGTGTGACAGTTCTCAGTGACTGAGCTGTTCTGACCTCGAGGGGAAGTTCATTCCACCACGGAGGGGCCAAGACGGAGAAGAGTCTAGATGAGAGATGGAGGGACCAGGCGAGCAGTACTGGAGGCTCGGAGTATACGAGGTGCAGTGCGAAGTGTAATAAGGGCTGTGAGGTAGGATGTAGGTAGGAGGTAGGATCAGAATTTTGAACCTGGAGAATTTGAAAAGGTTGAAGATCAGTCGTGCTGCTGTTTTTGTTTAGTTTATTTGTATTAGTTGTTATTATGTAATCTTGGTTACATAATAACAAATAACATAATACAATACGCTTTACTAAAAAAAATGTTTTCAATTATTAGTTAAGTGACTATCGACGCCACTGTTCTTCGTGGGTGGTGGATCCGAAAAAGAGCCGATTGAAAATGAAAGTGAAGAAGTGGACCAGGCGAGGGCCTCGACGGTGAAAAATCCCCCCGTTTCCACTGCTCCCCAGGCCCGTCTATGGATCGATCTTTGCTAAACACTCCTGCTGGCACCGCATGAAATATTCATATTGCAATTTCTGACAGCTCCCCTCCCATAATTTGTAAATATTTCAGCATAACAGTGGTTTAAGTGGAAATCAGTGGTGTGGGGAGAGTTATGGGTCTCTTCTGACCCCCTAAAAAAAAAAAAAAGAAAAGAAAAGAAAACTGACAAATGGCCACTTCTGTCACCCAGCGAGAAATCCCGCCGTCACACACAGCGGCTCATTTATCTCAGAGACTCGGCTGGAGCGTGTGTGTGTGTGTGTGTGTGTGTGTTCTCACTCCCTAATAGCCTCCGGGTAGAATGCCGGCTTTGGTGGTCTGCCGGAGGGCAGGTGAGACGGTGGGGTGAGAAGGGGTCAACGTAGGGTCTGTCCAAGATGACCACCAGTTATAAAAGTGTAAAAATGTAACATTTATTCATCAAAAAAGATTTAAAAAGCTGTAGAAATTCGTACAGTAGTGTGGTGTATAAAAACAAGGTAAAGTACAAATACTGGATGAAGTGCAGTGTCAGGACGAAGTCTGGTGAAGCCAATGCAATCCCCCCCCCCCAGAAATTTGCATAAATTGGCAATTACATTTCACAATTTCCACAATCGTCGCTAATCACTCGTTTCCAGCCGTTTAATTACAGCTCCGCAGCGACTGCCTAATGTCGTGAAAGGCAATACCTTATTGTTGCTTATCACGCAGTATTAGCTAAATTACATTAGTGTTGATTTTCACCAGGGCCTGTTGTGCTCTGTCTGTGTCTGTGTGTGTGTGTGTGACATGTTACTCACTTCCAACACACACACACACACACACACACACACACAGACACAGTCCTTTTAATGCTGAGTCGACAGGAAGTCCTAATTGAAAGGCTCCAGACCTCAAACACAAGGGGACAAGATGAAGGGAGTCGTAATCTGGGATAGCTGCAATAACAATAAGCCTTTATTTATTTATTTATTTATTTCGCTTTTCAAACGCAGCAGCCGAGTGACTCAGCAAAAAATTTGCATCACCGTCCGTCAGCCAGCGGTTCTTTCCGAGCAGGAAATTTCGGACATTTCCCGGATCTCTGTACATGCATATTCAACACAGATGAAACATTTTTCAGAAAAATATTTTCAGAAAAAAGTCGACCAGAGAGCAGCAGACCCTTCCGCAGGCCTATGCTATGCACCCACCGTGCCCCGCCCAAAGATCAACACATACCTGGCGGGCGCCTTAATAATGACGATGATCACTAATAATCAGGAGGAACATGACCATGTGTCTGTAACCCGGATGCTGCCATCCCTCTAAGAAAAAAATATAGATTTTATATAATGCTTAAAGCTGAAAAAGTTTCAGAGTAACGTCCTCTGAGGTTCAGCATCAATCCGACACCAACGCCTTCTGTCAAACCGACGGCCACATCAGCAGCAGATGACAGTTCCTCCCTCAGGTAAGAGCAGCAGTACAAGGGTTCAGAAATAAACAAGTCCGTCTGTTTCTCCTCGTCATGGTAGAGTGAAGCTCTCTCTCGCTTTCACACACACACACATTCACACACAAAAAGTTGGCTTTGTTGTCGTTCCCCCAAACACACTCACCAGCTCCACCAAATCCAGCCTGTCAGAGAGCGAGAGAGAGAGAGACACAGAGAGAGAGAGAGAGAGAGAGAAGGTCTGACAGACGGCACGACACCAACCTGCGGCCGGGCCGCTGGCCGGTTCCCGACAAGAACCTGGTCCAGTAAAAAAACCCAGCCAACAGGAACAGAGCAGGGAGGGCAAAGAGAGAAAAGAGAAGGAACGACAGTGAAGAAGGAGCAGTGCAATCTGCATAATGTGCAATTTTGCCCAGTATACTGTACTGTATATGCATCGCACATTATGCAGGTTGAACTGCTCCTTTAAACTGCACCAACAAATGACAATTTCAACATATTAACACCACATACATACAGGCCAAACGTTTGGAAACCTTCTCATTCAATGTGTTTTCTTTATTTTCATGACCATTTAAGTTGGTAGATTCTCACTGAAGGCATCAAAACTATGAATGAACACATGTGCAGTTGTCTACTTAACAAAAAGTGGAGACCTGGCCTCCACAGTCACCGGACCTGAACCCAATCCAGATGGTTTGGGGTGAGCTGGACCCCAACAAGTGCTAAACACCTCTGGGAACTCCTTCAAGACTGTTGGAGAAGCATTTCAGGTGACGACCTCTTGAAGCTCATCCAGAGAATGCCAAGAGTGTGTAAAGCAGTAATCAGAGCAAAGAAACTAGAATATAAAACATGTTTTCACTTATTTCACCTTTTTTTGTTAAGTACAGAACTCCACATGTGTTCATTCATAGTTTTGATGCCTTCAGTGAGAATCTACCAATGTAAATGGTCATGAAAATAAAGAAAACACATTGAATGTTTGATAATATTCATAATGGACCATGTGACAGTTTTAATAATGATAAATGATATGAACAGGTAATATGAGCAAAATGGAACCATTAGAACCGTTCATTATGGGGGAACATTTTTTTTTTCCTGTTTGTGATGCTTTGAATGTTAACACTAACAGTACGACATTTTCTCTGCGCTGCTGCACCCTGTCGTTTCGTATTGAAGCTATCAGAGCAAGCGGCAGCTGCTCAGTCTCTGGGGGAGGAGCCTAACTCAGCTGCGTCATTCTCTTCATGTATCAGGCGCTCCGCCACATTTGCATTTCACAAGCTACACCGAAGAGTCACTTTTACCGAAGCCCTTACAAGCCAATCAAACTCCATCGATGAATGCGGCGTGTGAAGGGTGTTAATCAGTGACATTTTTCTGATCCAAGTTTGGCTCAGAGGGTCCCGATGCGGCCGCGGTTAAGACACCGAATTGGGCCGCGGTCTCTGAGGGCCGACACTCATCTAGCTGCCGTCGAGCGTGAGTAACAGGCTTTACCCAGCTCCAGATGTGGCCCGGCGCAGTCGAAAATTGAGCTCCTGGCAGCTCTCAGCTCAAGTCCACGAGGCACGGCTCTCCAGAGATCAGGTTTTAGAAGAAACCAAAAAAAAAAAAAGGCCATTGGAACACGGCATCAATTAAAAGGACCATTCCATTCTCATCACTGTTCCTTTAGAAGAGAGAACGTCCCCACGACATTTCATCTGGTTATCATTTTATACACTGTCTGGCTATTGGGTTATTTATCTGCAGTTGCGACTGTCTTGTAATACCACTTTGTTCCTCAAGGGGTGATACTGACTTACTGTCAAAAGTCCCATTACATAAGATCATGTTACATTGTCCATTAGCTACATGTTCAGACACCCAGGAGTAACTCAAGTTTAAACGTCGTACTTACTTGGGTCACCAGGTTGATAGCTTACTAGGCTACTACCACCAACACGGCTACCAGTGCCAACCTCCTGCCAGTCATGATTAACAGACCTCTCAATGCCGAGGCACTTCTACTGCCATCTTCCCGGTTCCCGACTGTCCCCGCTAAAAGATGCAGTTTTCTATTCAACTACTGTCAACCAACTTTACCAACTATATTTTAACTAGCAATCAAACAAACAGATTTTTGTCACCGACATCATCCATTATTTAAAAGGATAAAAGAACACAGCACTTTCCATAAAGTTCACCGAATCATATCGGGTTTAAGGTGAGGCCTGCTGCTACTGCCTCAAATCATTCTTCACCGGGGGGGCTGTTTCTCCAGACGTCCAATACGCAAAAGGTCACATAAGGCCGAGATATTATTGGGCATTTGGTTCTGTTTTAATATAAACAAATAAAAAAAAACACTGTACTATATTAATGTAGCTTGTCTGTAAGCCCCTGACCGAAAACTCTGAATCAATCGAGCCCAAAATGGTCAAATCTATCAACAGTCATAATTTAGGATGATGCCTGCTTAGAATGATGCCTGCTGGATTTCATTCATTTTTCTATCAAAAGCCACAATTTACTCGGTTTAAGTTTAGATGTGTGCGGACTGACAGCTGAACAGCTTTTACGTAAATACCTTACAACCAGCGGCCCAGAGCTCGCTCTCAGGCCAATTACCGGCCGTCTCCATGGCAACCCCTCGGTACCTCAGCCTGTGACAGTTCCGGTAAAGGGCTGTTACGCTCGGATAAAAGCGGCGCGGCGCCTGGGAGGAGGAGGAGCAGAGGGCCCGGCGAGAGCCGGCATCCCGTTCAAGTGAGAGACAATGCGGCCCAACTCCTCCACAGATCAAAGCCCGAGGATGAGGACGCCGGCGGATTAGCTCCAAACCGCCGATAATGGGCCGGCACTCACCACGGCGCTTTACATCGCGCGCGATTCCTTCCTTAACCTCGCCGTTTAATCTGTGCGCTGCCAGTTGCGTAAGAGCGACGTGAGCCAGGATGTGCTGTTAAGTTATTACATGTCACTTAGTTTTTACTAAAAACCAATAAAAAGCTCAAACGTTTCGTGAAAGTGAAGTGATTGTCACTTGTGATACACAGCAGCACGGCACACGGTGCACACTGCATTTAAACCCATCGCCCTGAGTGGGCAGTGGGCGGCCATGACAGGCGCCCGGGGAGCAGTGTGTGGGGACGGTGCTTTTGCTCAGTGGCAACTTGGTGGATCGGGATTCGAACCGGCAACCTTCTGATTACGGGGCCACTTCCTTAACCGCTAGGCCACCGCTGCCCCTTTTTTTTCTTTTCTTTTTTTTTCCTTTTTTAAGATTGAGCCTTTTTATACAGGGTTTCATACATGGTCATACTTGTGATTCCGTACATTTTGCAATACATCAAATCACTGTTATTATGATCTGCTGGCCTATCTTGTGGCCTTCAGAAGCAACGTAATCAGAGAAGACTCATATCAGAAGAAGGACATCAGTCAAATTCTGTCACGATTGTGTGTGGAAGCAGTTCTGTAACTGAGCCAGTGGCAGCCGGCAGGATCTGAAAATGAGGATTCGCAGCAACGTCTCCTGTCAGTCTGCATTTGAGGATGATGTAATAATTACTTTTACGCGGCCTGGGCCCCGGCAAGCAGACAACCCCCTGGCATCAGGACACGGACGTCCTGGTCACTTTCAATTAACACCAGGTGCGGGGGGGGGACGTCCAGCCAACGGGGGACACCAGCACCCACGAGTGTAACAGCTTGTGACAAGTGGCGGCGTGGCCTGCGGGCCGAAGCCTCCTGAGAAGAGTTTCCCGTCAGGCGTCTGAAGAAGCAACATCAGAGCGGGACGCCACCTCCTCCCAGAAGCCACGCTGAAAGCCTTACCGAGACGGCCGCTTTTGAAATGGAAGTGAAATGTAATCTCTGCCCACCTGAAGCCTTGGCGTACTTTGAGAGCGAGAAGAAGCGGACGTGAAAAATAATCCCTTTCCACTCGCTGCAAATGAAAGGTCAACAGCCCGTCAAATATGCAAGAGTGGACTTATGCTGAGGACGGCCGTCTCTTGAAGAAGAAAGGAGGAGGGCGGGGGACTTTTCCTTTTACGTCCGCGCTCGTCAGGTCTTGTCTGACGGGCAGCCGGTGGATCCCGGTGAGGCCCTGAAGATCTGAACAAAGTGTTCCTCACAACAGCCGACCACGGGAGGAAGGGAGGAACTGCGACAGCGATCATCTTCTCGCAGGACGAGCCGGCCTCTTTCGAGGTCCTACGCACAATAACATGCACATTTGTGGTGCCACCTTTCAGGTCCACTTGTCCCCTTAAAGTGAGGGGTTCCTGCAGATCGACAGGCATGATTCGGGTTGACTGATTTCGGCCCTTTTTGAAGTGATGTCATCCAGGGCGACCGTGATCGGTTGGTTGTAAAAAAAAGAGACGAGATGTCCTCTGCATCTTTCGAGGTCCTACGCACAATAACATGCATTTTTGTGCTCGACACTGAAACCGGGAACTTGTTACGGTTCACAAAGCTAATCTGGAATTGACGAAACACACGCAGAAACATCTCAGAGCTGCGGTGAAGCACACAGTCGTCAGAACTGAGCGGTGGGCGAAGGAAGCCCAAGGTCGATGTTAATCCACTTAAAGCGAGCGCAGCGGACCAGGGAAAGTGCCACGGGACGGCCGCGGACCTCGGTGCACGTTGCCATGGCCACCGGTCAACATCGCGGACGGGAAGTTCTAAAGAGCACGTCTGTCTCCACACATCAGTCACAATGAAAACCTCTTCCTCCTGTCCCCCGGGTCCTGCTCTTCTCGCCGCTCCGCTGAGGCCCAGGCCCAGATGGCGGACAGCAGGGGCCGCGCCGGCGCCCCCGGGGCCCTCGGCTCCGCCCCGGGGCGGCGGCTGAACCCGAGCCGGGAAGCCGTGAAGAGCTCCGCTCGCTGGAGCGGCTCCCAGTGGTTGGGTGCAGTGGTGGCGTTTTCCCTTCTCAGGGAGCAGATGGTGTCATTATTAGAACAGGGGCCTTTCACCTCCGGGACGGGGGGGGCCCGCCGGCACTCTCGGCCCCCCTCTCCGTCGGTGGCCTGGTGGCGTACCCCCAGAAGCCAGCCAAACACACTGCAGCCCTGCCAGGCAGGGAGACAGACACGCGGCCGGGCCCCACAAAGCAGCGGTGCGGGACGCCACCCGGGAGCCGCTAAAGAGCACGCCGACCGGCAAAGAGAAACTTCCGGAAATAGAACCCAGATCGGCCAAAATGCCAGGGGTCTTGGCAGGAATTTGGGAGCAGGATGCAGGTGGGGGCTGAGGAAGGACCTCGAATCCTCTCTGCCAATCTCTAATCAATTGCTCGGGGAAAAGAAGGCGGCGCCAGACGGTACAGCTGCATCTAAAGCGGGACGTGCCGCGGCACTCGATTCGTTAGGAGGCGCGGAGAGAAAAGATGACCGCTGTCCAGGAAGCGGTGAACGGGGTTGTAATGTAATAACCGCGACGTGCCTCGCCGAATATAATAGAACTGGAGCTGCGAGTCCACTGTTGGTAATTCGGTACCGAGGGGTTCCAGTTACAGTTCCTAGACCGGGACCCAAAAAGTACCTGGCAGAACATGGGGGCAGTGCAGGGTTCACTAGTTGGCCAATCAGAGATCTTGAATAACAGATTCGCGGATAATCGATCTGCATTTTTTGGTTTGGTAGCAGATGTTTGTGACATGACACCAAGATAAAAGCTGGTCTTCAGAAGAACTCAGAGAAACCGGATCCTCTTTTAAGGGGTCGATTACCGGGATGGACTCCGGCTTCACTACAACCCGGAACTGGTTAAACTAGCATTTACATTTACATTTAGAGAATTTATCAGATGCCCTTATCCAGAGCAACTTACAAACAGTAGTTACAGGGACAGTCTCCCCCTGGAGACACTCAGGATTAAGTGTCTTGCTCAGGGACACAATGGTAGTAAGTGGGATTTGAACCTGGGTCTTCTGGTTCGTAGGCGAGTGTGTTACCCGCTAGGCTACTACCACCCATAGTATGGATGAAGAGTTGGGGTGGTGGTGGGTTTCCCGAATCATCATGTCCCTGGAGCAGATTCATGTCCTGGAAGGCGAGTTCGAGTCTATCCCAGTTCACACAGGGACAGACAAACATCTTCCCAGCCGCGTCCTCGGTCAAACCCGAACCTGACGGAGCTCCGAGGTCACGCAGCTGATGAGCGAAAAATGCCAATAAACACCACCGCGCGCAGCTGCATCTTCACAAGCGTCTCACGTTTATTTTATTATTCCACTGCATTGGCCTTTCTGATCCCCGCTGAAAGTGACCTGCCCCGCGGACAGCTCGGGGCTGCTGGACATCTGGGATCCATTTATGAGTCGGGGGTCGACAGAAACTATTTGGCCCGAGCAGGCATGGTTAAAGTCTGTCAGAAATGCATTTTTAAAGCGCTGGACCAACAAATGACCAAAAAAATACGTATAGACCGATACCTACAGGAGGACCGCTGACCACCAAACTGCGCCTGTAAAGACGGGTGTGGACTTCATGTCTTCCAGAGGAACAGAGGTCATTGCTAAATCACAACCAGGTGGAGGGGCCGATGCTGGGCTCACATTTGTGGTGCCACCTTTCAGGTCCACTTGTCCCCTTAAAGTGAGGGGTTCCTGCAGATCGACAGGCATGATTCGGGTTGACTGATTTCGGCCCTTTTTGAAGTGATGTCATCCAGGGCGACCGTGATCGGTTGGTTGTAAAAAAAAAAAGAGACGAGCAGCATCAGGAGATCCGAGAAGTGTAAAGTGAAGTGATTGTCACTTGTGATACACAGCAGCACAGCACACAGTGCACACAGTGAAATTTGTCCTCTGCATTTAACCCATCACCCTGAGTGAGCAGTGGGCGGCCATGACAGGCGCCCGGGGAGCAGTGTGTGGGGACGGTGCTTTGCTCAGTGGCACCTCAGTGGATCGGGATTCGAACCAGCAACCTTCTGATTATGGGGCCGCTTCCTTAACCGCGTGGCCACCACAAGTAGGACTGGAGATGTTCTGGGGACGTGTGGTGATCAGCGTCCATTAAGCGTTAAGTGTGTGTGGGTGTAAGGATCTAAGAGTGTGCGCATCACCGTTTTCACACTCTCTGTGTTTCCCATGCTGCACAGCGGCCGTCTCATCTCTCCGCCCCGAGTCGGTCGGGGTTCCCGGCACCAGCGCGCGCGGCCGCGACTCGCTCGCCAGGACGGCTAATTGCATTACGCCGCCTGCTGCAAATGCCGTCAAGGGACCCACGACGCACTGCTTCCCCAACAGCCTAGAGCCTGAGGACTTTGTGAACGTGAGACAGAGCTGAGCTCCGTCGCTCCGATCCAGCCCTCTCTCGGCAGGAGGGAGAGAAATAAACAGGGAACTGGCCGGTATGAATAACGGAACAATCAGAGAGACAAAACGGTGTCTGTGTGTTTTATAAGGATAAAACCTGGTAATAAACGTACTATAAATCTCCAACCACACCAAAACTTAACCTCAGCAACTTTGCGAGGACATCTGATTTAAGATATAAAACCAAGGACACACACACACACACACACACACACACACAGCTGCTCTCGGTGTTTTTAGAGGCCACTAATCCCACACAGGCTCTAAGCTCATATGGAAAAGTTTCCATTTATGGCCCATAACTGGAAAATGCACCTTAAATGGTGGGCTGATACGATATTGAAACTCTTTTTATGTGATGAACTTCGTGCAGAGCCGTCGTCATGGTTACTCGGCAAGGAAGAGGCTTAACGCGGGGGGTGGGGGGTCCGATCACATTTTTTATTACGGCGATGAACAAACACACACATTTACACACAATTACGGTCGGAGAGACAAACAGCGGAAGGCCAGAGAGTATAAATCACGGCGAGGGCGATGGCGAGTGCCCGACGGGCCGAAGCTCTTTAATTTCTATTGCCACAGACTCCTGGGTTGGCGCAATTTACACAGAGCTAATTCACTTAAAATGCGCTAATAAAGATCTATTAAAGAAAAGCCACGTGCATCTGGGGAGCGCTAGCCTGAGATAAACATGTTTCAGGCTGTAATTAGTGTGTGTGAGTGCGAGTGTGTGTGTGTGTGTGCGTGAGTGTGTGTGTGTTAATGCCGAAAGGATCAAACGCACCACAGATCCCCCCCAGCAGGACCAGGGCACCGTCCGTCTCAAAGACGGAGTGCGGTGCAAACAGCCACCGTCATTTACACCCCCCCGTTACCTCTGGGCTTTGCCACCAACACTCGGCGCTGGAGGTGACGTGAACATCACGGCCGACGCCAGTTCAATCGCGTCCGAGTCACTGGTGTCCCAGGGATTCAAAAACTAATACAGGCGTTACTTTTTGTAAGTAGAATAAAAATAATTCCAGTCATTCGAGTGTGAAAGTGAAGTGATCGTCATTGTGAAACACCGCAGCACAGGACATGGTGACACGGCGAAATGTGTCCTCTGTATTTAAGCATCACCCTTGGTGAGCAGTGGGCGGCCATGACAGGCGCCCGGGGAGCAGCGTGTGAGGACGGCGCTTTGCTCAGTGGCACCTTGGCGGATCGGGATTCGAACCGGCAACCTTCCGATTACGAGGCCGCCCCCTTAACCGCCAGGCCGCCGCTGGCCGTAATTCCGGGGTGAAAACATAATTCCTAATTAACGTATGGACAAGCACAAATGTGGCCCACAGATCCTGCTCCTGGCACTCCGGTTCCGTGTATTCCAGACCAGAGTTTTGTGTTTGCTCTGTGTTGTCCCTGATTGCCATGACTGTGTTCACCTTTTGTCATTTGTACAAATGCATCCTCGGCGCACCCCGACCTTGTTCTGTCCTCCATCGTCCGGTTTTTACTTCTGTGTGTGACCTTGTGACGTTTTTTTTTTGGTTTATTAAGCCCTGTTGTGTGAGTCGAGTGAATGCGTCCATTCCCCCCCGCCGATATAAATCCTAGTCACTGTTGCTGGTACTGCTTGCGTTTGATTATCCGTCCTGGAGCTCGGGGTTTTCACACATCTCCTGTCTTCAGCAACCTCTCGGTTCAAGATGCTTCCAGAAGACGTTGCCATCTCAGTAGGAGGATTTCTAAAGCGTTCTAAAGTTCTGCCCTTGCCTGAATAGAATAAAACAAAAAGCCCTTTTATTGCGTCTGTGGTCTTTAGTCTTTAGTCAGCTGCTGTAATGGCTCTGAACAGGGCTGCTGCTGCTCCTGCCTGAAACTACGCCAGGCTCAAGTGGGAGAAAAATGGAAAGTGACACAAGGAGAGCGAGGGAGGGAGCGATGACTTTTTGATTATTTTTCTAAATGACACTTCAGCCTGCACCAGGCTGTGTAATTGTGATTACTGTGCCGCTATTTTAGGCCGCAGCACTGAGCCAGCGGCTGTAAATAGCTGATGTTCAGGAGACGGGGGGAGGAGGGCAAGGTTAAACAGAACTCTCTCTCTCACACACACACACAAGTACACCAAGTACATACAGTACTAAGACAGTACACACACATAAAGCACCAAGATACTTTTTTCATTTTCGTATAACCGATTGCAAAATCACAGTACATGTTTCTGTAAAGTTTGTGGTTGTCTAAGTGTTGGTGGTATTTGTAGTAGTTGTGCTTACAATGCAGGTGATTGTAGTTGCTTTGGTTATTGAATTGGCAGTAACAGTGGTTATTATGGTGGTACTGGAGGTTGTAGTAACAGTGGTTATTGCGGTGGTTGCAGTTGTAGTAACAGCGGTCATTGTGGTGGTAGTAGTGGTTGTGGTGTTAGTAGTGGTTGTGGTGTTAGTAGTGGTTATGGTTGAGATGGTTGTAGTGACAGTGGTTATTGTCGTGGTAGTGGTGGTTGTACTAAATAGTGGTTTTATGGTGTAGGTGGTAGTGGGCTGTAGTTGTTGTGATGGTAGTAGTGGTTGTAGTAGTTGTGGTTATGGTGTAGATGGTTGTAGTAACAGTGGTTATTGTGGTGGTAGTGGTGGTTGTACTAAATAGTGGTTTTATGGTGTAGGTGATAGTGGGCTGTAGTTGTTGTGGTGGTAGCAGTGGTTGTGGTTGTAGTAGTTGGGGTTATGGTGTAGATGGTTGTATTGTGGTAGTAGTGGTGGTTGTACTAAGTAGTGGTTTTATGATGTATGTGGTAGTGGGCTGTAGTTGTTGTGGTGGTAGTAGTGGTTGTGGTTGTGGTTGTAGTAATAGGGTTATGGTGTACATGGTTGTAGTAACAGTGGCTATTGTGGTGGTAGTGGTGGTTGTACTAAATAGTGGTTTTATGGTGTAGGTGATAGTGGGCTGTAGTTGTTGTGGTGGTAGTAGTGGTTGTGGTTGTAGTATTCGGGGTTATGGTGTAGATGGTTGTAGTAACTGGTTATTGTGGTGGTAGTGGTGGTTGTAGTAACATTGGTTATTATCGTGGCAGTGGTGGTTGTAGTAACAGTGGTTATTGCGGTGGTTGCAGTTGTTGTAACAGCGGTTATTTTGGTAGTAGTAGTGGCTGTGGTGTTAGTAGTGGTTATTGTTGAGATGGTTTTAGTAACAGTGGTTATTGTTGTGGTAGTAGTGGTTGTACTAAATAGTGGTTTTATGGTGTAGATGATAGTGGGCTGTAGTTGTTGTGGTGGTAGTAGTGGTTGTAGTAGTTGGGGTTATGGTGTAGATGGTTGTAGTAACAGTGGTTATTGTTGTGGTAGTAGAGGTTGTACTAAATAGTGGTTTTATGGTGTAGGTGATAGAGGGCTGTAGTTGTTATGATGGTAGTAGTGGTTGTAGTAATCAGGGTTATGGTGTAGATGGTTGTAGTAACAGTGGATATTGTGGTGGTTGTACTAAATAGTGGTTTTATGGTGTAGGTGATAGTGGGCTGTAGTTGTTGTGGTGGTAGTAGTGGTTGTGGTTGTAGTAGTTGGGGTTATGGTGTAGATGGTTGTAGTAACAGTGGTTATTGTCGTGGTAGTGGTGGTTGTACTAAATAGTGGTTTTATGATGTAGGTGGTAGTGGGCTGTAGTTGTTGTGGTGGTAGTAGTGGTTGTGGTTGTAGTAGTTGGGGTTATGGTGTACATGGTTGTAGTAACAGTGGTTATTGTTGTGGTAGTGGTGGTTGTACTAAATAGTGGTTTTATGGTGTAGGTGGTAGTGGGCTGTAGTTGTTGTGGTGGTAGTAGTAGTTGTGGTTGTTGTAGTAAGGGTTATGGTTTTAGATGGTTGTATTATTAGTGGTTACAGTGGTGTAGATGGTAAAGAGATGTAGGTGTGGTTGTAGTAACAGCGCTTGTGTTTGTTGGTTGTAGCAGCAGCTGCCGTTTGTAATCATGGTAGTAGCTGCTGTTATGGTTGGAGAGGTTGTGTGGTTGTGGTTTTGTGGTCTTTGTGGTCTTCTCTCGCTTCGTCGCCCCTGCAGTCACCACCACAGGAGCTGATCCGGGATTTCTCAGACTTCAGGTCTTTTTCCAAAAGCCGCTCCAACTTTTTATCAGCTGGCAGCGGCGCGTCGTCCTCCGCGGCGTCTGCCAAAAGTCGCCTCCGTGTTTCCAGCCATTTCCAGAGCAAACAAGAGAAAGTAAACAAGGCCGTCTGATCGCTCGCGACACGTTCGCCATGTCTGGCTGAGACACGGCCGAGGGCGGGGACCGGGGAAGGGACGCCTCACACAGAAGTTTAAAATAAAACTTCACAACTTCAAAACGAAAAAAACCAATCTGCGTCCAATCTGCACTCAGGAGAAGCCTCCGCCGCGGAGTTCAGACGTTTGGTCACATGACCCCAGCCCGCTGCGATAAGTGGGTCAGCGGAAGCATGTTTGCAGAAGCTCTTTATGTAACTTAAGTCCACAGAGTCTCAGATTGGGTAAATACGGTCCGCGGATAATATGATTTATATCTGCGACGCATGTTGCTATTTACAAAGTCAAATAATGGCAAGGCCCATGAATTATGCAGGCCTGCATGCCCGGGTGAGACACTGAGAGGCGGCGCTGACGCTGCAGGTGGACGTCTTTTCGTTTTTTTTGTTTTTTTTTAGTCTTGTTAAGGTCCTTGAAGAAGAGTTTTGTCGACCCGGCTTCTCGCCGTTCTCCTTTTTGTCCTCTCTCCCAGCGGTACCGCGGCTGCCGGGGTGGCATCGCTCCGCCGTGCCGGTGGCAGCTTGACTGTTCACCCCCAGACTTCCCGCCACTTGTGAAGTTGCCACGGCAACCGCCCTTGCGAGGCGCCTAATTGCGCGGCGCCGCCGGACCCCGGCGCGGAAAATCCTCATGCAGCCGGCGTGCGGCGGTAAGAAGCCGCTGTCCGGATCGCGCCTTCGGGCCGCCTCCCACTCAGACAGGGGTCGGGGGTCAGAAACAAGCGAAGCACCTGTGCTGCCAGTTTTTAAGTGACTGGGAAGAGCAGACTAAGGGCACGCCGACATGATTTAGAGGCATTTTTATTCCAACTAATTTTTTTTTATTTATTTTTTTTTTTTTCATTTCGTCGCAGGTGGAGAAAGCAGCAAAAATTATGCTCCGGTTCACGTGAAGGAAGCCCTTGAGTACGCGCCTCTCCATCCAACTTGCTTAGAAGCGTGAGAATTAAAAGGTGCAACGCGTACGATCTGGCCACCTGGAGGATTTCTACTCCATCGGATCGGGGAAGTGCTGCCCAGATGCCCAGATCCGCCAAGGTGCCACTGAGCAGAGCGCCGTCCCCACACGCTGCTCCCCGGGCACCTGTCATGGCCGCCCACTGCTCACCAAGGGTGATGGTTAAATGCAGAGGACACATTTCACTGTGCGCACCGTGTGCTGTGCTACTGTGTGTCACAATGACAATCACTTCGCTTTCACTTTCTTTTTCAGCGGTGCTTCCCAGTCCCAGCTGAAAGATCTTCCTTTTCCACTTTTCCTTCTCCACGCTTTTTCCACTTTGCACAAAATCACTTTGCACAAAATGACTCTGCACTTTTTAGGTCCTTACTGCTCTTTCTTTTATGGCTCTTTCTTTAAACATTGTAAAAACTGTAACTCATTTGCACACCTTCACCCTACCAGTTACACATATTTTATGTTAAAGACGTAAAAGTGTAATACTTGGTTCTGTTTGCAATATTTGCATATTGGTTCATTGTTTACTTGCAACATTTGCAATACTGTGGTCTGTAGCAGTTGCAGAAAGCATTTCACTGCACATCATACCGTGTATGACTGTGTATGTGACAAATAAAATTAGAATTTGAATTTGAATTTTCCATATTGGAAGAATATGTATTTAGACATATATTAGTTAGTTAATAAAAAATGTGGGTGTGGCAAATAATGTGCAGAACCGTGCGTCTAATATCAGACGAATCAGCAAATGACAACTGATTTCATGTGAAATTGAACTGATTGCGTTTTACACACCAGAAAGTCCAGCATAATAACAGCTAATAACATTAGCTACGTGGAGATCGCATCATTTCCACAAGTGCGGGTTTTCACCCGGCAACCCCAAGAACGGAGGGCTGATGGGAAAGCGTGGCCCCGCCCACTGACGTGTCAGAGAGGCGGAGGCCGCCGCTGGGTGTATCATCCATTCGGCTCAACAGCACTTCACCCCGCACTCGACTCCCCGTCCTCAACGCCTTTTCATTTCTGTTGTATTTTTTGCGCCTGTGAAGTGCGGAGAATGAATCGGCTTTTTTTTTTTTTTTTTTTTGCACATTTCGGTCCAATGAGGTGTGAAAGAACAGCGGCGGCGAACACAAAGGGACGCTGCGCTTCAAATCAACCCAGGAATATTATAACGATCCGGCCGTCCGCTGTAACCTGAGGACTATGACCTGAGGGCAACTAACGTGGGTGGTGGTAGCCTAGTGGGGTAACCAGAAGACCCAGGTTCAAACCCCACTTACTACCATTGTGTCCCTGAGCAAGACACTTAACCCCGAGTGTCCAGGGGGGGACTGTCCCTGTAACTACTGATTGTAAGTCGCTCTGGATAAGGGCGTCTGGTAAATGCTGTAAATGTAACAGACACAATGCCGCACATGCCAGTCTACGGTAACACATCTCACACACATGGGCCGGCTCCGGTGCTGACCGTAACGCCCCCGGGCGGCGGCCGCGGGCACGAGATCGGCCGCCAGGCGCCAGCAGGAGGATCTCCGCCGGAAAGACGGCTGGCGGGACGTAATAAAGCCGAGCTACGGGCTGCTCGGCTGCCGAGCCGGAGCTGCGGTAATTACAACGCGCCGCGCCTGACAATCGGCCCGGGCCGCGCTGGACGCCGACCAGCTCCTCCCCGAAGCTCTCTCTCCGGCACGCCGGCAGCACGGGCTTCATATCGCGGCGGGAGCGAAATGCCACCGAGGTCAAGGTGTGTAATGAAGCATTCTGATAGTGTGAATGGTTATTAAGTTCTGGGAGAGCGCGCTCACTTTCCACTCAGGGGCCCGCCGTAAAAAAGTAGCACTCCGGCAATGGGAGCGGGGAAGCTGTGAAAGTGAAGGTCACCGCGGAGCGCCCGCCAAAGTCTCGGGAAAATTGGTCCAATACAGGCGTCAGCCGTCCGTACAGGACACAAAAGGGGACGGGCGTTGGGTTTCCATTTCGCACGCTTTGGCGCGCTCCTCCATCATCGCCATCATCATAACACCGGAGCATCCCGGCTGCCCCCGGGTCCGGACACGCCCGATCCTAACCACCCGAAACGGCATGTTTATAGCTTTTTTTAACGCAGTGAATGCTTCCGGCGGGTAAAGGAAGCTGACCCGTGATCGGAAGGTTGCGGGTTCAAATCCTGAAGCGCCAAGGTGCCACTGAGGTCCCCGGGCGCCTGTCATGGCTGCCCACCGCTCAACCAAGGGTGACGGTTAAAAGCAGAGGACACGTTTCGCCGTGGCGCCGTGTGCTGTGCCGCAGCGTTTCACGCTCTAAAAGCCTTTGGTGGGAAATCACCAAATCGCTAACCTGAGCCAACATGTGTGGAGAAGCGTACAGTAGCTGTGAGCAATCATGCGAGGGGTGAAAATGAAAGAAAAAATTAATCTTAACTTCTCTTTTTTCGGGTTCGGAGACATACCAAAACTAGTAAAAAAAAAAATAGACGTTTTGCACCTATCCAGAAATGTAACTTCGTGGGCTGCAGCACTGCATGTTCTACCACACACTGTCTGTCTGAATCTGAAAATACACCCGCTGACGTGAAACCCGCATATTCCGCAATGCAGAACATGAAACTGTAAAAAAAATATATTTATTTTAAATAGTACAATCAAAAAATGCCAACTTTGCACACTCCACTCTGTATAAATACAATTTATACAGCATAAGATGATGAAGAGGGATTCGAACCATAAGGACCATAATGAGTACAATCCAAAAATATCTATATTTTGATCTAAGATTGGTTTTATTTCTTATTTCTAAAACTCCTTTAAACACACGAATGGCATACATAGTGGACAATATTTCATATTTTATCAAGAAAATACATTTGTAAATTTCAACCTCGCATTTTTGAATGAGGTTTTTAACACGCTTAATACACAAAAAAATAGTTTCGGCACTGCGTTACAAAGACAGAAGAAAAAAAAAAAGGTCATGATGGCCAAAAGAACAATACATATCCATATTAAAAAAAAATTCTTTACATGTTTAGTTCATCTGAGTCTCTATTCCCAGTGACACGATCTTCACTACTAACTACAAGCAAGCCATGTCGTCAGTAGCCATAGCCAAAATGCAGCATTCCACGCTGTGTGTGTTCAAACACACACACACACACACACACACGTGCCGACTGAGCCCCTCGTAATTCTGAGTGATTTGTCACTCATGAAACTCCTCTCCTCCGTCGACTGTGACACCCAAATTAAAATACTTCAGAGCGAATCTGTCTCTGGCGCCAGCAGGAACAGCTGTGTACGGGCCAAGAGCGCTCCGTCTTCAGCGCCTTTCAATTCGCGCTAAAATATTGAGCCATTAGGGCCTTTTGTCAAATGGAATCAGGTGTGATGGGAGGGCGCGGGAGAGGAGGAGAACGGAGCTCATGAAGCGCAAAGAGGGGAGCTGGCAAACTGGCTTCCGTGCTGCCAGGAGAGAAAAGAAAGAGACTCCAACTGCAAGTCTATCGACGCAACGGCCACGTTGACCTGTGACCTCTGACCTTGCCATCTGACCGGAAAAGCAGAACGGGCATGCAAAGAGCACACGGAGGGACCTGAAATCTTTTATTTAAATAAATAAATAAATATTTTAAATAAATCAATAAAAATACTGGAAATAATCATATCTGACTTGTGCTGTTTTCATGATAAAACTCATTTATAGCAGAGGTTTGCGAAAGGGATACTAATTTTTTTTCCGGAAAATACAAGATATAAAACGGTGGAGATGCGGTATACTGGGGGGGAAAATAAAGCATGCATGTAGAAAATATACAGAGTGACGGAAATTTGCATCCTTTTCATGGAAAATCAGAATAGTCTGGCTGTTTCCTCACAATGCAGATAAGCGTGAAAAGAAAAGGGGGGGAGGGCAGGGAAGGAGGGGGGGGGTCTTATTTTTATGCAGCCCCTAGTGTTTAATGCTCGAAATGTTAAAAATAAATAAATATCCCCAGATTTTCCGGAACGCCGGCTCGGCCTCGCTCCCGCAGTACGCATAAATTGTCGGGCGAAATTAGAATATAAAAGAGGCTTTTGGAAATGAAGTCTGTCCGGCGCGGGGCGTGGACGCGGCGCCTGCCAAAAGGGTCGTCCTCAGGCCCGCTGGACTCGGCAGGACACAATTATCCCCTTGATCCGAGTATGAAAACAGCGGCGTCTCCGGCGAATATCGCATTTATGGGCCCCGTCCGTTAGAATTGAAACGTGCACATCAAACAATTTTGGAAGGATGACGCAACGGAGGAAAAAGTGACCAAAAAGCCTCCACCAATCGGCCGACAGAAGACAAAAAAAAAACGTGAACAGCCATCGGCGTGCCCCGGAGAGATCATGTACATGGGTGGTAGTAGCCTAGCGGGTAACACACTCGCCTATGAACCAGAAGACCCGGGTTCAAACCCCACTTACTACCATCGTGTCCCTGAGCAAGACACTTAACCCTGAGTGTCTCCAGGGGGGGGACTGTCCCTGTAACTACTGACTGTAAGTCACTCTGGATAAGGACATCTGGTAAATGCTGTAAATGTACAACGTTGAGACGGCGCCATCAAGCCAACACTTCCATCCTCCCATTAAACGCACGAGTGGCGAGGCGAGGGAGTCTGGCATTGTGCGCCACGTACGGGCTCGTACGGAACGCGGCGAACCGCCGGGAAGGGAGAAAGGAGGAAGGAGGCGGTGGAAATTGCGAGGTCGAGGAGAAGTGGGTGGCATTCGGGGGCCCGGGCGGCTGTCGGTTTGAAGAGCCGCGGGGGTCGGCCCGAAGCGGCGGTTGCGTAACGGTCGGCGCGAAAGGTTGCGTAATGAAAAGCGGCTCCCCTTCAGCCCACGAACGACTCATCTCCGCGGTGGCAAGGCACGGTTAACCTGCCAACCCCCCCCTGGCACCAGCCACTCGGCGATAAACGCTATTCACGGCGGCGCCGTGATACAGTAATCGTCGCGAAAAGAAACCACCGGGGGATTTGAGACGCAAAGCCGGCGAAATCCGGGGACTAAAGCACTTCCTGAGCTGCGCCGCACGGTGCCAGTCAGTGCCAGTCAGTGCCAGTCGCTACAGGAGATAGACGAGGACTCCTGGGTGGATTACACCGCGGCGTACGGACGGCCCGGCCAAACACGAGCAAACCGGATCGCCGCCATCGGCCTCGGGGCGCTCGCGTCGTAAATAATTAGCGCGGGAAGCGCTGTTCGAGGCCTCTGGCTCCGCAGCCATCCCGCCGCGAGTGACTTAGCCGCCGTTTTGGACGCCCTTTTTAACTTCCCTTCTTTCTTCTTCTGTTTTTAAGCTTCGCACGGATGCAGCTGGACGGGTTCCTGCCACGGAGTCCTCGAGAACGCCAGATTTCCGAGCTTCGCGGGGGCGTCGCGGTTAATCGCTGCCGAGTAGCGGCTGGCGCGGCCGGGAAGGCCGCCTGGGTGGGGGGGCTGTTATCTGGCGTGGAGAAGAACCAGAACCCCGAGGTCAGGCGCATTTCTCGTGTCGAATTGAAAGTTGCTCCGCTGGTGAGGCTCGAGCATCTGCGATGCGGGCGCGCCGGAGGGCACAGCGGCGATCCGTTCTCATTAGCGGCGGCGAGGGCGGAGCCGGCCGCGGGACCAGGGCTCGGCTCCGCCCCGCTGGCCCGAGCACTCGGCCGCGCGACAGAGGCCGGACCGCCAGCTGCCTGTGACCACGTTCAGATGGATGGCAACCATCTGCTGCGGCGGCGGAAAATTAAAGCCGCTCGGGCGTCGCCGCTCATCACGCTGCCTCTCCGTGGTTTTAATTTTTTTACAGTTTTTTTTTATTCCAGAATCAGGGTGTCAGGAAAGACCAGCATCTCCTGAATCAGTAGTTACAGGGACAGTCCCCCCCTGGAGACCCTCAGGGTTAAATGTCCTGCTCAGGGACACGATTGTAGTAAGTGGGGTTTGAACCTGGGTCTTCTGGTTTTTAGGCGAGTGTGTTACCCACTAGGCTACTACCACCCCATAGGCTCATGCCGAGTCAGCAGTGATATCGTCCACGCGCCCAAAAATACGTCTATTTATTCTTTTAGACGCTTTTACTGAAAATGACTCAAACTGAATTTTTGGCCCAAGATCAAAATCGTGGACGGTTTTCGGGACTCCGCTTGGTACCATTTTGGCTGAAGTTCCGGTGTTTATGTGAGATGTAACGCGGAGCAGCCAGAGACACGTTTCGCGTTCTGTTTATGAATTATGCTGTGTACGCCGCGAGAAGACACATGGTTCCTCTTATATTCCCATGTCATGGTGGCGAACGGCGGTCTCTGCGGCAGAGCAGGAGAAACTGAACCTGATCTAGTCCCGAATGTGTCCTCCACGGCCCCAACATTTACATGTACAGCGTTTACCAGACGCCCTTATCCAGAGCGACTTACAATCAGTAGTTACAGGGACAGTCCCCACCTGGAGACACTCAGGGTTAAGTGTCTTGCTCAGGGACACGATGGTAGTAGGTGGGGTTCGAACCTGGGTCTTCTGGTGAGTAGGCGAGTGTGTTACCCACTAGGCCACTACCACCCTACCAAACACTACATACAGACGGCAGGCCTCCTGCAAACAGACTTCTCTCCGCTAATCTCCCCTTTTATGTGCTCCTGTTTTAAAAAGTGACGGGGGGGACTGATCTCACGTACGACGTCGCTAACTCTGATTTTCAAACGGACGGAAATCCCTTCAAAGCCGACGTTAGCCGCTCCAATCTTTTTTTGGTGTTGTTGAAAGGAGGCTTGGGGCTCATTCAGCAAAGGCATGAAGGGCTTTCTCACACGGCGAGTCAAATCTAAAGACGCCGCGGCCGGGCCCGAGGCCAGCCCGGGCGCCGAGGAAGACCGCCCGAGGACCGGCGGCTTCCCTTCATTAGAAATCCATACCTGCCACGGAGCGGGGAAACAAGCGCGGCGCGGGTGTCACTTAAAAGCGCGTTTAAACCCTCGAGTCGCATTAAAAAGCAGACAGTAAATATTGAACCGCACGCCGCTTCATTTGCGGAGGCCAAATCGCGCACCGGCCGGCGTGTACATTGAACTCGCGACGCCGGGTCCCGCAGCTGCACTACCACAGCGCCGGGCGCTTTAACATTTCACAACGCGGGTCAGAGGTGGCGAGGAGCCGAAGGACAAAATCTAATTCCTCACGCCGGAACCCAGTTTGGTATTAATAAAATCTTTCTGATCATTTATGTAACATTAAATTGAAACATAATTCATCTTAAACATAAACAAAAAGTCCAAATATGTGTCATTTTGCATGACATTTATGTACATTTACAGCATTTATCAGACGCCCTTATCCAGAGCGACTTACAATCAGTAGTTACAGGGACAGTCCCCCCCTGGAGACACTCAGGGTTAAGTGTCTTGCTCAGGGACACGATGGTAGTATATGGGGTTTGAACCTGGGTCTTCTGGTTCATAGACGAGTGTGTTACCCACTAGGCTACTAGAACCCTATAACAGCATGACGTTCCAATTGTAATATTGTATTTGGCAACGTCCACGGGTGATGGTTAAATACAGAGGACACATTTCACCGTGTCACCATGTGCTGTGCTGCGGTGTAACACAATGACAAAAACAATCACTTGTTTTGATTTAAAAATCGAGCCTCAAATTCACACCAAATCATTTTCGTCCTTTATCTTATGCAACCTGGTCGGTAAAGACAGACTTTGAGGTCACATCGCCGATACCGTAACACGTTAGAAGCACAGCGAAACGAGATGGCGAGTGGGCCGGAATGTGAGCTGATGACAGACCACAATGCACCACACTTCCGCAGCAAGCGTGTCGGCAGCAGGCGACACCCCCCGGGGCGAGGACGCGGGGAAGTTCATTAAAAAAAAGCAGGTAGCGCAGTGGCATTTTAGTTAATTAGGGTGCCAGCCTGGCGCGTCCGTCACCATTTCCTCCGCGAGAAGACGCTCGCGTGGGCGGTTTGCCAACAGAACGCTCAAACGCACAATCACACGCGGCAGCGGCGGGGCGACCTCGTACGGCCTTATCTTCAGCTCCACGTAACCAGCCAGACGGGAGAAATTAAGCAGCCGGCATCCAGGCCGAGGCAGCGTGGGGCAGGGGCCTCCGGGGCGCCATTAAACCGAAACGTGGGCAGCCCTGCGAGGAAGACGATGCACCAGGAGCAGGCGGTGGGGAGACGAGGCCATTTACCTGCCGCTTTGAACGCCACTTTTGGGGATAGGCGATCATTTTTTTTTTTGGGGGGGGTTAAACATACAGAAGGGGGGGTCTCCTCTTCCCAAAAGGACAGGAGGTGGAGAAGAAGAAGGACCGTTTTGACCCTGGGTAATCCCATTTTCACCGTTACATTTGCCGTAGCATGTGGTCCGAGCGGACGGCGCGGCCCAGATAAGTGCCTCGGCGGCCTGGCCGAATATCGGCTACCTGCAGCACGCGGCCATTTCGGCCGCCAAGAGGAGGCGTCGCGGGGAGAGCGGCGGGGATGGGCTTATTTCCGAGCGCCGTCGCCCCCACCCGCCGGGTGAAAAGTTATTACGGCTCCGCGGTCGCCGCCGCGGGCTAACGCGTGGCGCTCGGGGATAGGGAATGGCCGGCCTCTCCGAGAAGGCAGGAGGGGGCGGAGGGTTTTCTTTACGGATTCTAATGGCAAGTCGGTGTGGTTTAATTGGTGCAGGAGAGATCGTAATCTTCGGAGCTCTTTTTCCGGCGCGCCGCGCCGAGCCAAAGCAATCAGATAGGTGGGATTCGCTGCCGATGACTTAATCCGAAGGGTCTGGCCGATCCGCATTTTCTCTTTCTTGACAAAAATCTTCAAATGTGGGCGACCTCTGACGAAAAAAAAAAGAAGAAGAAAGAAAACACACTTCATTCAACCATTTCCACTCAATCCTCTCACGGGGAATTGCAGCCCCGCTATCTTCACGAGATTCGGGGCCCGTTAGCGGGCCCCAGAATTCCTCTTCAATCACGTCCAATCTTCTTAAACCCCCCCCCTCGGCTTTCAGCCGCGCTCCGGGGCTCTCGGGGCGTCTCCACGACCATCCACCTAATGGCGCATTTCAAAGGCAATCAAGGCGATCCCCACTTACCCCGCGCCGACTATTACGGAGGGGCGACCGGGTCAGGCCCCACACGGGCCGGATTTAAAGCCGGCGGAAGTTTGCTCCGGCCGCATGTTGTCGCGGGCTTGCGGGCATTCCGGAAAAAGCCACGCGACCTTCATCTAGCTAGCTAACAGACGGAGCCGCGTTGCCAGGTAACAACAACAGCTGGATCGTAATTGGAACTATTTTTCACGGCGGAAGCTTTTTTTTCCGTTGTTGGTTTGTTTTGAAGGTTACAACAGCCATTAACCACACACATTAACCCCGGAACAATTGCGACTGCAAGTAACAGAACGCAATTAATTTCTCCCTCTAGTTACCGGTGTGCGCGGCGCGACGCATGCTAACCCCAATACAGCCTTCAAAGTGAAAGGAAAAAAATGGCCGGTTGTTTACGTGACCCTGGCAATTCCACGGAGCTACGATATATAATCAGATACTTAACTTCATTCTTGTTCATTGCAAAATTCATGACAGCAAAATTCCTGGACGCTGCAAAAAGTTTCATGAGGAACTGCTTCGTTTTAGACGGGTGTTCAGTCAGATGTGGCCTAGCGGTTCAGGAATGTTGCCGGTTTGAATCCCGATCCGCCGAGGTGCCACTGAGCAAAGCACCGTCCCCACACGCTGCTCCCCGGGCGCCAGTCATGGCCGCCCACTGCTCACTCAGGGTGATGGGTTAAATGCAGAGGACACATTTCTCCGTGTGCACCTTGGGCTTTATTTAAGATGTAGATTACAGCTCTCAAAAACTGACCGGCCTTTAAAACACAGCGACGGCTTCACCCCGGCAGGAACCCCGGCCACGTCACAGACCACTAACCCAGGGACAAGCCGGCCTCCGTAAGTCAGTACAGCTCTTGGCGGACATTCCGGGGCAAAAGCAATTAGCGAGGACGGAGATTATGAGCTCAGATTAACTTTCAGGAATTTGGCGAGCCTCCTCGAATCGAACAAGGCCACTATTGGAGGGCTGAAGGGTACGCGGCAAGGCGCTGGGTGTTAATAGGTATCGACGACGCCCCCAAAAGAAACGAATGGCTGAACGGGGGGGGGGGGGCGGAAACGGGCTTTATAAACCTCAGACCAACACGCGGGGGGACGCGAAGGTCAAAGGCAATGTCGAATCATTCGCCTCCCCTCCCTCGCCGGCACCGCGCACGAGTTCCGCCGGCTCTGAACCCCCCCCGGCGAACAGCTGATTTCGAGCCGCGCCGAGGAGAGGAAGAGGAGCGGACGGAGGCAATTTCCTTCCGGCAGAATTTACATGCGCTCGTCTGCAGCTGTTAGACGATTCTAGAATAAGTTCTTGGCAAAGATCATGAATCCTGACGAAAAACCTCAAACCGCTATAAAATATCAGCATGATGGATAAAATTGCTGCTCTTAATAAAAGGCGTCCTGCCGAAAGTAAAAGGATGGAGAGGAATCGTTCTGTTGGAGGTGACACAAAACCTCATAACATGTGACAAAGATCAATCCTGACAGCTGTCAAAGGACTGCAATTACACACACACACACACACACACCAGCAAGTCCAATATAGTGCCGACAACAAAAAGTCAATTGTGAGTTCAATCTTTAGGAGAAGATTTATTTCCACCAGAGCTTTGTGGTGTCTGAAATCCTGGTCAGATCCCTACGACCGGCGCCTTCAAACTGATGTTCGTGCACAAAAAAAAAAAAAAAACCAACAAGAGAACAAAAATAACGGTGAACAATGTGTCTAATAACGGTTATACGTGGCGCTGCTCGGTTTAGGCTCAAACTGAAACCAAATCTATTCAAAACAGTCCTTCACAAGTAAAAGTTCACAAAAATAGAAGTAAAACATTTTAAGGCATCACTTCTTTTAGTAAATAATTGTTATTTTTGTCAATGTTGGAAGCCATATTCGTAATCCGAAATGAAAATGTGATGAATTGGCCAGCCCTAGCTCAATTTGAATGAATCTGTCCAGTTCTGGGTTGGAGCATTCTGGTATTTGCAGCTTACTGGCCTTTTGATAACCGATACATTAACATTTACAGTATTTATCAGACGCCCTTGTCCAGAGCGACTTACAATCATGTAGTTAAAGGGACAGTCCCCCCTGGAGACACTCAGGGTTAAGTGTCCTGCTCAGGGACACGATGGTGGTAAGTGGGATTTGAACCCGGGTCTTCTGGTTCATAGGCAAGTGTGTTACCCACTAGGCTACTAGCACCCGATAAGAGCACTCATAACAATTAGCATTGGCTTTCAGCGCATTAACCTCAATGGAAATGTTCAATTTTTGGTGTAAAAAAAATGAATTAAAGGGCTTGGATGCGTGACGTTGTCATGTCCGAATTGATTTTAATAATTTGAACATTTGCACTGATTCTCAAGCACTGAGCCAGGGCCACGATGAAAAGATCTGGATCCGGCTGGGGAAGTCCCAACCTGCTTTTGTCATCCAGGTCCCACGCGAAGAGAAGGCGCTCATTAAACCGTTTTTTTCACCGGAATTCGTCTCTTGCGGCTGTACACCTCCTCGCCGCAGAATAAACAGGACCGACTGGACAAGATGTTCTCCACATCACTGCGGTCCAGGCTGGAGAACCCCCACCGGGCCGGCACAGGAACTGGGACAGCGTGGACGGGACAAAGGGCCGACTGTGAGCCTGTCTGGCCCCGGGGCGAGCAGGGCTGGGTCCGCCGGGCCGAGCCGGGGGGCGGGCGCTCGGTGACGGAGACGCTGGGGGTCTCACAAGGGCACTTGGTCTGAAGCCGCACTTAAAAGCCGATTACAGTAAACCTATGACAAAGCATTAAGCCAACTCAGCTAATTAGTCTGTTTCACTACATAAGCAGGGCGAGTGTGCGTGTGTGTGTGTGTGTGTGTGTGTGTGTGAGTGTGTGTGCGTGTGTGTACTTTTCCTGTTCCTTCCGGAGATTAAAAAGTGGGCCGTAAAAGCAACATAATGAGAGCGGCGAAGGACTCCACACTGGTACACGTAAAAATGAACCGCGCTGCTGTCAGACAGACAAATTAACACAAACAAGTCTAATTAGAGACAAATGCAAATGGCAAAACACACACACACACACACACACACACACACACACTCAAATGTTACTGGAGGGATAAAAGTGTGGATGAATGGATGGAAGGAAACAGTGGCGGCGCGCTGAAACGCGCTTTAAAGTCACATTTTCAACAATAATCACTTCTCTAATGTGGTGCAACGTTGAAATGAGCGCTTTCTGAAATAAAAAAAACGGCCAATTACGGTGACCCAGTTCCCAGTGGGCATAATTCATCAGGAGAAAGGGGGGAGCTCGCCTTCACCTGGTAATGAATAAAGCTCATTTCTGCTTTATGTCCCGGACGCAGCGCGTTCTCAGCCTCTTCAGTCCCGTCTTCAGTCCTGACAGTGATGGTTTGAGGGACACAACGCTCGCGTTGCAGTGGCAGGTCACCAGGGCACCTGAGGAATTATGGGTAACGGCCACTAGTAAAGAGGCCGCTCCTGCGACCTCGCCGACCTTCACCACCTGTTCCCTCCCACCAGTGGTGAGAGCGACTGCACCACACAAGGCGCCATTAATTGGCCTACCTGGGCAACAGGGGATCAGACAGCACACACACACACACACACACACACACACACAGGCTTGCTGGCAGCTATCTGAAAATCGACTCACTGTGAGATATACACACACACACACACACCTCCAGGAGGTCAAACCTGCCAAGCAATCAGACTACACACTACAAATAAACATCTCAACAGAAGACCGCCATTCAACACACACACACACACACACACACACACACAAACACCCGCGTCCAGCTGTGTGTTTTAATTTCGTGGTAGAAGGCAGTCTTCCCGCTCTCAATCAGCACCGTCTCACAAGCACAGACCCGCCCTGGCCACCGGGGGCGCACTCCTCACGACCCAAACCAACCAATCAGAGCGGCCGAGCATCACCATCAATCCAGCAGCCAACGGGAGACAAGGAGGGGGAGGAAAAAAGGAGGCTCTTACCTTGCCAAACTGTTCAAAATACTGTTTCACATCTTCAGCTACTGTGTTCGCCGATAACCCTCCTACAAATATTTTCTTTGTTCTTGTGACCATCTGGAACGGAGAGAAAGAGAAAGAGAGAGACTGATTAAGGCGTATGAAAGCGTTTCCGACTTCAAACGAGCTACAAAGAGCAGCGAGACGGCGAGCCAGATGGCCTGCGGTTTTTCAGGGTGACCGTACAGGCGGCCACGCGCGATTGGGCGACACTTGAAGGGCAGGAGCTGAACATCCCACGAAACCCGGCGGCAGCACAATATAACGACGCAAGTCCTAATATTACGGGAATATCATTCATTCAAGTGCGAAGAGTTCACTAATAACGGGTTTATGTAAATGCTGTCTTTTTTTGTATTAATATGTTTATTGATCATTATTGACAACAAAATTATGACATCAGCATAATGAGAAAAACTATATACAGATTATCAAACCAAAACCTGAAAAACAGTGTAAATACAGTGAATGCAGATGATTCTTTTCCCTTTTACACCAATATTTCAAAATATATGTGTAAAATGGCATAATGTCCTTCTCAGTTTGTTGGATGAATCTCGTTGTGCCACGACGGCAGGTAGAACATGCAAGGGGATTTAAAAAAAAACAAAAAAAAACAACGAGCCCGGGGGAAAAGGACCGATGAGAGGACGAGGACACGACGTGGCGGGCATTCATTCACCACAACCGAGCGACACTGAGGTCACAAGGTCAGCAGGTCACAGTGATGATCTCAGAATGTCGACCCACCTCCAGCATATTACTGTGATTACACTACAATTTACAACCATTAGTAGTTAATTGTGGCCTTTAACAATCTATGTTTCGAGTAGTAATGGTCATTGTGACAGTGTAATGTCACATCGTGGACATGGGCCATTGTCTAGTTCACGCATCTCCATCATTTTTATGTGAATATGTCCCGAGCATATCACAAACAATTTCAACAAAGCCTTATCAATTTAAAAGGTTCCCCCCAGTGTACAGCCATGCAATGCATTATGGGATCGGATGGAACCGAAAGGATTAATTTGATGGGAAACAGGACCCCGTGAATTGGGACAGCCTTGAGGTGACGCTCATTCAGTCATCCGGGTCTTCAGGCGGGGTCTCAGAAGGACGCTGCCCGAATTGAGGCAGGCCCCTCCCCTCGCCGCGCCGCTTCATCTGGCCGCTCTCGGATAAATAATCCTCCCTGGCCATTCCTGGGGACCGGGGTCTGACCGGCTTGTCTGCACCGAGTTAAGTTTTTAGCGCCGTCTTCATGCCCCCTGACAGCGCGGCCCGCAGCTGATGGGAGATTTCGGGGGTCTGGAACAACGCAATTACTTTGTCCTTTTCTCTCAGCGCCGACAACAGACAGCGGGAGTCCCGGGAGACGAAGACCGCCGGCATTTCAAACCCAACCTGGAGATATTTGGGGTTTCGGGTGGGCTCCCATTCTCCTTCACCTTCACATCATGCGATATTAAATCGTTTTGTTCTTGTAAAGGGAAATCACAAAAGCATCTGCCAACGGCATTCAAACCGCCAAAACTCACGTACAATTCGTCCGAATGAAATTAGAATCATAATGCAGGACGGAAAAAATGGAGTCACAGGGATGTAACAACTGAACAGCCGACGATAGACGTTGGTAAAACCCTTTGTGTGTTTGTGTGATGGGCGGAATTATGTTAAATGATTTTTCATACCTAGTCATAGATATATTAGATAATTCAGGTAATTAAAATGAGCATCAGAGTCTTCACTCTGAGTTTTGAAGTCTTGTGATGGATGTGCATGGATGGATGGATCCAGATTCAGCGACTATATTTAATGCAGTTGCATCGTTATTTGTGCAAATTTGGAAAAGCTCCCTCGCTCGGGTGCCGGAGCGGAGGCGAACGGAGCCCGGCGGCGGTGATGGAGGAGAACTTGGTGTTACCGGCAAATCCAACACGAAAAAGCCAGAGGCGGCGGAACTGAGGAACAAGCCGGAGATCCGCGAGGCAGAGGAATCGGAACGACAGAGGGCTTTATATACGCCGCCGCGCCGCGGCCATACGTGCGCACGTGTTTATGTTATTTTATTTATTCCTTCCGGGGTTGGAGTTGCCGATGCGGCGGCCCGTTCTGATCATCCGCGGCAGGGGGGAGACGGGAACGAAAGTCCCTCTCGCTGACAGGATGTCACCTGTCACCCGCCGCGGCGGGAAGGCACCCCGGCCGTCGGGGGCGGACTGTGTTCGGCACACACTGCTGGCTGGGAGACGCTGATAAAACAGAAAGCGGAATGAGAGAGGAGGGGAACAGGTGCATTGTGGGGGAGGAGGCGACGGCCCGTCACATCTCAGGCCAGCACTCCCGAGTTCACACGGCTCGTAAGCATAGATAACGTATGAGGGTGCGCGTTCAAAAACGTACCGGCCACTACGAGCTAAAAAATATAGAATATTATATGTTCCGTGTTTAGCTAAAGACATGAACAAACAGACGACTGGACTGCTGATCTCAGGCCAGCACTCAAGTGTCAAAGGCTAAGGAATATTTACTACGTTATAACGACATTCGCAAACCAACAACACGCAGAACCTTTTATGTGTGTGAGACCATTGGCCATTATTTTGGCCTCACGGTGCAGGTTTTTCACAACCAGTTTGGATAGATTGCGTATTAATTTTTAATGCTAATATACTGACTATAACGAAAAAAAAAAAAAAAATGGGATGAGCTTCGAAACCAGGATACCAGTGCAGATAATAACAATAATTTAAAAAGGTCCATGCGGCGTTATGATCACATCACGCGGGCCCATCGCGATGGAAGAAAGATCCGGTGTAATGAATCCGTTTATCGCAGGGTGTTCTAGTAGACGCGAGTGAAGTGACTGTTTCGGGATTCGAACCGGCAACACTTCCTCCACCGCCCCAAGAGGAACAGGTGCACCGTGGGGGGTAGGAGGCGGCGGCCTGTCTCAGGACGTCAACATCTGACTTCATCACGACCGCGCACGTACACAACACTCGAGTTCAGAGCAGGACGCGTGACGGATGGGGTTCTAAAGGGGTGGAGCCGAGCCGAGCCCCGCCCCGCCGTTTAATGAGTGAAGAGTAACGTTCTTCACGTATTTCTGGCCAGTGGGAAATAAGATGAGGAGAAACGTCCTAAAGCCGAGAGTGATGGAGGATCTAAACCCCCGAAACGTGCTGCCGTATCGAAGGACACACCGCACATCCCAGAATGCTCCTTCAGGGGGAACTGGAGTGGTTTCCGGTCGGGGGTTTAAACGGAGACGGTGCTCCCCTCCACGCCTGTTGATATTCCGGATCGTTCCTCCGCTCCGGCGTTAGTGGACGAGTGGCCGGCGGAGTGGCGGCGGCGCCGGTGTTTATGTTTACTCAGCCGCTCTGATTAACGGCTGATTGCGGACGAGGGACGGCGGGCCGTCTCCACGCGCGCTCCTCGGCACACGCAACTCTCGGCGAAGGCGTTATTTTTAAATCAGCCCCCCCCGCCCCCCATTTTCACCGCCGTGTGTCTCTGATTAAGATGACAGATAATGAAGCCCACCTCCACGGCCCCTCCGGCGGCCCAATCACACACTCAGAGCTGATTGCCGTTCTCCCATCACACCGCGCGCCGCCAATAGCGCCGCCGGGGTTAACGAATGCCCCGCGGGCAGGCCGCCACGCGCCGGCCCCGCCCACGTCACGCCTCCTGGCCTTTATTTATTTATTTCTTGCTATTTATTCTCGTGGGAAAACTTTGTTGAACAAGTTACTTCCTTTTTATTTTTAAATGACGTCGAAGTTCATTCAGTCCCCACAACGTCCCCACAGTCCCCACAGTGCAAACACACCCACGTGGACACAGAAGGCAAGTCAAACCCCACAATGGGGTCCCCACAACGTCCCCACAGTGCAAACACACCCACGTGGAATCAGAAGGCAAGTCAAACCCCACAATGGGGTCCCCACAACGTCCCCACAATGCAAACACACCCACGTGGGCACAGAAGGCAAGTCAAACCCCACAATGGGGTCCCCACAACGTCCCCACAATGCAAACACACTCACGTGGATGCAGAAGGCCAGTCAAACCCCACAATGGGGTCCCCACAACGTCCCCACATTCCCCACAATGCAAACACACTCACATGGGACGCAGAAGGCAAATCAAACCCCACAATGGGGTCCCCACATCGTCCCAACAATGCAAACACACTGACGTGGACGCAGAAGGTCAGTCAAACCCCACAATGGGGTCCCCACAACGTCCCAACAATGCAAACACACCCACGTGGGCACAGAAGGCAAGTCAAACCCCACAATGGGGTCCCCACAATGTCCCCACAATGCAAACACACCCACGTGGGCACAGAAGGCAAGTCAAACCCCACAATGGGGTCCCCACAACGTCCCCACAATGCAAACACACTCACGTGGATGCAGAAGGCCAGTCAAACCCCACAATGGGGTCCCCACAGTCCCCACAATGCAAACACACCCACGTGGGCACAGAAGGCAAGTCAAACCCCACAATGGGGTCCCCACAATGTCCCCACATTCCCCACAATGCAAACACACTCACATGGGACGCAGAAGGCAAATCAAACCCCACAATGGGGTCCCCACAACGTCCCAACAATGCAAACACACTGACGTGGACGCAGAAGGTCAGTCAAACCCCACAATGGGGTCCCCACAACGTCCCAACAATGCAAACACATTCACATGGACGCAGAAGGTCAGTCAAACCCCACAATGGGGTCCCCACAATGTCCCAACAATGCAAACACACTCACATGGACGCAGAAGGTCAGTCAAACCCCACAATGGGGTCCCCACAACGTCCCCACAATATATTACCTGGCCTAGTAGAGACTCTCACAATACGATACGTATCACTGAGATACTGTACATATTGCTGAAAATGTAAAAATGAAGCTGATATACAAGATGCTGTGATCTGTCTGTCATGTTTTGAGATATCACTTTGACTGAATAAACAAGCCATAATTGGAGGTACCCAGCTGTAGAGCGCCACCTATAGGAGTGGAGGTTGCAGCTCATTCTCAACTCTGCTGACCTCGCAAAAGAAAACGCTGAACAGCACCACCCGGTAAACTACATTTCTATACGAAAACTATCGATATTTGACGTCCAGGTATCGATACAATATTACCACAACAAATATCGCGATATATTGCTGTATCCATATTTTCTAACATCCGTAATAGACAAAATGTTATATCTATGGGCCTGTTTTACAATCAGGCAGCTCCACCTGGTGGTATTTCCTTATACGACTGGGCAAAAATAAATGTAAGGTTTCTATTAGAATATATATATATTAGACAACATACTGGATAATGCATGAAAAAGGCACTGCTCCCAAGGCCAAAATGGAGCTAATGTATGTCTGAGTGGATGGTGGCATATAGCTCTGTGTGTGTGTGTGTGTGTGTGTGTGTGTGTGTTATGCAACGCCGCACTTGCTCTGCGCCAGAAGCAGGAGTGGGAATAATCGTTGTGATCTTGGATTACCTGCATTAAGTACCTCAGCATCGCTCGTCCTCCCAGGACACGAGCAACACACACACACACACACACACACACACACACACAGACACGACGCCGCCCCAACGAAGCCTCATCTGGCTCCCGCGAACCCACCGCCGCCTTCTCGTCGGTGTGGAACCGCCCTCAACACGGTTTCCGGATCAGTGGAGGGGGAGACACGCAGAGGCAACATTTCTCCGTTTTTTTTTTTTTAACAACAACAGCAAAAAAGAAATAAATAAATAAAAATCTCTATCCCTCAGGACCACGCCCACCACCAACGGCAGCATGCAGACTGGCAGTGTTTTAATTCAATCACGTTAGTGCACCAACGTGGTCCATTACAGCTTATTTAGCGCCTGCAAAATACAGCAAAAATATTTACAGGAATAACACGCCCCTCCCCACGAGCCGATCAATCATCTTGACGGCGGTAACTGATGGTGTGGCGTCAGGCCCGGGGGGTGAAAAGAACTGCAGCGCGGCGAGTGCGGAGGACGCTTCACCGCTAACGCGGGCCGACAGCGGCCGGAGCGCGGAGGCGGCCCGGTCACCGGCGGGTAACGGGCGCCGGAGAGCCTCGGGGGAGTTCTCCTTCGGTGACTCGCCGCTGAGTCACGCCGCCCTGCCCGCTGACCCCCTGCTGCCACGGTTACGGCCAATAAAGAACGACAAAACAAACAATGGATCTTGGCAAATATCTTTATTGCTGTTCGTTTTTAATTGACTTTGGGGGCGCGGTTTAGGGGTGAAGTCAGTCTGTAAACTGTTTTTTGTGCGGGGAAGTGCCATCAGGCAAGAGGGAGCCTGTACCGGAAGTAAGAGGAACACAAATGCACCTGCGGCAGCGGCGAGGACGGGCGGAGTCCGAGCGGAAGCCTCTGATCCCCCGATCGAGACGCCGCGCTCCTCGTCTCCATAATAAAGTGCAGAGGCAATATTCCGAGTGCCTCCTAATCCCTCCCATATGGACATGTGATCTAATCCCCCTCGGGGGGCCGGCGTGAAACCGAGCGTCTCATTACCACGCGCCTTGTGCTGATGGCGCCGGCCCAGCTGCGCCCCGCTCCGCTCGGGATTTGTTCTGTTAAAAGATTCATCAGGTGAGTGGGGACCCCTGGGACGCGGCGGCCTCGGTCAATCGTGCAAGATACCCTCACCTCTCTTGAAAGCGACGAATAAATTCTTCATACGACGAAGAAAGGGATGGAAGAAAAAGAGAATCACACAAAACCCTGCTTCCATTTGACATCCTATTGACCCCGTTCTGTTCCAACTGCTCGCACGAAAAAAAAAAAGAAAAGTGCCCAAAGCAAATAAGAGCTCGACTCCAAGGTTCACCACATACAGCAGGGTGGGGGGAAAAAATCAACCGAACCGTTAAAAAAACCTTCATCGTGGATCGTGCATAATGGCTAATTTTGGCTTCGCGACCTTTCGTACTTACTGCCCGGTCTCGTGTGGGTTCCAGGATTAATAAAATAACGTAAAATTTCCATTCCGTCAATTGAACGAAATCACTTAATCATTATTTTCATGCAGCCCTCTTCTAAATCCACCTATCATTTACATTTACAGCATTTACCAGACGCCCTTATCCAGAGCGACTTACAATCAGTAGTTACAGGGACAGTCCCCCTGGAGCAACTTATGGTTAAGTGTCTTGCTCAGGGACACAATGGTAGTAAGTGGGATTCGAACCTGGGTCTCCTGGTTCATAGGCGAGTGTGTTGCCCACTAGGCTACTACCTATCGAGGCCATGTGCATGCTTTTTGGAAATGTATATGTGAAAACGTTGTGTGAAATGCATACGTGTTATGGAACCGTTGCATTATTTCTCGAAAACGCTTGACTCTGATTCCTTCATAATGCATATTCCATAATTAAACCGCTCCTTGCTTTCCGCACGTGTTTTGTTACTTCGTTAAAAACTGAATTTATTAACAGAGCGAGAGTGAAAGGAGTGCTCGGGGGGGGGCGGGGCTTCAACCTGGGCCCGCGGAAATTCAACATTGACTTTCCGTCCGTGTTTCTCACTAACAAAGCCTGTCAACAGATCCCTGCGTCCCGCTCAACGACGCTGAATCCCAATGAAGTCTCGCTCGCTGACAGCAGAACAGAACAAATATTTCCACATTAAGAAGAGGGGAAGAGGCGGGTGGGGGAGAGAGAAAATAGAAAAATGAAGACACGCTCCTCAAAGCCATTCTGAAAAATTAATATGCTAATTAAGTGCTCGCTCCAGGCTAACTCTTAGAAACTTCAGCAGGGGGAGTTATAAGCGCTTAACAAATTACTTACACTATTACGCTGCGAGCCGTATACATTTTTAAAGTCGCCGTATTTTCTCCCACTTTCACAGGAGAATCGTGCCATTTTCCGCAGCGCTGCCATTTAGGAGTTCAAAATTGATATCAGTCCTGACTGTTGCCTTCAGAAATATTAAATCGGCGGAACGTTGAGGAATTTATCGGCCTCCTGCATCATTCCGGCGCCAGACTTGAGAAAAATGTGACGTCTGAGCTAAAACGGCAATAATCTCCGCGCGCCGAACGCGGCCTTCAGATCGCACAATCCTATCTCCGCCGGGGACGAGAGGAGCCCCGCAAAGCGCCGGGCCGTCGCGAGGGAGCGGGCATCAGTTCTGAAGGCTGCCATTTCCACAACTCGTGCCTAATCGCAAACGTTGACCCACCACTCGGCAAACTTTGGGGAGTTTGGTGAACTTTTCAGACACAAGTGTGGATATATGGTATTTATGAAATTGTTGTTACAGCACGTGCTCGAATCGGGATTGAAACACGTGACATGGACCCGCTCTCCAACGGAACGGCTGCTTCTTTGGCCCATGATGCACCTGTCCACCAGGTCCCGTGGAAATTGGGCCGCTACATTTCATGTGAAATTTGTTGGGATTTAATGAAAGGGCTTTTTAATAAATCGCACGCGACCACATTCTCAATGACAACATTCAATCTATCTTTGGTCGTAATGAAGATGAGTGACGCGTGGTAATAAATATGAACGACAGCGGTAATAATTAGCGCCCAGCTGGATGCGGCACGCCACTGGTCCAGCATGTGGGAATTCCACCTTCCCTCCCCGTATCTCTGCCAGTCTGAGGCAAGTCATCTGGCCGTGTTTGATGCCGCTGCCGCTGATTAATGGCGGCGGGGGCGTGGGGTGGGCAGAGCCGCGCTTCGACGGATGAAAACGCGGCGCCTTTCGGTGAGAACTGTTCCGATCGATTCCGTGCACACTTATGCACTCGCACACACACAGATCCGTCTTGGACGTGATCATAGTCCGGCTGCAGGGTCTCCGGTCTATGTAAACCGCCACTCGGCTCCTCACCTCACACTCGCAGCCGCGCCAGAGGCAGGAAAACAAGCATCATGTTCGGTACCAACATGGAATTTTTTTTTTTTTTTCTTGTGAAGTGAACCGGCAACGAACCGGAAACTAACCGCTTCCTTAACCGCTAGGCCACAACTGCACCAATATACAGGAAAAATATAGGAAAACTCTATATAGGACCCTTCGAATTCTACTTGGTATGGAGTCGAAAAGGAAATCGGTGGCGGGCGGGCATGTTTGCTGACCGACCCGGTTTACGGTTTACAGGATTGATAAGCTTTACAGCTCCAGTCTACATATCATACAGGATTATACTGAGTTTTGATTATCCCGTTGGGTGTGCTATTGGGATGTTATGCATTTTATGTTTACTAATATGAAAGTGAAAGTGAAGTAAAACACTGCAGCACAGCGCACGGTGACACAGAGAAATGTGTCCTCTGTATTTAACCATCACCTTTGGTGAGCAGTGGGCGGCCATGACAGGTGCCCGGGGAGCAGTGTGTGGGGACGGCGCTTTGCTCAGTGGCACCTCGGCGGCTCCGGATTCAAACCGGCAACCTTCTGATTACGGGGCCGCTCCCTTAACCGCCAGGCCACCACTGGCCCAAAAACCAGTGGAGAGCGCGAACACAGTCCCCCACTAGCAGTCGAGATTCCCACATTGGGGAACTCGCAGGGGTCAGCACAGGCCTCTGCACAGACAGGACCCTGTGAGTTTTAGAAGATCTGGATGTTGAGGACTCTTTCAATGTTGCTATTATTCGGTAATAATGAAATAAAAGTTACGGCCATGTGGCCAGTGCAGTACTACGCCACCAACTACTAACTCACTCATTATCTTGATGGACTGTAAAAATAGTGCATTATATCTGTTAATGATACATGATAAAGCCATTGGGTTATATTTGTACTCTCAAACTGATGGCAATATGAATATTCCCAATCACAAAATAATGCGTCACCCAGCGTTGCACCCAATACACCCACCTACAGGCCACACCGTACTGCAAACAGATTAAAATGATGCATTTTAATCAAATATGTGTATGAAATGGCTGAATCTGTGTCACTGTCAGTCTCTGATCTTTTTTACCCCAGTAAAAAGCAAATAAAGGCCAACTGAGTTGAATCCCTGTGCGTATCAGCGAGGATTTATTCTGTTGCCGTGGTCCCCGGTATCTGTAACTCCGCCATCGCCGGTAAATCGGAGGTAATTCACTTTCGTGAAGAAGCCGAGAGGAAAGCGGGAGCGACAGGCGCTCGGGTCGGTTTCAGGGTGCCGCCTTCTCGCTTCGCGCGGTGTAGCATTGCAGCGCGCCGCGCTCCTTGATGGGATTATGCAGGCAAGAGCACCTCAGCCCCCACGGCGATGCAGGGAGCTGAATTCCCGTCTGATTAAACGAAATGATTGGCTGATTGATAACAGCGCCGGCCTCGCCCACCCACTCGCCTCCGATCAATAATCGGATTCGCAGAAGCCCTGACCAGCGGTCCAAGAGAGCTTTCACAGTTGCATAATCCGTATTGATGAAGAGCATTAACCTTCCACATGCAGCTCGCAAAGATGTCCAGATAGAGGCGGCAGCAGGGCCTGAGATGGGCAGGAGAAGGATTATCAACACCTGGCCGAAGTGTGTGTGTGTGTGTATCGCATCTTTACACTGCAGTGTTCAATTATATAACAGAGGTATAATGAAGGTGACAGCGTTGACTGGAGTAAGAACCTCCCACATTATTTGTACTGTGGACAAGTAAACAAGGTAACATTTGACCTCTAAAGCCTTCATGCATTGATCACAATTAAATCCAGATTCAAGTTAGAAACGTATAACCCACTGGTGACCTGACAAGGGTGTGTGGTTAGCAGGATTTCTTTTGGAAAGACAAGTTTATTGAGCAAAGAGAGTCATAAAGCTGCCCCAAAGCTGCCAACTCCAGCACCAACAGCCACACATGCTCTGCAACTGATTTGGAGCAAGGTTCCACACACAAGCCACCTGTTCTGGGACCTGAAGGAGTCTCCTCATGTCTCAGGCACACAGACCCCCGCCTGTGTACTGCGAAACATGCAAAAGATTCAGCTCACAGCACATGGTCTGTCTAATGCTGAGCCCTAACCCTGAAAACACGTTACACACTAAAACCACGAAAACAAACCCCCAAACCTGGTAAAAAGCCCTGCACACTACCACGGTAAATACCTTCCCTACCCCTACTCTGATAAACACTACAACGTCAAAAACAAACTCCTGACCCCTAACCCTGAAATCCCGTTACACACTAAAACCACGAAAACAAACCCCCAAACCTGGTAAAAAGCCCTGCACACTACCACGGTAAATACCTTCCCTACCCCTACTCTGATAAACACTACAACGTCAAAAACAAACTCCTGACCCCTAACCCTGAAATCCCGTTACACACTAAAACCACGAAAACAAACCCCCAAACCTGGTAAAAAGCCCTGCACACTACCACGGTAAATACCTTCCCTACCCCTACTCTGATAAACACTACAACGTCAAAAACAAACTCCTGACCCCTAACCCTGAAAACACGTTACACACTAAAACCTCAAACACAAACACCCGACCCCTTAAGGGGCAGTGGTGGCCTAGCGGTTAAGGAAGCGACCCCGTAATCAGAAGGTTGCCGGTTCGAATCCCGATCCGCCACGGTACCACTGAGGTGCCACTGAGCAAAGCACCGTCCCCACACACTGCTCCCCGGGCGCCTGTCATGGCAGCCCACTGCTCACTCAGGGTGATGGGTTAAATGCAGAGGACAAATTTCACTGTGTGCACCGTGTGCTGTGCTGCTGTGTATCACATGTGACAATCACTTCACTTTTTCTTTTTCTTTTCTTAAACTATAAACCCCATACTCACTACAGCCTGAAATAAACATCCCCGACACCTACCCCGATAAACACAACCACCTAACAACTAAATATACTGAGCACTACTGTCTGAAATTCTAACATGACTGTGATATAGCAGTACTGCATCGACAGCAAATATCAGACACACACCCAGGTACACAGTACAAAGCCACAAAACCTACCCCAGTAAATTCGATCCACACCACAGAGATAGCAACAACCCCCTGTTCCTACTGTGTTAAATGGGGTTAAAAAACAGCCGTCTACTCCATCCTGACGTTGACCTATTACCTACCATGTTAAAGTGGGAAGGTCCGTGAGAGCCACGCCCACTCCACCTGAGCAGGCATGCAAGTTGCTGTGCAGATGCCGGTTCAGATCTGATTTGAAAAAACTTATTGTTTCATTCCATTTTAAAAAAGTAAAAAAAAAAAGAGAGAGAATAATAATAATTTTACTCAAGAAAGAAAAACACTTCACCCCCTCATCAACCTCAGACAAAAAAACGAAGTTCAATTGCAGCGCAGCCCCCTAATTAAACATCTGTCCCACAGCGATAATCAGACGCGAAAAAAAAGGGACTCCGAGAAATATTTGAACTGCGCCGCTGCTCACTGCGATGAATAGAAGTGCACAGCCTGATAGGTTTACGGTGTAAACAGCGGGTGACTCTGCCTTTGCCAGATAAGGGTTGTTCAAACCCGCCTCGAGTGGGGTCCCGAGTACCGCCGACGCCACCCCTCGCTCCTCACTCTCAGTAACGGGTCCCGTTAACAAGCCTCCCGGATCGCTGCGCTCTTCCTGCTGCCCCAGCCTGCGCTCATCGGTTGCCTTTATGGTCCATTTCTGACCTGATGGAGTGAGGGAGGGACGCTGAGATTTTGACCACTTATCTTTTTGTAATTAAGATGTCCAGGTGGACCAGGGCATGGTTTTGTTTTGCTTTAACGCCTTTGGAAATAATCATTATTTTAATGCCACAGGGCACTGAACTGGCGCCAAGCAAAGGGTTTTTTCGCTGGTGCAAAGACATCATCAGGATTAAAAGGTCCCATGACATACATTTTTTTGTTTTTTGCTTTTATTTGCTTTTGTCTCATTCCAAAATTCAGCCGTGGTGCAGAATTACAGCCACTTTGATCCCACAATCCCACAATGAGATTCCCCAGGACGCGCCGTTTCACCGTCTGTAGCTTTACATGCTAATGAGGGGGAGAGCGGCCTATAGGAGTTGAAATAATGTCATCAACACCATTCACCAAACACAATGTTTGGCGCAGACAGGAAGTCGTGTTGGGATTTTTTCCAGAAAAAATTACATGAAAGTGATTGTCATCGTGATACACAGCAGCACAGTGACACAGTGAAATTTGTCCCCTGCTTTTAACCATCACCCTTGGTGAGCAGTGGGCAGCCATGACAGGTGCCCGGGGAGCAGTGTGTGGGGACGGCGCTTTGCTCAGTGGCACCTCAGTGGCACCTCGGCGGATCGGGATTCGAACCGGCAACCTTCTGTTTACGGGGCCGCTTCCTTAACCACTAGGCCCCCACTGCCCCAAAAACATGAACCCACTGGTCCTTCAGAGTCTCGCGTGACAGAACTTAAGAATAAAAAAACATTTGTGCTAATTTTTACATCCAATCACTGCAATGCTTCGCACGTTTGGAAGCCATGATGGTTTTAGGAGATAATGTTTTAGGGGAGGAGAACCATAGACAAGCTAGGGGACCTCGTGTTAATGTTAAATATATTAAATATTATATATATATATATATATGTGTGTGTGTGTGTGTGTGTGTGTGTGGGACCTCACTTGACCAGCATAGTTTTAATTAACCCAGATTGAGACCCTTATGTGAAAGCTGACAATCACCTGGCCCCTCCCACTTCAATCAAACGTATATAAATCATCATTTAGCATCTTGCTGTGCTGACAGAAATAGCTACACAGCAACAAAAAGTGTAGTTAGTTTGTCTACAGACAATTCTCTACCAAGCCGTCATTTCTTCTTTTATCTCTTTATGACCTCACAATAGCTTCGGCTTTAGTCCCAGCTAGAAAATAGTGTCCTCAGTGTGTATTTCATGCGATATGTGTATTCCTTACGTGCTAGAGCATCCTGGCATTTAATGTGAGGACAAGAACGGTGCAAAAACAGCCTGCAGACAATTAGTGGTTGAACGAATGATCTACCGCATTCTGGAAGCATGCTCTGCCCCCGCCGCCGCCGCGTCTCGGATTCCCCGGCACGGTGTCATCTTTTTAGGTTTTAGTCAGCACTTGTCATGTCGGAGGACGCGCGGCGTACAGGAGCTGTCACAGACCACGGATCCGCCGCCGTGTGCTGGAACAGGGGCATCTTCCTGCCGCGGGCACAGCCGGGCGCGGCGGCGGCGCCACATGAAAGGCGCGCGCCGGGCCCCTCTTCTCCGAGAGAGCCGCTCTCTTTTGTTCTGCATAAATGCCAATTACCTAATTCTCTCTAGCATGCAAATCAGATGAAGCGAGGTTACGGCAGATTGCCCGCGCGGCCCGTCGCGCCGGCGTCGCCGCGGTGACAGGAAGGGCCACCTTTCGGGACAATTCTCTACTTAACACTTTAATCAAGCTTCGTTTAGGGGGGGGCACTTAATAGATTTTTTACCCTCTAAAGCTCCAGAATAATAACAATCACTTAGGCCCCCAGTCCACTATCTTCAGCGGGCAATATTTTCAGGAGCCAAGAGTCTAATACTAATCCCATTTATAAAATTCAGATTTTATATCCCCCCCCCCATCCCTGCACCTTTTCAGAAAAGAGAGGAGAGAGGAAAGGTGAGAGGATTTCAAATGCTCTTCCACGGTCATTATCATCAATACCTTTATCATGCATCAATAAATAGAACACTTTTGGACTATTTTGTGTGTGTGTGAAAAAGAAAGTGAAGTGATTGTCATTGTGATACAGAGCAGAACAGCGCACAGTGCACACAGTGAAATGTGTCCTCTGTATTAAACCATCACCCTTGGTGAGTGGTGGGCAGCCATGACAGGCGCCCGGGGAGCAGTGTGTGGGTACGGCGCTTTGCTCAGTGGCACCTCAGTGGCACCGTGGCGGATCGGGATTCGGACCGGCAACCTTCTGATTACGAGGCCGCTTCCTTAACCGCTTGGCCACCACTGCCCCCTGTTTGTGTGTGTGTGTGTGTGTGTGTGTATAAAACCTGCACTTTCACCACCATGACCCGGGTTTGTGGGGCAATCGGTAGGTTGCAGGTTCGATTTTCCCGAGCCGCCACGGTGCCACTGAGGTCCTCCCTTTCATATCTGAATTCCCCGGTTTAGTAGGCACTCTGCGCACAATATTACTTCGTACACTAATGTGGGCGGAGCACAAGACAATTAAACTTTGGTTGGGGTCAGTTTCCAGTGCGTGTAATCCTACAAGATACCACAGAATACACAAGTCGGTGATTATCGAATCACCGGTGCCATGCGTGTTGCCATTCCTCTGATCTCCCATAAAAATGTCATCAAGAGGCTCACGATTTTCGATATGATTATGCAACGGCGAGGGGGACCGCGGTTTCGCTGTTTACTTTCCGTCTTTCGCAAGCGAGGCGGCGAGATCGAGGAAAGGAAACGTTGCTCAGGTAGTGCCGGGCAGAGTCGGCCGAGCGGCACCATGAATACCAACGCGCAATTACGCTTCGTAGGCCGCAGCCTCGCGGGCCAATGTCAGGAGCGTCCACTCCGGGAAATGACCTCGCTAATGAAGGGCGAGGCCACGCGGCCCATTTCTGCAGGGCGCACCTATGACTGCGAATGCTAATTACCCCACCAATCAGAGAGAGAGAGAGAGAGAGAGAGAGAGAGAGACAGATACACAGACCATGAGGGTCAGGGGAGGAGAGAGAGAGAGAAAGTTCTGTCCGGGAAAACTCCTGGACGTAATAAACCGTTAGGACGAGCGCCATCGACGCGCCGCAAGAGATTAAAAACGCCAGCGTATTTGTATAATAAGGCCAATTAAACTATTGATGCGTTGTAATGTCGGCGGGGTCTGGGGCAGCACCGATGTGAAGACAAAGCGAGGGAGGAAATGGATGTGCTCCGGGGACGCGGCTAACTGGGAAGAAGAAGGAGGAAGAAGACGCATGAACGCGCCCAGATGAATCGCTCTAAACACACAGAAATAATCATAAGGAAAATGATTCATAGACGGGACAAAAGGCAATTAATATGTGCCAGCGCGTTGCTGTTTACACCTTTTGTTCGACTACAAGGTCCATTCAGCACAATCCATCACCATCACTGCCTACAAAACAGGTTTAAAGGAGCTGGAGGAGGACAGAAGAGGCTGGAGCTCGGTGATCTGGAGGGATATAATCCATCCCGCTCCTTCTCCACGAACGTCCGCCATGAAAGTGCGCGTGGAGAACGGGCGTTCATTCATCACGCCGACGAGGCATCGTGACCGGCGCCAAGGAGGTCAGACGTCCGGGCGGAGAAGCGCAAAGTTGACCTGTGGAAGGACCCGAAGATGTGCAGAGAGCTGACAAAAATGGGACTTCCACGTCTACTGTCCACGTATCACACAAAATAACAACCAGAACATCATCATTTATTTCTTTTTTAGCCCAAAATCGCATACAGTATGACTCAACGCGACAGGCCCTACAATTGACACCCCCACACTTGACCCTTCTGCGCACAAGAAATAAGTCCACACAAAAAAAGTCTAGGAGAGAGAAAGAAAGAAAGAAAGAAACATTGGGAAGGAGTGATACAGAGAGGGACCCCCTTCCAGGGTAGAGTGACCCTGCAAGTGGTGTCAGTGTAGGGTTGGTGACGATTTGTCCAATAAGGGGAAAAAGTCCTACAGTTGTAGAGGTGGACAAGTCCAAAGTGTAGTATAAACTCCATGTCCATGTTAGGAGTAGTTTTTTAGCCCAGCCATTACATGTCCATTATGATGCTACTGGTCCATCTGAAGATCCCTGAAACTGTAGTAGTTACGGTGGTACGGTGGCTCAATCCCAACATTTTCTAACCTGGCAGGGAGAATAGTGTAATCAATAGTGTCCAACGGCGCAGTCAGGTCAAGCGGGACAAGCGGCGAGATGCGTCCCGGATCAGAGGGCACCAGTAACAGTGCTATGATGAGGTCTAAATCCCGACTGATATACGAATCATGAATGTTGTTGCTGTCTAGGTACGCTGCTGGGATACGACTTTTTCTACGATTTTTGATATAAATGGAAGGTTGGACATCGGTCTATAATTCGAAAGCTGACTGCGATCGAGATCGGGTTTTTTAATCAGGGGTCTGATGACCGCTACCTTGAACGAACTTGGTACTCGGCCACCGGTGCTAAGCGACAAGTTAATAATTTTGAGGATAGAATTTAGAATATCGGGTGCTACATGTTTAAGGAAACTTGTAGGAAGCAGATCTAATACGCAAGTAGATTGATTTGACGACGAGATTAGTTTAATTAGTTCATCCTCTTTAAAGCGTGAGCTATTTGAAGATTATTTTCCATAGTAATATCGACAGAGCTGTTTGTTCCGCTTTTCTCTATTCGTGACTATTTTAGTATTAAAGAAATTCGCAAACTATTCGCAAACAAAATTCGCTACTATGATGATATTGAGTGGTAGTATCCGTTTCTGTCTCATTCCTGGTTAGTTTGGCTATAGTGTTAAACAGGAATCCGGGATTATTTTTGTTCTTGTCTATTAACGAGCCGCGCTAAGAGCCTTCTGATAGTTAAGTAGGCTCTCCTCCCACGCTATTCTGAATACGTTCCATTTACTTCGACGCCATTTACGTTCGAATTTCCGGGCGGTCTTCTTAAGCAAGTGTGTGTGATCATTAATCTAAGGTGTTAAATTTATCTCTTACTGTCTTCCTATAAAGTGGAAGATCTTCTCTAGTCATGGTGCCACTCGGCTGACTGGCCATCACAACCTGAAGTGACGTTATCCAACGTACTACGCAGTGCCCTTCCGCGACCTTGCATGGATGACAAACAAAATAAATAGTTATTAGCCTAGTGGGTGAGACGCTCACCTATACACCGGAAGGCTGCAAAGTCCCAGGTTCAAACCCCACTTACTACCATTGAGCAGGACACTTAACCCTGAGTGTCTCCAGGGGGGGACTGTCCCCATCACTACTGGTTATAATGTGCTCTGGATGAGGGCGTCTGGTAAAATCCAGTCCAATAAAAGCGATGATTTTACGTCATGGATCCATGCTCATGGGCAGGAATTTTCTGAGGAGGCCCACACGCCAACCTTCATTTCAATATTGAGATACATATTACGATTCCCATGGCAAAATTCCATCTCATAGAGGACTTGCAATTTCAACTTGATTTGGAGGGGGTAGAACCAACTTTTATCTTCTCACTTTATTTATTCTGAAAAAGCGCTGTAAACAAAGGAACCATCGTGATGCGGCGTCATGATACATCCCCCACCTTCGTACAGGACCTGCAAATACGAGATGCTCCACCGTTTACACGGTTCCGCGCTCTTATTAAATGATCCTGTCTGAGATTAGGCGCCTTTACAGCATGCCCAGCACACACGGCATACAGTGTTTGGTGCTCCGAGATGTATGAAACGCACAGATCAAACAAGCACACAACCAGACAAGCCAAATTTATTTACAAGGGACATTTGGAAAAATAACAAATATATATATATTTATATTCATGTAATCTCACACAAATTAGGAAAAAAAAAAAAAGTCAGGATTAAAAACGTGCCTTGTGTTGAGGTGGCCCCGATGTCCCACAGCTCCCCAATGTTTTAATCTGCACCTCTGTGATAGAGAGAGAGAGTGTGTGTGTGTGTGTGTGTGTTGCCAGGTTCCCATCCCGCACAGACCACTCCACCACAGACTCGATGGGTGCTGCACCCACATACCCACCCACCCAAAGCGCCTGTTGCGGCCCGTAGGAGGGGTGGGTTCCGTATCACAGAACGCCTGTGTTTGCTCTGCGCCGCCTGCGCATTAGAAATAAGCGGATACACTAATATTATTATTATTATTATTAACAGTTGGAATAGTTAAATAGTAGGAATGATTAAAATACAGGCGAGAGGCAGGTGCAGGCGGAGTTAAATTTGTAATGAGAAACGCAGGTTGTTCTTCCTGTTGGTGCTCCTGTCCGTTTTCTGCCCCCCTCAGCAGAAGCGCAGCCGCTGCGGGTGTAAAATAATATCGGCGCGCGGGACACCGCTGAAGGGCAAGGCGTAAAAAGGCGTCATTAGCGGTCCCCGAAGAGACAGGGTTCAGGGGACCTGGGGACCCGCGGACCTGCCGCCAGCTGCCGGTCGTCTTGGCGTCCCTCCCGGAGTCAACCGAGGAGCTCCGCACTTCCAACCGCGCCACTTTCACACTCACTCCACACTGCCAGGCTGCAATAAAGCCAAAACTGCAATAAAAGGAGCAATAATAATTCCTATCATGCAGACGTTTCATTTTAATGCCCTCAACGTGTTTTTCCTACACCGACCGAAGACATTTCCTGAGTAAAAAATAAAAAATTATGAACAGCATGGTTTCTGCCGATACCCAGCTACATATGTACATAAATAAATATAATTAATCAAAGTAAAGTGAAGTGATTGTCACATGTGATACACAGCAGCACAGCACACAGTGCACACAGTGAAATTTGTCCTCTGCATTTAACCCATCACCCTGAGTGAGCAGTGGGCAGCCATGACAGGCACCCGGGGAGCAGTGTGTGGGGACGGTGCTTTGCTCTGTGGCACCTTGGCGGATCGGGAATCGAACCGGCAACCTTCTGATTACGGAGCCGCTTCCTTAACCGCTAGGCCACCACTGCCCCAGATATAATATGCAGAGAGACTAGAAGAAGTGTGGCGTCTTCTGACCTTGGTTCCAGACACGGATCTCTACGGACATATAAGCTCCAAGAATTTATCATGAACAGAAAGCAGATTTTGACACAATTTCCCCCAAAAGATTATGGGACTGAATCTGGCTTTTTTTTATGATTGGAGTCTGCATGGTGTAGGCTTCCTCCAGGTTCTCCTCGTTCCACCAATGAGCTCCAGAATCAGTCAGCCAGGTCAGGAACAAGTGAGCGTCCTGCAGAGGCTGAGGAAGGCCCATCTCCCACCACCCATCCTCACCACCTTCTATAGCGGGACCATTGAGAGCGTTCTGACCAGCTGCATCACTGTCTGGTTTGGGAACTGCACCGTATCGGACCGCAAGACCCTCCAGTGGACGGTGAGGACAGCTGAGAAGATCATCGGAGTCTCTCTTACCTCCATAACGGACATTCACCACACACGCTGTAGCCAGAAAGCCACCAGCATTGTGGAGGACTCTACACACCCCTCACATGCACGATTCACCCTCCTACCTTCCGGAAAAAGGTTACCGAAGCATCCGGGCCCTCTCACTGCCAGACTCTGCAACAGCTTCATCCCACAGGCCATCCGACACCTGAACACTCAGGGACTTTCCACTCTGGACTGACACCCTCACACACACAACCTCTGGTATATTGTTTGATTATCTATCTATAATATAATCTGTTCATGCATCATTCCATTTGATCATCTATCTGTAATATCATCTATTAATGCGCCGTTCCATTTTGCACAGCATAATTTGCTCTATTTCACTTCACACATGTATTTATTATTCATTTCACCTGTTTAGCGCTGTATGTCTTGTGTTTTTTTTTTTAATGTTACTCTTCTCTTGCGCTGCCCGTGTCCCTGTTTGCACTTTACATCGCCCAGTTTGTCGGTGTCGGACACATGCATTTCATGTCAGTATGAAACTTTATTGCATGTAGCACCAGTTTCCGGAAAAAACTTTATTTTGCTTCAGTACGTACCGTCTAACACGTACATAGCCGAAATTACAATACGAGCTCAACTTCGACCAACTTAATTAACTTGATGAAGGTTCTTGCGTTTTTTCCTGCACCTCCCCAACCGGTTCTGAAGCAGTTTCCAAACTGCGGCCCGTTCTTTTTCCTCCCAAACTGTACCTGAGCGCCCTCCAGGTCTCACAGCGAGCTTTCTGGGTTCTTGCTGCACTACTCTGGCATCGTGAACAATGAATTAACGCTGTGGAGATGGAGATGGAAGCAGGTGGTCATCCGCACGACTGGTCAGAGTGCAGGGTTGTGCGCAGGGACGCCCCCGAACCCCGTGTCACGTGTGTCAGCAACGAGTCATCCTGGAAATTCCCGCGCCGCTTATTCGCCGCGTCAAGCTGCGCGGCATCATTAACAAGAGGCACGTCCCCTGCCGAGATGAATGGAAACAAAGCGAGGAAGGAAAAAGGCTGAATATCAGATCAAAAACTGCTCCGCGCCCGCATTACCTGCAGCAGAACGCATCCAGACCCCCACCACGTGTCCTCCAGCAGGCTCCGCCCACCCGCCCCCGTGACGGAGCCGTTCTCAAGAGCTTCGCCGTACGACAAAGACAGAACGGATTTGCCAATGTCAAGGCCCAAATCTAATTGCGGCGGGGGTCTCCGTCAATAACGGCAATTTGACACCGCAAGGGGACGCCGGGGATCGATCCGCGCCGTATTATCATTTAAAAGCTTTTAAATGATAACGAGCCCACGGTGACTGTATAAAAGACCCATTTCGGGGTGATGCGAAGGAACCAAAAAAAAAAAAAAAAACCCACACGATAATCGCCAAGGTTACAGTGGCAGCGGCGCCGCGCCGCGTCAGCACAATCGCAAACCAAGAGCACGGAAAGTGCTGATTGGATAAAAGGCCATGTGCTCCACTGACAGGGTGGGTTAAGGCCGGGCTTCATGTGACGTCTGTCTCGTACACAGTCCCCCGTCCCCCCCGTCCCATTCCTGAAGGTCCCCTGATGGAGCGTTTTCATCCGTTAGGCCGTTAACGACCGCCTGATCTTAATTAAGCTGTAATAATGAATCGCTCTCGGCTGGGAGCAGCGGAACGCCCGCGAGCCGACGTCACCGGAATATGAGGAGTCATAACCGTAACGTTCAGCGCTAGAACCAGATTCTGAGCCGAAAGGGCCACGCAGGGGGTCTAACTTGCACACACCGAGCCGCACGTCACCATGTACCACAGGCCACGTGGGAGCCATTTATAATAAAAAAAAAAAAAAAACATGCCTATAAATATAAATAACTTCCTGTTTCTTCTCCTGCCCTGGAGTCTCCATAAATACTCCTGCAGACCTACATGCACGCCCCACACACACACACACACACACACACACACACACACACACACACGCACACAGGCTAAATTTAGAACCTTTTTCCGTCCTGACACAAGCGAAACCTGGGAACTCGGGGCCCGAGTGGAGGCCCTTCTCCCACCTGACGTCCACCGGCCCTCCGGCAGAAGGTCAGCGTTGCAACCTGTTAAATGGGCATTAAAAATGGAAACGGCGCTACCAAGATGATTCTGCACGTTTTGGGAGGGACCGACCGACCCCCCCCCCCCAAACGAGAACCCAGCAGAGTCAGAGAAGAGGGGGGCGGGGCCAGCGCTCGATGACGTCACCGTCACACGGGCCAACCGGCTACGGCGCCACACGGCATAGTGCTGGAAGAGCAAATTAGCATTTATGACTCCGCAAGGTTCTTTATTTCACAGATTGAAGATCTCAGCAGGAATTTAGTGCGGCCGCGCCGCAGAAAGCTGAGGTTTTCTTTTAAAAAGTAAACAACGAGAAAAAGTGCCGTCGCTCGCTCGCAAGAAACAAAAAATTATTATGGGGGGAAAAAAAGAAAGAAAAAAGCCGCAGAATTTATTCATAGCCGAGACTATTTGCGAAGCGGCAGAAATGGCGGCCCTCTTGGCAATTGTATAATAAATGTGGGGTAAATAGCGCATTCTCCTGCGCCCCATGCAGCTCGGCGCACACGAACCCCGCCGCCCCGAAAATAACCCAGTTTCCCCTCTTCTGCAGTCATTATTATAGGAAAGGCTGCAGCGGCAGCAAACGTGCGCCATTACGCCGCGGCAATAAGACATCAAGAACAAAACGAAACCAGAAAAATAAAAATAAAAAGACGACCATTAAGCAAGAAGCAATCTGTCTAAACTGCCGGACATCAAGCTCGCGGTGGAGACGTAATACGGTAACAATATAAAAAGCCGACACACACAAACACACACTTCTCTTTCTGGAGCGATTACACTTGGGACACGATCAACATCAACGAGGGTGGTAGCAGCCTGGCGGGTAACACACTCGCCTGTGAACCAGAAGACCCAGGTTCAAACCCCACTTACTACCATCGTGTCCCTGAGCAGGACACTTAACCCTGAGTGTCTCCAGGGGGGGACTGTCTCTGTAACTACTGGGTGGTAGTAGCCTAGTGGGTAACACACTCGCCTATGAACCAGAAGACCCAGGTTCAAACCCCACTTACTACCATCGTGTCCCTGAGCAGGACACTTAACCCTGAGTGTCTCCAGGGGGGGACTGTCTCTGTAACTACTGGGTGGTAGTAGCCTAGTGGGTAACACACTCGCCTATGAACCAGAAGACCCAGGTTCAAACCCCACTTACTACCATCGTGTCCCTGAGCAGGACACTTAACCCTGAGTGTCTCCAGGGGGGGACTGTCCCTGTAACTACTGGGTGGTAGTAGCCTAGTGGGTAACACACTCGCCTATGAACCAGAAGACCCAGGTTCAAACCCCACTTACTACCATCGTGTCCCTGAGCAGGACACTTAACCCTGAGTGTCTCCAGGGGGGGACTGTCCCTGTAACTACTGGGTGGTAGTAGCCTAGTGGGTAACACACTCGCCTATGAACCAGAAGACCCAGGTTCAAACCCCACTTACTACCATCGTGTCCCTGAGCAGGACACTTAACCCTGAGTGTCTCCAGGGGGGGACTGTCCCTGTAACTACTGGGTGGTAGTAGCCTAGTGGGTAACACACTCGCCTATGAACCAGAAGACCCAGGTTCAAACCCCACTTACTACCATCATGTCCCTGAGCAGGACACTTAACCCTGAGTGTCTCCAGGGGGGGACTGTCCCTGTAACTACTGGGTGGTAGTAGCCTAGCGGGTAACACACTCGCCTATGAACCAGAAGACCCAGGTTCAAACCCCACTTACTACCATCGTGTCCCTGAGCAGGACACTTAACCCTGAGTGTCTCCAGGGGGGGACTGTCCCTGTAACTACCGATTGTAAGTCGCTCTGAATAAGGGCGTCTGGTAAACGCTGTAAATGTAAATGTAGCGCACATAGTCAGCGTAAGCCGCAGAGCGGTAATGGCAATTTAACGCCGGGACGGCACACCGCTGGCCACCAATCACGGCGCTCCGTGAAGTGTGTACTGTAATAAAGGAGCTTCCGGTGACAAGATGGCCCTTTTCCGTCATAAGGCATTGGTACGCGCAGTTAAGTGGATTTTCCCGGAGCGTAGCTGGAATCCCGGCAACGCCGGCTCCTCTGTAGGCCGACGGGCCTTTAGAAGAAAAAGAGGAATGAAGTGTGCTGTTAAAAACTTACGTTATGTTACTGATGTGGTTCCTCCTGTTAATATATAACATTCTTCAGGCCTTGTAGCCCAAGTCACGTTCACCACGTATTTTTTACGTGGGGACGGTAATTTGATCAAGGGGACCTCGGTGGCACCTTGATGGCTCAGGATTCGCTTCCTTACCCGCTAGGCTGCGTCTTAAGTGCTCGTTCGTCTGTTCACTATAAAACGGCGCCATCTAGTGGTGCTTCCTGATATGACGCAGCGGATGTAGTTATGATGTCTGTTTTACAGAGACGAGTAAATATGAAGTGCCACCACACACCTTGCGGGTGACGGAACCAGACAGGCCGCATTGGTGTAAGCAAGTTCTCCGCACTCCTCGGCAGCCGGAGAAGAGCAGCGCTCGCTCTGCCGCGGTGACATGTGGCAGGTGACGGCGCAAAAGAACACGGCGCTCCTCACCCAAACAACGCGCAAAACAAACAGGGTGTTCCCGCCGAGCGTTTCATCCACCCCGACTGCTGAACCGAGGCTCCCGGCATCCGCCGCAAAACCGCCTCTACTGTCAAGACGTGTCACCGGCGGAGGACTCCTTTACGTCCCCGGCGCGGTCCCCGGGAAGCGAGGTGTCACGGCGGCAGATAGGCGTCTGTGATTGGACCACACACGGCCAAGAGGAGAAAAGGAGGCCCGACGGCAACAAATATCACCGCCGTCAGCTCTGACGGGACGTTCCCATTGGCCAGGAGGCGGCGCATCCTAATCATTCCAACTGATTACAGTGTTTTAAGGGTGGAATGTTTTATTAAAAATGAATTTATGCACATTCTTTTTAATAATTTACATGACTACATAGTCGAGGCGCCCCGAGACCAATTATTCCATTACCGGTTATGATGTTGAATCGCAATCTGCCGGTGACAATAAGAGCAGACTCTGTTGTCCCCAAAAGACGGCCGGCGGGGCGCGGCGGAGCGTCCCCCGGTGAGCCCGGCGCTCGAGGGGACCGCGTCAGTCCTCCACGGGCGGGCGTGAGCCGGTCCTCGGCGAGGACGGGACTAACGGGACTCCAGCGCGACGGGCTCGGACGCTCCGGAGAGCGCCGGGCGGCACGTCGCGTTTGGCCGGAGCGCCGGCCGTAACTCGCGGTAATACTTGCGCGCTGTATAAATAAATAAGGGCCGAGAATATTGTTGAATAAATCATGAGCCGTCACCTGCTCTCCCCGGCAGCCGAGGACCTACCGCAGCTCGGCAGAAGACACACACACACACACACACCCTTCCTCGGCGATAAAATTCTGTAATAGGCCGCGGTAAAGCATAATCTAGCCGGTAAACCCGGCGCTTAATCTTAACGCGGCGGCGGAATAACAGCGTTCGCAACGCAGAGGCGGTTTTGTTATTGGGCGAAGTTGAACGAGCAGAAGAAATACCAAAAAAAAGACACGGTGGAGACGCCGTATCTCTCCGCGGTAGACGGGTCCGGTTCCGGGCTGCGGCACGTTGCCCGCCCTGTCCGGTTTTATCGCCGGTCAGACCGGCAGATTTTATTTAAGGGCGTCACATCCAGGCATAAATTAGGTACAAACGTATTACCCGGTTAAAATTTAACATGGCCGGATGATGACAAATTCATCTTTTAATTCACATATGTGCCCCTTTGTCTGATATATAACTTCTTGCTATATATCCAAGGGTGCAAGTAGCCTAGCGGGTGACACATTCGCCTATGGACCAGAAGACCCAGGTTCAAACCCCACTTACTACCATCGTGTCCCTGAGCAAGACACTTAACCCTGAGTGTCCCCAGGAGGGGACTGTCCCTGTAACTAGCTCTGGATAAGGGCGTCTGGTAAATGCCATAAATGTAAATGTAAATAATGTCCATCCATAAAGAGGCATTTTATTAAAAATGGTACTAGAACGTGCTGTATTGTTACCTGACCACGTTTTACTGTGTTTACCGTAATAAACGTGACTCTGGTAAAGCGGCTGAATTGGAGACGGCGGCGTGTCTCCAGCCAGAGTGTCGGTGGGCGGGAGGGGAGGGCGAGCAGCACCGGGGAGACGCCGTCAGGGACGGCTACTTTTAGCCTCCCTGCCTCAGCTGTGGCTGCGCTGCTGATTCCGGTGACAGCGGCAGGGAAGGGAGCGAGGGAGGGGAGGGGGCGAGCAAGAGGGCAAAAAAAAAACAAAAAAAAACGGCATTTCCAGCAAATATTTCCCTTCTCCTGCATTTATCCCCCCAACTCGACCCCCCCGGAGGCCTCTGCCCCGTCCTCGCCACGCCTGTTTAGAATATAACAGAAAGGCCACAGTCACTTCAAGAGGCATTAATATTTACATTCGTGTATATACGAGATACCACACGTCAGCGTTTCGACGGAAATCCGCTCCACCGCTGACCAGCATACGTTACATTCATTTTTGACTCTTGTTTCGGTGAAAAAATCTAATTCAGATCACCATATTCAAGGCCAAAGTAAACCCCGCTGGACCATAATATTTACCGCCGCCTATATGCAGCGCATCAGTGGTCAGATATTAAAAAGGTGCAGGAGAGCGGGCGGCTGGGGTTCTTACCCCCAGACGGGCTTCAACACGTTAATCAATATCAATAATTCTGCTGATGCTAATGTATTCTGGGGAGAAAAAAAACCCAAACAACAATCAATGGTATCGCTGACAGGTCCATCAAACAGGGCTAATCCACACGGAGGAACGGCAACGGGGGGGGTTATCCCACCGGCCCCGTAACCTGTCCCCGCACGAGGCCGCGCCCCCATCAGGCCGGAACTAAAGGCCGCATCCTTCGTAAATCTGCCGCTAATTACCGCGCGTCGTTATTTTTTCGGCTCTTCTGACGGACAGAATGCGCTCCTACGAGCCGCACGGCGGCGTGCGTTACGAGCAACGAATCGTCTGTAATTTACCGTCTCCCGATCGGCTATTAATCTTTGCCACGCTGCAGGAGGAACACCGCTCCGGACGGCCGGGGCTACGGTATGTTTCCAGCTCTTCTCCGCACAGTGAGACAAAAACGCACATCATTGCGCCGGTGGATGGACGGGAGGAGTCCCCGCCCTTCGTCCCCGCCCCCTTCCCTCCGGCGGGCAGAGAGCCGGACGCAGGCGGAGCGAGGCCGGAGGAGACGAGCCCGGCGAGGTTTTTATTCCACTAAAAACGCATCGACGAGGAGGAGAAGCGCCTCCCCGGCCGAGGACGCGTCGATGGCCCGTCCCCCTGTCCCCACCTCCGCCCCCGCGGCGGCAGCTGGGAAAACAAGGCCGATCAACAAGCAGGCCCGTCCCACGTGTTCGCCCCGCCCGCTGTTATGAAAGGGGCTGCCGTGGTTACCGAGGCCGAGCGGGACGGCGAGGGTCGCGGGTGTCGTGGGGACGACTCTCCCGAGGGGACTGGACCGGAACACGCGCGAAGAGAAGCGGGGCCGGGCCCGCCGTCGAGCCGGAAGCCCCCTCGCATCCCGAGGCTTGTTGTTTTCCCGCCACATGATCCATCTCGCGCCGAGATAACCGGCTGACATCAGACACAACGAATCGGCGGATTTGCGGAAGGATAAACGTCTCCTCGGCTAAATCTCTCCTGATCGTTACAAAAACGGCACTTTTAGCAAATCGGCCGCGTCGAGAGCCAGGAGTAATTAAAAAAAATGCCGAAGCGGTGCGCGGGAACGCCTCTTCCCACAGACCACGAAGGCTGCCGAGTTTTGACCCACATTCGCCGGGTCCATTCCGAGCGGCCGCGGTGGCAGCCTCAGACACAGACCGCCGGGGGAGCGCCGAGCGCTCCGCCGAGGAGCCGTAGCGTAGCAACCGAAGCCGTGGGCGCGTGACCCCCGCCGGCCGCGGGGAGCTGACATTTAGTCCGCCGCCCCGGCGTTTCCCCCGTTCGTCATCCACGTTTGCCGGCAGATTGGTGCGATGCGACGGCCGGGTTGTGGCTGTGCGGTGAGTACAGCGATTTTGCGCAGTGGTGGCCTAGCGCTTAAGGAATCAGAAGGTTGCCGGTTCGAATCCCGATCCGCCAAAGTGAAGTGAAGTGATTGTCACATGTGATACACAGCAGCACAGCACACGGTGCACACAGTGAAATTTGTCCTCTGCATTTAACCCATCACCCTGAGTGAGCAGTGGGCGGCCATGACAGGCGCCCGGGGAGCAGTGTGTGGGGACGGTGCTTTGCTCCGCGGCACCTCGGCGGATCGGGATTCGAACCGGCAACCTTCTGATTACGGGGCCGCTTCCTTAAGCGCTAGGCCACCACTGCCCCAAAAGCACCGTCCCCCACACACTGCTCCCCGGGCGCCTGTCATGGTGCCCACTGCTCACCAAGGGTGATGGGTTAAATACAGAGGACAAATTTCACTGTGTGAAAGTCACTTCGCCGGACAAATGTTCCGGCGTTCGAACTGTCCGAGGCTTTTGGAAGGAAACGAGAGCGGGAAAAAAAAAATGATGATGCGCCGTTACGCCAGCTGCCACCTGACTAATAAACGAACGCCGGCCGGGAGACGTCCTCGCCATGTTCGCGGGCGCCGCCTCATTCATAACGCAGTGGCAATTACGAGTCTGAATCACCAACAGCCCACAAGTCCGGCCGTCTCAGGCGGTGACATCACACCCCTCGCCGTCTTGACGGCGAGCGCCCGACCCCCAACATCGGCGTGTACTCACTAGTTGCTCACAACCCGTACGAGGTTTCAGTTAAAAGGGCCGAGAAACGATGGATCGGCGCACCCCGTTTAGCAGATGAGGTTGGGGAAGCAGCATTATGGGATGGGGGTGCCGATCGAGGCGTTCTCCGATCGCTCAGGACGGGCTCCACGATTCAAAATGCGTCCCGCACGTGTAAAAGTCCCTCCGTGACGAGCACCGGGGACGGGACGGCCTGAAACCAGACGTGTGACTGTTACCTCGACCGGCCCGGATTTATTTACTTAAAGCCGCTTTAAGTGCCTTGGCACGCCAACGCTAATTACTCCATTCGTCTTAGCGGCGAGTAATTCAACTCGGCAAAGTGACGGTGATGGAGTGGGCTGTCCGGGACTGGGGGGGGGCGCATCGATGGCGGGGAGAGCCCACGCCACGTACGGTCAAGTAATCAGCGATGACGCGCCTCTCGGTGCACGTTTCGCGGCCCTGACTAGATTCGCGCCGGTCTGCCGCGGAAACGCCGATCGTCTTCACCCCCCCCCCCCCCCTCGAGCCGCCACAGCGGCCGAGGGGACGCCGTCCCACTGTCATGTCCCGGCTGCCGCACTCACGGACACGCGGGCCCCGTGGGCATCCCTACCCACTGGAACGGCCACCTCAGAGGCGAGCGGTTACGCAACAGAGTCCCGGCTAACCGGCAACGCTCCCAGAACGTTGCATAACGTCCTCTTCCAAGGTCCTCGGCGGCAGAGACCACAGCGAGTGGCGTCTGGGGGTCGGAAACATGTCCAAAATGCATTAAAAACGGCGAAATGTTACAGGGACCAGACGATGGCGAACGGAGAAGCTTCTCTGCTCGCTTCCTGAGGTTTTCTGGAACGTCTTATTACATCCATGGAACACGTGCCCTTCCACGGTATTCCGAAGTTCATTCTAATTTGCAAATTAAAAAAGAAAAAAAAAAAAAACTATTAATGATAAAGAATTCACGATAAAAAAAAAAATCACGATATTATTTACTCCGAAATTGGAATTTCAGACCACGGAATCCGATTTAACAACAAAAAAAAATGATGCGGCAACATGAAGTGACCGGCGGTCACGAGTTTCAATTTGTCGATCTCGGGAGGCGAAAATCGTTCGCAACGTTTCTGGAGAAGCGAACAAGTTGATCAAATTCGTTGCAAAATAATTCGTTGATTATTAAGAATTCTTGAGGTTAATTTCTGGACGGGGTCCACGCAGACTCGAGTTGTCCGCTTTTTTTACCGCGAGCGCAAACGTTATTGACCTCGGGGGTTTAAGTCAAGGATCGTGGCGCAATAAAGGCCCGGTCCGCGCCGTAAATCAAACCGCGGGGTCCCCCGCGAAGAGCGCCGCCGAATTTGACTACGTCAAACACGTCGACCCTGAACCCCGAATGGAACGTGTCACCCAAGAAAATAAATAAAGGTTGAGGCGTGAACTTTAACCCCCAGGCCAGAGCCAGAGCCCTGGAACCGGGAGAAAGGCTCCTCCTCCGTGGCCCGGCGTTCCCGAACCTGCCGGTTCCCGCGCTTCCTGCCGAATTTTAGCGAACCGGGACCCGGAGACAGCGAGGTACTAAAAGCGGCGCGTCTCGCAGAGAAACGGACAGGCCAATGGCAGGGCGGCGTGCGAGCAGGCCCGACACCCTTCCTTCGCTCGCCGCGGCGTGTGTGCCGGTAATCTCTCGCGGGCCGAGAGGAGGGAAAAAAAAAATAAAAAAACGACGCTAAATTTAGCATGGGATTTATCATGCTGCAGGAGAGCGAGCTGGAGCGAAGCAGACAGAAGGGGGGACCGAGCGGGGGGGGCGTCGTCATTAAAGGGGGCCGTCCATCACGAGTCAACGCTCTGAGCCAATGAGATGGCTGCACTTCACTTCAAATGGAATCTCACACACACACACACACACACACACACACACACACACACACACACATCCTGCAACGAACCCAAAAACAACAGCGGGGGAGCGAGCGAGGAACGCGTTCAAAACACGCGCAGTTCTGCCGACGCGTTAAAGAGTAAAAAGGGGAGGGGCCTGGTGAAGAGAGGGTGGAGGGGGAGGGGACAGGGTGACGCACGCCGCAGCAGAACGGAGGACAGATGCAGGTCAGATGATCGTCCTTCACACGGCATGCCGTGCGGCGGACGGACCGCAGGCCGCGGACACGTCCAGTAACCTTGAAAAGCCGAACTGCACACACACACACACACACACACACACACACACACAATCAGAGCAGAAATCATATTCATCTACACAACACACACACCAGAAATCGTATTCCTCTACACAACACACTCTCACACACACACACAATCAGAGCAGAAATCATATTCATCTACACAACACACACACCAGAAATCGTATTCCTCTACACAACACACACACACACACACACACAACACACACACCAGAAATCGTATTCCTCTACACAACACACACACACACACACACAATCATAACAGAAATCATATTCATCTACACAACACACACACACACACACCACACACACAGAGCAGAAATCATATTCATCTACACAACACACACACACCAGAAATTGTATTCCTCTACAACACACTCACATACACACACACACACACACACACACACACACACACACAATCAGAGCAGAAATCATATTCCTCTACACAACACACACACCAGAAATCGTATTCCTCTACACAACACACTCTCTCACACACACACACACACACACACACACACACAGAGCAGAAATCATATTCATCTACACAACACACACACACAGAGCAGAAATCATATTCATCTACACAACACACACACACACACACAATCAGAGCAGAAATCATATTCATCTACACAACACACACACACCAGAAATCGTATTCCTCTACACAACACACTCTCTCACACAAACACACACAATCAGAGCAGAAATCATATTAATCTATACAACACACACACACACACACCTGACATGACACTCACACACAGGCCCGGCACTCACTGGTGACCGGGCGCGGTGTGGCGAGTAACCGCAGCATCACAAGGCCCGTCCGCCCGCTCCGCCCTCCACCACCCGGCGGTGGCTGCCAGGCCTCCGGAAGAGGGGAATAAAAGGCGTGTCCCCCGCGGAACCCGCCGGGGTACCCCGTGTGGGTGTGGCCAACGATTTATTTGAAGGCCCAACACCAACCCCAGAAAACAATAGGAAAAAAACCATCAAATAAATCCATCCCGGTCCCAGAAGCCGGCCACGCCGCGCCCCCACATTCCCACAGGACACGGGCCTGCTGTGGCAGGGAAGACCAGGGCGCCCACGTGACCCCGTCCCGGCAACGCCGCGAGCGGGCGCGTACTCTCCGGCGCTTCCGGAACGGAGCTGAAAACGCGTCGGGGGCCTTTGTTCCTAAATTACGAACCTCCATCTCGGAGATCCACAAAAGCAGCGTATAGGAAGCATCTGGGCCGGCGCCGGGCCGCACAAAGAGCTTTACAAAGGGATTTCTCCTCCGCTTGCTTTTGATGTCTTCAGAGATGAACCGCAAGCCGGCAACGCAGCCGCGTTTTGCGGCAAAAAAAAAAAATAAAAAATCCTTTCATCCCCAGGGCCACTTAAAGAGCGTATGGAGCGTACGGAAGTGGACGAGACCCTTTCAACGGGGGACAAAAAAAAATAAATAAAAAAGGAAAAAAGTTCCCTCGGACGATCAGAAGAGAGAGGTGTTTCGCGGCGTTCTAGGGGGCGGAGCTGGACTTGCCCCCCGCGGCACAGCTGGAGCCTGCCAGCGTACCAGACGATGGAAGGACGTCCGACGCGCCACACGGCCACACCTCCGGGCCAGAAACGAAACGGAACAAAGGAAGGCGAGGAGGAGAGAAACGGACGACCTCCTCCACGTCCCCGGGGTCCCCCAGCTCCTCTCCAAAAAAACAAATATGCATCAAATTCACGGACATCAGAAAAGACCGGCACAGAAGCGGACGGCGGTGAAAATCCGGAAAAACACACACACGGAACGCACCGGACAATTTAAAATAATAGAAGTGAAGTGATTGTCACTTGTGATGCACAGCAGCACAGCACCCGGTGCACACAGTGAAATTTGTCCTCTGCATTTAACCCTGAGTGAGCAGTGGGCGGCCATGACAGGCGCCCGGGGAGCAGTGTGTGGGGACGGTGCTTTGCTCAGTGGCACCTTGGCGGATCGGGAATCGAACCGGCGACCTTCTGATTACGGGGCCGCTTCCTTAACCGCTAGGCCACCGCTGGCCCATTTTATACAGCATTTACCAGACGTCCTTATCCAGAGCGACTTACAAATCAGTAGTTACAGGGACAGTCCCCCCCCCGGAGACACTCAGGGTTAAGTGTCCTTCTCAGGGACATGGTGGTAGTAAGTGGGATTCGAACCCAGGTCTCCTGTGTTGAAATATTCCCACCCAGTTGATGTCCGGTGTGGAAGTGCGGTGCTAAAGGAAACCAGGTTTTAATCGACATCACATCCCCATCTCGCTATTTTGATTTGGCCAACCTCCTCCCGGAGGACGGGCGGCGTTGGCGGCGGAACCCCATGGCGCCGCGGCGAGGGGCGCGCGTTCCCCGGCGCCGCCGGACACAGTGGAAGTGCAGATAATGTCACTCATTACAACTAATCACGCGTGCTGGCCGGCCGCGCGGGATAATATTCGGCTGGAATGCGAGCCGGCGCATTGCGACGCGGCGGGGCCGGCCGGGCCGCGAGCGAGCGAGCGTCCACTTCATTAACAGAAGAGATATTCCATTAATCCGGCGCCGTCATGCCGGGGTAAACCGGCGCACCGCCGGGCCCCGTCTTCGTCTACAGCGGTAATTACCTACATGACAGAGTTGCCGTACTCTCGACCAGCCTGCGAAGACGGATTTACAGTCTACGAATTATTCTGAATCGTACAAGGAAGCGCCACTAGATGGCGCTGTCGGTGAATATCATATTACATCAAGGTCAACAAAACGATAAAAGCGAATCGGTTCAAGACACTAAATGTCGTACAAACCAACAAACCTCCACATTTAGCCAAACTAATAAGACTAGTGGTGGCCTAGTGGTTGAGGAAGCGGCCCCGTAATCAGAAGGTCGCCGGTTCGAATCCCGATCCGCCAAGGTGCCACTGAGCAAAGCACCGTCCCCACACACTGCTCCCCGGGCGCCTGTCATGGCCGCCCACTGCTCACCCAGGGTGATGGGTTAAATGCAGAGGACAAATTTCACTGTGTGCACCGTGTGCTGTGCATCACAAGTGACAATCACTTCACATTATTATTATTATTAAGAATAATCTCCCGAGGGAAAGATGAAGCTGATAAGGCGCCCGTTCCCTTCCAGAATCAATTAGAAAGACGTCAGGGCGCGTGTGAGGGGTCCAGGAAACCAATCTCAGCTCCCGGCGCAAGTAAACGATGGTGCGTTCGGCGCGGCCGCCTCACCGCCGCGGCGCCCGTTGTTTATGTTCCCCGCGCACGGCATGACGGGAGTAGAGCGCGTTCCTGCATTTGCATAAAGCTCATTATGGGATTCGGCCCTTAACGCGGAAACACCTGCGGGATTAATGCCCCCCCCCGGCTCCCGCCCCGGTAAACTGCTTCGTTTCAATTAGCCGGACGCGGCGGGGGAGGGGGACAACAGGAAAAAAAATCCGGGGCGGGCCGGCGCAGATCCGGAATTCGGCTGAACCCTTCGCTCCCAGCCGCTTGTCAAAAAGGTCAAGGGTCACGAGAGCACCAGAACCCCAGAAACACACACGCCGGACGGCGCCGGCAACACACACACACACACACACACACATTCCAACAGTGGTGCTGAGGATGAGGATGGTGAAGAGCGTCTGCGGGATCTTACCTTGGGCTGGGCGCGTCGAGGGAAGGCAACTTTAGGGTCGATCTGCGAAGAACCAAAGAAAGGAGAAAAAGAAGAAGTCAGAGGCGGCGTTCCCGACGCGGGTCACAACATCAGCACGGCGGCGGCGGTGGGCCGCGCAGGAAGTGGAAATGTCAGCCGGGACTCAGGGGAACGCGGCACATCGATCCGTCGGGCCTTTTTCCGGCCGCGAGGGACGGGCGTCGATAAGAGGCGGGGCCTCCCGAGTCCGGCGCGGCGCGTGGGAACCTGGAGGTGAACGCGGAGCGCGGTGACGACTTCTTCTTCCTCCAGTTTTCATTATAAGTGCGAGATGGAAAAGCCGCCGCGCTCGTACTTCGTCCTGGAATTCAGGCGGAAGACGTGTGTAATGATTTTAGGGACGTTTTAGGGACGACGGCGGTGTGACGCTTTCATTAAAGAGTGACATATTAGCGTCTGCCAGGAGCGTCCGTCGATCCCGCCGTCTCGCCGCGTTCCCAGGACGCCCCGCATCATAACACCGCGAACTGGCGGTCGGTAAAGTGCAGGAGTGCATTTAAAGCACTTTTTTTAATGGGTTTGTCGGAGGAGTGAAAGTCACTCCCGGCAAAACGAAAAAAAAAAAAAAACGAGTCTCGATTCACTTCCCCGCCAGCGTCCTTCGCCAATGACACTGGGACACTTCCCTAAACACTCCGGACAGGACACGAGTCCTTCCCTCCGCAGCACACACACACTCGGCATTCAGACGAAAAAGTCAAAGAACACAGAGAAAGACTCGCAATAAAAAGAAGAGCAAGGAACTGGAGTCAAGCAATGAACGAGGGAAGAGGGAGGTTGAGGGAAAAAAAAAAAAAAAAAAACACACACACACACGCACACACAGCATTCAGAAGAAAAAGTAAAAGAACAGAGAGAAAGATTCGCAATAAAAAGAAGAGCAAGAAACTGAAGTCAAGCAATGAACGAGGGAAGAGGGGAGGGAAAAAAAAAAAAAAACACTCAGCATTCAGAAGAAAAAGTAAAAAAAGAGAGAAAGACTCACAATAAAAAGAAGAGCAAGGAACTGGAGTCAAGCAATGAACGAGGGAAGAGGGAGGTTGAGGGGAAAAAAAAAAAAAAAAAAAAAAAAAACCACACACACACACACAGCATTCAGAAGAAAAAGTAAAAGAACAGAGAGAAAGATTCGCAATAAAAAGAAGAGCAAAAAACTGCAGTCAAGCAATGAACGAGGGAAGAAAGAAAAAAGAAAAGAAACACACACACACACACACACACACACACACACACACACACACAGCTTCCTGAGCATGCATGCACTGAGCCCTAACACACCAGATCCACCCGACCTCAGCCAACCTGAACACGCCATCACCTGACTCTCTCACACACACACACACACACACACACACACACCGCATCCCTCGCTCCCTCCCTCCCCCCGGCACTTCCACTTTTTATTTTAAAGCCCCACACTCTGACCTACTTCCAGTCGTGCTCCACATGTGTGCGGCGTAGTGAAAAGCGCGCGGCCCACTTTCCACGTCCGACATACTGAACGTGCAGCGGAGGAGCCGGGCGCCATTTATTCTGCCCTTTAAAACGCTCCTCCGCCACAATAAACCACCATTAACGTCCGGGACTCGGTAGGTTCCGCAGGACTAGAAACACCCGCCCCAAATATTCACACCGCTGTAAAAATATTACAGTGAATGTCGCAGAACGGCGTATCGCAGTCCGTCAATCAGACGTGTTAAAAAAAAAAAAAAAAAACAGTAATAAAAACGGCAAATAATAAGCAGGCGCTGCGGGCAAAACGAGAAAAACTACTTTAAACGTCAGTTTCGGACCGCGCGCAGTTCATTTAACGTGCAAATTTACAAATTTACACTCGACTTAACGCACAAAGCAAGAAGAACATTTCTCTAAACTTTCACCAATTTAAACGCGTCCACGCGTCTAAAAGCAGGAGAGTCTCTTTCTGTTAAAAGTAGAAATTGGACCAAATTAAAGGAAGAATTTTCCGTAACGTTGAAATGTGAACATCTGGCCGTGTGAATATGACTGCGAGGGAGCGTGGAGGGCGACCGAAATCACGCCCGGCGATGTGACGTGTGTCTGATCACGGCTGAGACTCAGCGGCGTGCGTGTGTGTGTGTGTGTGTGTGAGAGAGAGAGAGAGAGAGAGAGAGAGAATCAGGGTGTATTGATGTAGAACGACCAAGCGACGCGCCAATTAGAACAATTAGGATGAAGGTGACTGAGATTTCGTTCGTGCGGGCTGTAAACAAACGTCAGTTTAATCGTTTTAAAGGCTCTCACACACACGAAGGCGCAGCAAACGCCCCAACGCGGACCGCAGCCGAGGACGAGGGGTTAACGCGGCGAGCGCAGGGCGACGGAGATGACGTGACCCCGGTTCACAGCCAACACAGGAGGAAAAAACACCACCTACCGTCTTCGAGTCTAATTCGTGGTGCGGCTGAGCTAAGACTTTGTCTACGCTGGCGGCGTCGGCAAACGTAACGAAGCCGAATCCCCTGGGAAGAAACAGAGAGAGAGAGAGAGAGATAAATCACATAACACGCAGAGGACGATGACAGCAGCAAGAACCCCGGTGAATCCCCGACACCGCACGTCCCGAACCCACAACTACTTTCTGGTGTTATTTATTACTACATATATATTCTCTTTTTTTGTTTTATTTTTACGTGCATTATGAGTTTGGTGAAGTAAATTAACGGCCCTTCCCCTTTAAATGTGCTCGGGACGAGGGGGGGTCGGCATCATCATCATCACCACCAACATCCTGCAAAGTCCCGCCGTACCTGGAGCGCTTCGTCGTGGGGTCCCGCATCACCATACATTCCCGGATCTCCCCGAATTTGCTGAAATAGTCCCTAAGGCTGTCTGTGGAGGAGAGGAGAGGAGAGGAGAGGAGGAGGGAGGATGAAGGAGGCGATTAGCGTCTCATCCCGCATCAGCGGCGCGTATTTGGTGGTGCAGTTTTAAACGGGCCGGCGCTGCAGGGGTCGAATAGAGGACTTAAACGGGGGAGGAAAGCGGAATAACCTTCACCAGACCCGAGCGCACACACACACACACACACACACACACACGCCTCCCTACCTGGTGAAGTTTGCCAGCTCAGGCCGCCGATGAACATTTTGCTGGAAGGAGAAAAGACAGCAGAAGTGAGTCCAGATGTCAGATCGGCCATTTTGACGTGTGGCTAAGTACTCAGCTGGAGCCCCTGAAAGCAGCCGAGCGCAGGCGGAGCGGAGCGGGGAGAAGGGGGGACGGAGGGCGGCCGCTCCGCCGTCTCACGGAGAGGGTGGGGGGGGGACAGGCCCGCGCCGAACCAAACCCGAACAAAAGGTGCCGCCGCACGGCAACTCCGAGGCGCGGAGCCGCTGTTTACCCAGAAACAAAAAGTCGACCGCGCCGGCCGCTTACCCCGGGTCGTGTTGCGAGTCGCCAGGGCTCCCGGACGTGGCTTGGCTCCCGTCTCCCTCCATCGTCGGACCCGACTATCGGCAAAGGCGGCGCAAAAAAAAAAAACCCCACTCGGCAGCACACGCAGACCCAGCAGCCGCTGCGCGGAGCCCCGCTAACAGAATATTACTGAGCCGGGAGCGGAGCGTCACACGTGGGATCAGCGCTGGGTCCCGCCCCCTCGCTCGACCCCCATTGGGCGGAGCGGCGCTGGACGCCGTCCCCGCCGGCGCAAGCCATTGGTCGCGGCCGCCGCGGGACCCGCCCCGTCCCTCGACGCCCATTGGGCGGAGCCGGGGCGCGTCAGCGGGCCAATTCGATTGACGTCATTCCCATGCCCCGCCCACGCCGAGCTGAGAGTCGGCTTGTGTTTTCTTCTCCTCCTTCTGTTTTTTTTATTATTATTATGATATATATATATATATATATATTGTATTGCGTCACCGGTCGCTCCGTCCTCGGTGAATGTGGGTTAATTAGCTCCGTCCAACATTTTACTGTCGAAATGACGAGCGGCCGCGGAATTAGCGCTCTTTACGCCCCACTTTTACCTTTTATTAATAATGAATGCGTTTTAAAAGTGCGACTGTAGTAATAAATAGTTAAAAGACGCGACGCCTCCGTTTTTAATACGTTACTATAAAGGAGTAAAAAGCCTTTAATACGTGACTCGGTTGGTGTTTTAATGGCTGAACTCTTGCATCAGATCTAAAAGTGTTTTAAGGCTTTATGTTTGCATCACCAGGACCGGCCACCCCATGCACGCAGCCCACGGCCCAGCATGTTACAGCACCGGGGCAAACCTGGGACCGTCGTCACCGCTGTCTTACGCTAAAGCCACGCCGGCCGGACCGACCGGCAGCTGCACGGCATGGCGGCGCTGCAGACGAGGCACAAGTGGGCCAAAGGCCCCGTGACCTCTCACCTCCACGCAGGACGGGCCGGCCCGTTGGTCTCATGCATTATTTAACCTTTTTTCATGTTGCGATACCGAAGCCATAATCACTTTTCATTGTTGCTCAATTAGTGAAGACAAAGCCGAGCGGCGGCCGGCGCGCTTTGTTTTTCTGAAGTGGCCGGGCGGCAAAAACATGATCCATTTGCCATGCATTATTTATGAGCACGTGACATGAAAATGGAGCATTGTTGTTGGAAAGCCCTCGATCCACGCAGACGCCGGCGCGCCTGTAACCTTCAGCGCCGCGCTGGATATGATCCACGGGCCGCGAAGGACTCATTTCTGCAGGGTCACCGGGAGACTAAGGCCGTGTCAGCTCTGTAAAGATAACATTAAGCTTCGTATTCTTATCACCGCCATTCCGGCTCTGACCTTTCCGTCAGGTTTTACTGTCCCGCGCCCGCTCCATGCAGCAGAAGTCCTCTGCCAAAGATGCAGCCGAGACCACGGCGACATGTGACGATAAATACGTCAACTGCAACTGGTACCGTAGAGATCTTCTGGTCTACCACGGTGATGGTCCTCTGATGGACTGAGGCTACTCGGCAATGCTCTTTCGGCCAGAAAGCCCGGCTCACGCTCACCTCGTTTTGCAGCCCCTACATGGACGTACAGATAGAAGTTCGTACGGAAACGTGATCAGGGCAGCATAACATTAAGGCGCCATCTCGGCGTATCAAAGTTGAAATGAGAAATGAGCACCGCCGGCTCCGGAGACCAGAGCCCACTTTACCTTCGCGTGTGTGTGTCCCCCATGCCGCCCGCAAGCGGCACATCAGCACGTTTCGCCGTTCATTCGGCAGGGCGGGGGCTGAGCATCCAGGTGAATTGAAAAAATCGAACTCAGACGAGCCCCTTTTTATTCTACACAGCCCAGCATATAAAGGACAGGAGAGAGTATCACAGCAATTCATGAATTCATCTTGGGGCAGCGGTGGCCTAGCGGTTAAGGAAGCGGCCCCGAAATCAGAAGGTTGCCGGTTCGAATCCTGATCCGCCAAGGTGCCACTTGATGCCACACACTGCTCACCAGGCGCCTGTCACGGCTGCTCGCTGCTCACCAAGGGTGATGGGTTAAATGCAGGGGACACGTTTCAAAGTGTCACCATGCGCTGTGCTGCGGTGTTTCACTTCACTTTGGCTCATGGCTACATCACAGTTACAAACTCACTGAGGAATCTCAAATTTCACTCATTCGACTATTAGCCAGGACTGAAATTGACCGTTAGACAGCGCCATCTAGTGGTGCTTCCTTAAACGACAGAATACAAACAATCATTAATTGCTTGCGCATTCATTTAGGCAAATTAATTTTCATTCGGAAAAAAATCTGTAAATACAGTTGATTTGTAAATTCCCACAATATTTAGCTAGTGACGTTCAGTAAAGCCAGAATAATTTTATTTAATTTGATTAAATGTGCACATTTCTTGAGAACGGTATAAACTACAAGAACGTTCCATTCTGGAGCCCACAGTGCATGCTGGGAATGCATGTTCTTCCAACTGCATGAATATTGAGCATCTGGGAGTGCATGAAACGTGTAATTCGCTCACCCATTCACGCGTCATTTAATTACGGGTGTCAGCCAGAGCAGCGATATCAGCCCGTTTGTTACAGCCCTATATTCTTTATCGCCGCACTTTATTTATTTGCTGTAAATGAAAGCATAATTGACTAATGTACCTCTTCCCCTGCTCTTGATTGGACTCGCAGCCATCACCTATTGTGCACTCGCGTAATGCAATAAATGCCATGTTTGCATATGATATCAAATAATTTGAACAATCAATTTGTCCTGAGAGAGAGGGAGAGAGAACAATTCAAACAAATGAACGAAGCTTTCCTTATTTGAGCTCTGTGTGTGCGCATCATTAGCTTGATTTCCCATGACAACAGATATGAAATATGCTGAAAATATGATACTCAGCTCTCTAAGAAGAGGGGGGGGGGGGTCTGATGAGCGTTTTATTGTCTGAACGTGTCCATACATGCCACTCACTTGTCAGGAGAAAAAGAGTTAGAAAAGGTGATAATCACGATCCATACGTGTGGAGTCCCACTCTTCATAATGGTGCTTACGTAAGGCCATAGCAGCCGAAGAACGCCCGATCTCGTCTGATCTCGGTTGGGCCTGCTTCATACTCGAACGGGGAATACCAGGTGCTGTAAGCTTTAACCAAAGGGCAGTGGTGGCCTAGCGGTTAAGGAAGTGGCCCCGTAATCTGAAGGTTGCCTCTCAGCAAACCACACGCTGCTCCCCGGGCGCCTGTCATGGCTGCCCACTGGTCACCAAGGGTGATGGTTAAATGCAGAGGACGCGTTTCACCGTGTCACCATGTGCTGTGCTGCTGTGTATCACAATGACAATCACTTTACTTTCTAGGTACTTTCTATAATGAAGGAGCAAGCTGCAAAGATTTTTAAAAGAAATGAGTTGGGTGTTTGCTACACACACACACAGCAATTAATAAGGAAAATTACCTTGAAGAAAGCCGCATTAAATATACCAAGCGTTAAATACACATCAGATTGTAATATTGACCTCAAGGTGTCTTTCGTGTTAATGGCTTCACACAGTCAGCGGTGAGACGTTCGGGTCATAAAAAGCCATTTTTAAAAATTCACGCTTCAGCCAGAACTGTTTTACAATCAACAGAATATGTCGGGGATTTCTTCATTTTTCACGGCCTTATTTGCGAATGAATGAAATAGATTCCAACGAGCAAGAACAAAAAAAAAGAAAAAACATTCGGCCCGTTGGCATTTCGGTGTTGAGAAAATTTGCTGGTTAATTTACCAGAATTTCAAGAAAAGGTGGCATGATGGATGAGAAGCAGCCCTCTTTACTTCCTCCTGATAAGTAAATAAATTGCACATGGGAATAAATACCAGGCGCATTCATTAAACAGCCATTCATCAAACAAGGAATTACAGATAAATAGACGGACAAGAGCGAAGACGCTGCCGGTGGGTCCGAAGGCTCCATCGCTCTCGGCTGGAGGAGCTTATCCACCTTCATATCATCCGTCCCGGCTGACCTGCACCACAATGCACAAAGTGAAACAGACTGAAACATGTCCTCTGCATTTAACCAACACCCTTGGTGAGCAGTGGGCAGCCATGACAGGGGACCTCAGTTGGTGGATCGGGATTCAAACCGGCGACCTTCTGATTATGGGGCCACTTCCTTAACCGCTAGGCCACCGCTGGCCCTATAATGGCAACAGTGGGCTCGTAAAACTGCACCATATTCTTCTGAAAATGAAAAGCTGGTCCTCTTATAAAGGTGTCTGTACGTGTGTGTGTGTGTGTTTGCTGGAATTCATTGTAGGTGTCGCAGCCCTCGGCTGAATGGTTTATTCAGCGGCCGCAGCTTAAGCGCGCTGCTCGCCTGAAATGGAAGACGGAGAGAAAAGGGGGAGAAAGTTCAGAGGGAGCCCCGAGTCACAGGCAGAGAGGCCTTCTCTTTGTAATTCATCACCCCACCGCCTCTTCAATACCGGGCGTTACCGGACGCCAGTCAGGTACAGAGGACATTCGAATAGTAAAACATAGACAGCTCAGGTCAGAGTTTATTGTCCAGGCTTAATATTAATCATCAGTTCATACGAACCTGCAAAATGTAGATTCCAAAAAAAGAAACGTTCATATTTGTGCGTGTAGATCAAATGTAAAAAAAACATTTAATGTCACGTAAAACTTTCTTTAAGCTTTATTAACAATCTAGTAACAGGTTAGACGTTACACTGGAATATAGTTCCCCCTGCTCCAGCCGCAGGAGACTGATGCGCAGCACTGTATCGCCACCTAGAGGCGGAACGGAGGAATACCACATCCCAAAAAGATCTGAACCTACCAGGTGCGTCTGACAGGTATATATAATTTAAAAAAAAATAAAAAATAAAAAAAAAGTTAACATGAACGGCGAAAAGCACAAAGATTTATGCAGCTCAAAACCCAATAAAGAATGAGGATCAGATTTCTTTTTCATTTATTGTAGATTAGTAATTATCTTTGTTTGGATTCGTTTTTTTCCTGGGAGGTTAATTAATTCAAATTTTTCCATGTTTAGATAATATCTGTAATTTTTATGCATCTTCAGAATTTACAGGCATCGAATTAGGTTGCAACAGTGCATCTTGAAATTCTCCCTCGCTTGACAAGCAGACTTCTGCAGAACCCAGACCCCATCTGCTGGTGGCATGTGGTTCAGAACGGTGATATTTGTGAATTATGAACAAGTTGGTAGAGTCGGGTTACAAATCAAGACATTCCAAACAACCCATGTTAATATAAAAATAAAAAGAGACAAAAAAAGGAGGAAACAGAACATTAATAATTTGTAATAACTTTATTTTTTTATAGATCTGTACAACAAAAAAAAAAAAAAAAAAGGAATGAGAAACAAAAAAAACAAACAAAAATCGCATGAGTCTAGCAAAAACTGACCTGTACAGAGCTTTGCTTACACCCATTTAAATAAATCAAAACCATTAATTATAATAATCAAGCTAAGCCAAAACACTTCAAACCAGTCCTACAAACCGAGAACTAAGAGCGCCTTTTCTCTTGAAAGGTTACCGTTGTCACCGTTTTCTGGAAGGGTGTGGGGAGATAAAAACTTTCCCTTTCATTTCCTAAACTCTCTCCAGTGTAATACAAAAAGCGAAAACGGTGAAATACCGACACGGACCAGTTCAAACCCAGAACCTGCCCTGGGCCGAGCGGGGCTTAAATTTACACGACAACATGTAAAATGTAGTACGAGGACCGGGACAGTAGTCGAAAACGGGTGACGCGCCATGCTCCCTGGTGACTTTACAAGGGACCGTTGTGACGGTCCGGTGACACAGACGATGCCCAACATTCAACGGTTCGATGTCCAGACGTTAGCTGCTCTGCAGTCATCAATTATTCCTCGGTTGCCACGCAGACAGTTAAAGGCGGCTCCTGAGACCTCGAACAAGGAGCGGCGCCTATTAAAAAAAACGTGGCAACGCTACCCCAAATTGGTCAAGGAGGTGAGTGCAGTGCAACCCGCCCACCCCCCAACGTGTAAAGCCATGTAAATAGTGTACGTTCTACGGCTGTCAGTGAACCTGCACGTGTGCAACTCCAAACCGGGCTGGGCCGATCCGGCACAAAGCGACTGGGCCTCCTCGACGGCCACGCTCTGCCCAAATCACTGCCCACCGCAGGGCTCCCCGGTGGAGAGAACTTCACCACACTGGTGACAGCAGCTCGAAACGAGAAAAGTGACAAACGTGGTGCCTGCGAATGACATGCCGGTCCGTTCGCGTACCCAGAGAACCCGCATTTCACCTACGCCAACATCCAGGAGCAGCCGAGGTCGTAATGATGGGAGCAGCAAAAAGGCCAACAATTCACACCACAAAATGCAAAAACATGGAAAAAGCAACACTGAACAGAGGAGGGGGAGGAAGAAAAAAAAAAAAAAAAAAAAAAAAAAAAAAAAAGTCACTTTAGCCTAATGAAACCAATATAATGCAAATTCCCAAACAAATACAACATTAAGACAATTAAAGTCTTAAATTATTTACCCAATCAAAATCTAATTCCCTTCCGTTTTCATCCATTACCAGCAGCAGACGACGTAGCGACACGGACGCCATTTAGTCCTTTACCGAAGCAGACCTGGGGATCGAAGGGTGCTGTAGTGAGCTGGAGGGGACGGACGTCCAGTTAGGAGTGGACAGACGGACAGAAGGTACGCTGGACATGCAGACCTATACACACAGTTCAGGAACTGTTGACCGCTCCTCGCCGCACTTCAGCACTTCTGCAGGCGAGACGGTGTAAAATAAAGCGAAACGCTGTAGTGTTTATTCCCCTCGAAAGGAAAAAAAGAAAAATAAAAGACATTGAAGTGGCGTGAAGCCCCCTCCTGTTCTGGTTTTTGTGGTCCTGTGCAACATGACCTCCTCCAGACGAGATGTGCTCTTGGAAAACGGCAGCGGCCGAAGCCACATGTCCCAGGTAGTCTGAAGGCGGAGCTTGAGCAGAGTCCCATGAGTGGTTAGTGTGAGAGCGCCAGGGTCTTCAATCACCATTTGGAATTATGGGAATTTAAGAAGAAGAAGAAAAAAAAAAAATGCCCCCCACCCCCACCCCGCCCAGTTTAAGGCCACAGTGTTGTACGTATGGGGAAACGGGGAGCAGGAACAAGTCTCCTCTATATGGACTGGAGTCCAGCTGCCGACCCTACCCAGCTCCTTCCACTCGTTCTGGTGGCACCACGGGGGTGGGGACGTGGGGTGTGGGTATAAATGCCTTCAATGTGACATTCATTTTAGAAAAGGGGTATAAAAAAAAAAAAAAAAAATAACTGAAAATGTAAAATCAGCACAAAAAGCATATATGAACAGCGGTAACAAGGGGCGAGGGGGAATAAAAGGCAAAGTGGGAGCACCTCCACAAATTCTGCCGCTCCAGAAAACATACAACAGCAGCCCCCCCCCCACCCGATTCCTTTCAAATGTACATCTTCTACAGCATGTTCACAGGTCCACAGACAGCATCGAGCCGAAAGAATCCTTCGTGTAGGACGGGGCGGAGGGAATATAAACCTTTATTTAGTATTACTATACGTCTATAGTTCCTTTTGCAAATGTACAGGATGAGGCAGATCGCGCCTCTTTACTCAGTGAAATGGTGCGTGGTGGCGTTGGGAGGAACTCTTCTCTTTTCTGGTTTACAGTATTTTCTTCTTTTTTTTTTTTTTTTTTAACAGAAAAAAAAAAAACAAAAAAAACAAAACTAATAATTTCTCCCAAAACCAGTGATGAGCACTTCAGGTTGAAGCTAAGAGCAGCGAGGGGCTGTTGGGGCGGGAGGTCAGAGGACGAGTGGGTGTAAGGAAGTATGTGTGGGCGAGGGGGGGGAGGGAGGAAGAGACCGAGGCGGAGATCAGAAGCTGTCCACCCAGGAGCCAAAGCCACGCTCCGCCAGGGTTCGATTCAACAGGACCAGCTGTGGGGACACGAGTAGACAATAAATATTCTCCACAGGCCAAACTTTTCCAGCCACGTGCATTCAACACGCGATCAATTCAGAATTTCTAGACATGCAATTTCATTACGGAAATGATCAGGAAGCACCACTAGATCAGGGTTTCTGCAGGTTTAAGGAAGCCAAGTGTGAGACTTAAAGCCACTTTCATCAAATTTAAGATCCTGCATCGCAGTCGTTAACCACATTTGCCCAAGTGTTTTTCTTAAGGCCAGATCTAAGTTATACATAAAACTTTCCTTCCAAATTTTTATTTATTTTTTTGTCAATGTTAACACTCATATATTACCTGTACAGCTGCAAGCCACTAGGGTGCGACTGCAATATTTCCAGTGGCGGTTTTTGATATGGGCGACACTGTTTTCTATTGCCCATTTGCGGGGAGGAAGGGCGCCCTCCATTTGCGAGGCACGCCTGCTGCTTGCCGCGGAGCCAGCCTCTCACCAAAAAAACTAGGGCCACTTCCATGTGTGCGTAAACCTGGAGGTGCTGACTGACGGAAGGATTGTTTCACTTAAACTCTGGATTTAAGGATTGCTCATCATTTTTACATTTTAAGACTTAAGGATCTGCAGAAACCCTGTAGATGGGACTGTCTGCTGTGCAAGTAAAAAAAAATTTAAAATCAAAGACTTCTACATTTTATAACTGCTAAATAAGTACAATATACTGTAATGTAACCTATAAATGTAAACTATACATCGTACATCACTGACCTCATCTCCCACCATGTTCCACATCTGTACCATGGGAAGACCAGTATTGTTGTCATAGTTTGTGACCTAAAGAGGGGAAAAATATATATATAAAATATAATAATAATAATAAAAAACATGTTGAGGAGATAATAGACATCCTTTAGAGGCCAACAAACATGTTACCTGAGCAAGCAAAGGCACCCCCCTTGTCATCTCTTCAAGCGCTGCATTCCCTTCAGTTGAAAAGCGGTCTTCACCTGTACGGAACATTTTAAAAGCCTTGAACCACCTGAGTGAACGGGCGGCTACCGCCGTGTTCCGGTCGATTTCTCCCCTTCCCCATAATACCTGGAAGAGGGGCGAGGTTGTCCAGTAGCACCTCTGTTCCCTGGAATGGTAAAGTCACGAAGTCTGACCTGGATGTGCGTTTTCACAAGGAAGTGGAGGTTCGTTAAGATGCGAAGACAACACGCAAAAGGTCAGCTGCCGAGAGCCAAATCCAAGGCGAACCTTATCTGCCGAAGAGTGTCGATCTTCACCCTGTCGTAGCCGCCGTAGTCCACGTACCGGATCTCCACCTCGTTGGAATCTTTGAGGAAGGAGATGACCTGAGCCCGCCACCAAGCTGCTCCATCCATCGCTGGGGCTGCACAGATTACTCCCACTGAGACACGGGAACAGGCAGAAAATGGAAGATGTAAGCAGACAAGGCAGTGGAATTATTTTGAGTTTGTGAAGTATCTCGTGAAGTTGCGTTCTGAGCATTTTTTTTTTTTTTTAACCGTAAATTCCGGCATTTTCACACAATTTGATAAATGCAGCTAATTTGTGGACTTTTATAGGTTAACTTTAGATTTACAGAATTTACCAGATGCCCTTACCCAGAGCGACTTACAATCAGTAGTTACAGGGACAGTCCGCCCCTGGAGACACTCAGGGTTAAGTGTCTTGCTCAGGGACACTATGGTAGTAAGTGGGATTTGAACATGGGTCTTCTGGTTCATAGGTGAGTGTGTTACCCACTAGGCTACTACCACAAAATAACTAGCTTCCTGCTGCCAAAACACATTTAACCCAGTCGCATCGGGCCAATTAATTTACCGAACAGGTCACACTCACTCCCACTTAATCCTTTGGATCGGACATTTTGCGTGGTTCGTGCACAGATGGGAAAGACGACCAGTCTGGATATCGAAGGTCAAAGCTGCCACACGATGGCGATAGTGATCAATGACTTTTGCTTTGTCTGTGTTCTTGCCGAGAAAATGCGCGACAAGTAATTGTACTGAAGACCACTTTAGGATCGTTGTGAAAAAACATGTATGTAGTTGCGGATATTAACAATTTTTATAGACGATACAGCTTATTTACGTACAATTTCCGTTTTCCTAGTAGGAGTAGCCTAAATATAGGTGCACGCTATAGTCCGGAATTTACGGTATTTTTATTTTAACCCCCCCTCTACCTTCAGTCGGAGACGGCAGGGCTGGCGTTCCGGGCTGCGAGTAGCACAGGAACATCTGCTGGTCTAGGCTGCGCAGGGCGTGGTAGGTGGGGTGTGTGTGTTGCTGCACAAACATGTGGCCCGGTGACACTATGTTCACCACAATGACCTCCACAGTCACACCGGTGGGGAGGAGGAGCTATGGTGGGGGAAATAGGTTCAAGACTCACGTCAGCCAATCGTAAGCGAGCGCAGCTCGTTCGGCAGCACACTGAAAGCGTCTCGAGTACGTCACATTACCCAAGAGGTCATGGGCAGCGAGGGCAGTGTGAGCGGCAGGGGCGGCGGCGCGTACAGGTTGGTCAGGTCCAGGTCTTTGAACTTCTTCCCGATTAAGGAGAGCGCCTTGTCTACTTGCTGCTGGGTGCCTGAGAGAAAAAAAAAAACCCACAATGCACAGAATGCTTTTGAGAACGTCATACGAATCAGGGCACTTAGGAAATCAAAGACTGCCCTACTGACAGGTCACCTTCTATGTGGCAGATCTGGAACTCCTGCGTGTACGGGAGGGTGGAGATGTAGATCTTCGCACCAGAACTCTGCTTCAGGAAACTCACGTACCTCCCCTGTTTCCCAATGAGTCTGCCCACCAGATGCTGAGGAGAAATGACAAAAAATAATAAAATCGTCTCCACTCACACAGGACACATAAAGAAGGGTGACAAAAGGCTACATCCAGGTGCAGGTGGTCACAAAGTCGTTTCCCCTAATTATCCCACATAATTATTGTGTTTACACAAGTTTTGAAATTTTTTTTGGAACTACTAAGACCTGAAGTAGAGTTGACCACTTGACCACCCGAGTCAATGAAGTTCAGAGCAAGAATTTAAATTCTAATTCAATTTCACATTCAAAGGGCCAAGAATGTACGAAAGAAAATCTCGAATCACTGAGGAGCGTAATCCTATTAAATACAAGAGATGAATTTTAAATTCAGATTACTGCATCGTTAAACTGTAAAAGACACTAAGAACACACCGAAGCGCGATGCGACTCCACAGCAGACACAGATTAGGTGCCTTCTGGATTAGAAAGCTTTAATTAAACCGCACAAGTGATGAAGACGGAGGCGCAAGCGTGTGTGCGTTTTAATATTTACCTTTGGCACCTCGATCTCCCAGACTACTAGCTCGGAACTCTGGGACGCCTGGGCGTGGCTTCCTCTCTGCTGGCCCTCCCCCGCACCGAGGGTACAGCCGCTATCCACGCTGTCCATGCTGTTAACATCGGAGCCTGGCACACAAACACAGTTCATATATAATGACATTCAAAGACTTACTGTACGGTATCCGGGGTACGACGGCCCCCCCAATCTTCTGACCGAACGGAGAGGTCCGTCCCAGATTTGTAGTCGCTTCCTGCACAAACCACCACGCAACCACCCATGGACACACAAGGTCCAGATTCCAGCACAGTTCATCTGTAAATCTTAATATGTGGACCGAGACCTAAAATGTAAGGCCATTTGCAACACTTCTGGGTACACACACCATACATCAGACCATCACTAAGGACAAAGCCATAACTCTGAAGCAGTGGTCACCCCTCTGATGGCTTGTGGTGCTAGCCCCCACGTTCATGAGAAGTGAGCGCATTAATTTTTTTAATAAAATTTTGTATAGTCCCACACAGATAACAGTGAGGCATCACTAGCCATAATGAAATTCTTCGGCTCGTGCTCCCCCGAATAAATAGGAAATAAAAAATTAAATTAAAAAAAAGTGTCGGGCCTGTCGGAAGTTGGCCGATAAACCAGCGCAGACGCTAAGCGCACATCAAAAGGAAATCCCCTTTGTAGTGACTAAGTTGAAGGCTGGAAGGGAGTTCTCCCCCCGACCTAAGCTGGCACTAAACCCTCAGCTGAAGGTATTAGCACCCCTGCACCGAATTTGGCAGAACACACACTGTACTTCAAGGGCAAGGAAAGACGCCGACGCAGCTCGGCCGTCCCGGTCTCCTGCCTCAGCTTGTAAAGTGTTGTCTGGTCGTCCCGGCAGCGTCGGGATTTGTGTGTAGGTGCTTTAATAAACGTTGTCAGTTAACTCCAAATATGTTGTGGGGGGAAAAGGTAGTTGGTGGAACCAAAAAAAATAAAAAAAATACAAAATCCAGAACAATCACAGTTACAGGGACAGCCCCCCCCCTGGAGACACTCAGGGTTAAGTGTCTTGCTCAGGGACACGATGGTAGTAAGTGGGGTTTGAACCTGGGTCTTCTGGTTCATAGGCGAGTGTGTCACCCACTCGGCTACTAGCACCCGTACATTATCTATACAAGATATATAAAGTGTATATAAAATCAATATAAAAGTCAATATAAAAAGTCAATATAAAAACACTACATGTTATATATGTTAAGAAAAACTGATTTATTAGATGATAGCTGTTCAATAAGAAATGGAAAGCTATGAGGAAACAAAAAAATAATAATCCTAATCCATTAATACTAATGATTAATTCCATTTGCCTTGAAAGATGGATGTTTTTGCTCGTAAGCAAAGTTGACGAAGTTTAAAAGGCTGGAACACCGGATCTGAGCCATTTGCGCTGGCCACCGGTGCACTATAAATCGCAAATAAAATCTCTGCACAATTCAGTGGGCACAAACCACTTGGAGTATAAACAGCACATCTATAATCATTTTATAATCGAGATTCCAGCACAGTTCATCTGTAAATCTTAATATGTGGACCGAGACCTAAAATGTAAGGCCATTTGCAACACTTCTGGGTACACACACCATTCCTCGGACCATCAATAAGGACAAAGCCATAACTCTGAAGCAGTGGTCACCCCTCTGATGGCTAGTGCGGCTAAACACACCAAGAGGGACACCGAGGGGGGAAAATAAAACCCCGGCCGCCTTCCCTCGGGCCCCGCGGGATCAATTTCAAAGCCGATTTAAGACAGGTGGCTTCTGGTTACGACGCTCCAACAGCAGCAAAGGTGCAAAATCTATATGGAAGACACTCAAGCTGACCTGCTTACACCTGTCTGCTCGTGTTAAAAAATTCAGGGTCCGTGACAGAATGAAGCCTATTTGCGGACGCTTAAGACAGCCAAACATTTCAACTGTCAGGCGACTGTATGTGGGTCAGTTCTTAAGAAAATACTCAACCCAAATTCCTCACCGGCCTCAGACTGAGCATAGATCAAGATCTCAGATCACTTCAAACCAGTCACATAATAATTAATTTAAGATCAATTTTCCTGACCAACAGAACATCCAAGCAACGTGTATGTAGGACATCGGGAACATCGGGAACAAACTAGGCCTAGACGTACAATAAGGCAAATATTGATATTACGCAACAGCACTGGTAATTAAATAGATCTAATGTCTACACAAGGGGAATTTTTTGTAACATATTACCTGTTTATTTATAATTTTTTATTTTTTTTTTAAATCAATCACATTATTTGAAGGCCTTGAAGGCCTGTATACAACCACCAGCCTGCCTCAGACTGCCAGGGGTCGGTGCTCTGCCACAAATCCCAAAATGTACCATACTTATATCATTAGTGTACCCAGGAACAGATCCGTTTTCATCCAGTGGTCTCACGCGCCTCTTAAAAAAAAAAAAAAAAAAAAAAATATCAATCGAGGGGTCAAACCCGCGACCCGCAGGCCACGTCCGGACCGCAAGATTATTTTATAGATATTTATTATAACGGCCCGCCGATATCAAGCTCCAATAACACACAAACTACAGGTCCCATAATGCAGCGCTTCAGTCGCCCGGCCAAACGCCATCCCGCAAGTTTAATAATAATTTTGTCAAAATACAATCACTTTAAACTGCTGGTACGACACTCCAACATTTAGGATCTGGCAACCCTGGACACGGGGCAGAGGAACGTCTCTACATATTAGGACGATGAGGCTACAGCAAACCTCTGCAGCAACATTTAAAGGCACAAAGCAACCAAACCAGCGAATGAATCCACCACCACATGGAAATATAAACGTCACTGATCCGACGGTGAAATCCAGGCCATGTTTTCAGGTTTTACAACCAGGCCGATGAGGCAGCTGTACCTGGACCCCAAGACCGGCGCTGTGCTCAGATCAGGCCGTCATGGCCACTATAGGTAATGTTCGAAACATAGCCCACGTCAGCATCTCGATGCATCGATTTATAATTATAATTTTATGCGAGGAACTCACCTCCTGATTGGTCAGCCTCCGCCTCACTGGGAGCGTGGGCGCCATTCCGGAGTGCCGTGCCGTTGACCTGCAGGTCGTCAGCGTTGGTTTCGGCCGTGTGCTTCGCCAGCGTCTCCTCCTCCAGAGGCACGGGCGCGGGACTCTTCCTCGCGGACTCCTCTTCTCCGCCCTCGGACTCCGCCTGTAAAGAAATCCCCGACACTCTGATAAGGTCCCCTCGGCTGTCGGGCATGGACTGGGACAGGCCCGTACTGTGGAGCAGGTCCTCGCCGCTGACCCCGTCCTCCGACTGACACGTGCTACACCCAGAGTCCTCGGGCCCCGCGGCGCCTTCCTCCGACCGGAGTTTCGACAGGACGGGGCTGACCTCCGCCTGGCCGAACCGGCTACCGACTACAGTGTCCGTTCTCGTCCCGTTTTCCGACGTCTCCCACGCCGGAGCTGCCGGGCAGCCGTTGGGGACCTCCGGTGACGCCGCGGACTCCTGCGTGACGAGCAACTGCGATGGCGAGTGCCACGCCCCGTCCTCCGAGCGCGCGTCCGAAGACAAACGGGGTCTGCCGTTCACGAGGGGGGTGCTGCTCCCCGCCGGGCGGTCCGCGGTGGGCGGAGACTCGCAGCCGCCGGCCGTACGGAACTCCCGCGTGGCGGCCGTGATGACCTCGGAGATCAGGCCGGCGGCGAGCTGCTCCAGCGCCTCCGCCTCGCCGTCCTCGGCGCGGGGCAGGTCTCGGGCCCCCGACGTCTCCAGAGTTTCTGGGCGGAGCGGCGGCGAGTCCTGCCGCGGCGGCTCGGCCGGGGGCTCGTCTTTGGTGAGAGTCGGGGAAGGGGCGGGGCTGTCTTTGGCCACTTGCAGGTTCTCAGGAGGCGCCGCGACGTCGGCCGCGACTTCCCCCTCCGGTTCGGGCCGCTCGGCCTTGGCGAGCTCCACCGCGACGGCGGCAACGGCTTCCTCTACGCCCGCCGTCCGGGAGACGTGCAGCTCCGCGGCACCGGAGCCTTCCGCGGCGGCTGAACGCCGGACCTCTTCCTCCCCGGACACCTCCACCGCCTCGCTGCTAATACTCGCAGGTCCCGGCGCCTGTGGGGCGCCGCCATCTTTCAGCGCCGGGTGGTGCTGGACCGGTTCCGGGCTGTCTTCGGTCAGTTGTTCAGGCCCCGACTGCGTCCTCTCCGACGGCGGCGGCGCGGCGGCGAGGGTCTCCGGCGCGGCGGCAGGTACGTGGACCTGGGCCTCCACCGCCTGCTCCGCGGGCCTCTGCTCTCTGGCCTTGGGCCTGTCGCGGCCCGTCCGGTGATGGACGGAAGGCGGGCAGCTCTTCTCCACCATGCCGTTGCTGCCCTCGCTGGGTGAGCCGAGGCCCGGGGCCTTCCCGTCGTCGCTTTCGATGCCGCCGCCGGCGCCGCCGATGCGCGCTTTCTTCCGAGAGACGTACCACCACCAGCCGATCAGCGCCAGCACCCCAGGAAGCGTGTACGGGGCGAAGGACCGGAACCTCAGTGGCATCTCCTCTGGACCCTAGCTACTAAACCTGCAAGGAGAAGACACAAAACCGCGATTTAGGATCAGAGCGACGCCGGTGAGCGGCAAGAAAATCTCACCCATTCACTTATTTAGGTCCGGGTCACGGCGGGACAGAGGAGGGTTCGGTGGCGGCGCGGCAGACGCAAGTTACACCGGGGCCATTAGAGGTTCCCCGCGGAAACCCAAGAGCACGGCACAGGAGACGGAAAACTCTGGTCAGGATCTCAACCACAAGGAGTCGTCGGCGCCACGTCAAATTAAAATCAAATCTTATTCGTCGCGTACGCAGTCGTACGCGGTATGATACGCAGCGAAATGCTTTGCCGACTGCTACAGACCACAGTATTGTGGACATTGCATTTACATTTACCAGACGCCCTTATCCAGAGCGCCTTACAGACAGTAGTTACAGGGACAGTCCCCCCCTGGAGACACTCAGGGTTAAGTGTCTTGCTCAGGGACACGATGGTATTAAGTGGGATTTGAACCTGGGTGTTCTGGCTCATAGGCTACTACCACTATTGCAAGTATAGAACGATTACCAATACACAAATATTGCAAACATAACCTAATATTACACTTTTATGTCTTTAAACATAACAGGTAGGGTGAAGGTGTGCAAATGAGTGAAGTCAAAATATAATGTGGGGGGAAAAAAAAAAAAAAAAAGTTAAGAAAGCCACAGGCCGAGTTCCCCTCCTCCCTGGCAAACCCATGGCAAGGGAGGAGGGGCTAAAAGGAAAACCATTTTAAACACAGGGCCATGAGCGTAACTAAACTTCGCTCAGCCTGAAACTAGGCAGCGTGGTAGCAGAGCTGGAATAAGCCACCTACCGTACCGAGGCCGCAGTGGATCGTGTTTACTGATACCAGCGCCATCAATGCCCTAAATGTGGTAGTAGCCTAGTGGGTAACACACTCGCCTATGAACCAGAAGACCCGGGTTCAAATCCCACTTACTACCATCGTGTCCCTGAGCAAGACACTTAACCCTGAGTGTCTCCAGGGGGACTGTCCCCTGAAACTACTGATTGTAAGGCGCTCTGGATAAGGGCGTCTGGTAAATGCCATAAATGTAAATGTGCCCTAAAAAAACAAAATCGATTTAAAAATCTGGTTAGTTCTGACTTTGAAGGGCAGTCTGTAGCACAGCGTGTAAGACTCTGAGGATTTCGCACTCTCGCTGCGGCTCGGTCGCGTGGTGAATGTTTAACCTCCGCAGCTGGGACCCGGCCCGCCCGCCCCCCCTCGGCCCCGATTGGCCGCGGCGGCGCGCCGTCGCCACGGCCCGCGTTATAAAAGGCAGTGGCGAGCGCGCATGCCTTTCCTAAACGGTCCGGGCCGGAGTCCTGAGGAAGCCCACGTAGCCGGGAGCGCGCTGCACCCTTCAGGGGACACAACCGGTGACAAGAGACCATAATTGGCCAACGGGCAAGGCGGTCTTTGGACCCCACGGCAGCTGGGAGTGGCTTAGAATGACGCACACAATATCATTCTACTCAGCACAACTCTCCCTTTCTTAAGGCTCGAATGAAAGGAATCTGAAATGAAAAACTTGGCTGGTGTAATTTGGTTAGAGAGAGAGGACACTTTCCTTCTCAATGGAGCCTACTTCTGACCCCAGAAGGGACCAGGCCACCTCAGTAGGGATCTGGTGGGGATTAGACCATTAAGAGGCTCACCACACCAACAACATGAGATTAGGAGAGACTCATGAATGGCGCGTTCGTTGCGAAAAGACAACACCCCCAGACCCCCCTGGCACGTAAGCAACCGGGGACTTTTCCCATGAGGAAAAAAAAGTCAGGAGAGGAGGACAAGAGAGGACAACGAGTCCCGTTATCACAGTTTAAAAAAAAAAAAACAAGAAAAAACTCAAGCATATAGAAGTGAGCATTACTGCAGTAAAAAAAAAAAAGTGTGCTTCGGTCAGGCAGGAAGCACTTCTCCTCTGCAGTGACCCTGAACTGACCTCACCAGGACCCGGAAGCGGGACCAACAAACTACACGTCTGCACGGGCGCCGTGGGTTTTCATTCGTTTGTAATTATTGTTGAAACGACAGCGGATCCCGGCGGACGGTAACCTTCAACAAGGCGACACGCGTTATTAAACGCTTCATGATAGAAAACAAAACGCGACCGGCGCGCCGCCGTTCGACCTTGGCCGCCGAACGCTGACGGGTCACCCTGCAGCGGGGTTGCCAGGGTCGCGCTTCTCCAGGCGGCTCGAACTACGCGAGTCAACGCGGAGAAACATGACCGCCGGCGAGAGAAACGGCTTCTTTAGCGGAACGTGTTGGCGGGCCGAGGTTGCCACGTCCGCCCGTTTCAAGCCACGCCGGACGGCTGCACAGTTATACCCGGCCCGCTCGGAGCCGAGCGCCACAAACGCGTAAAACGCGTCACGTTTGAAGCTACAAGAGAGTCACACGTGGTCGCGGCGAAGGAAACACGTCGGCCACGCGAGTCCCGTCGGCGCGTTTCTCTCGCGCGATCTGGCAACCCCGGCTGGGAACTCTTCTGCGTAACTGCAGTGATTCCGGCCGGAATCGCCGTGGTGACTCCGGCAGCGCAATTAGTCATGTATCCGCACGGAACCCACACCCCGCGTTGATAACTTAAAACCCAAAAAAAAAAAAAATAATAATAATAAAACCCACCTGCCTTTCACGGAGAGATGGCGATAAATAAAACTCATAAATAAATAGATAACTTAAAAAAAAAATACTTTCGCTGTTGGCAGGACGGCGGCGCGACCTGGCAACGCACCACGCCGAACGACGCGCTGCCGGAGCTAGAAAGCGGCTCGTCTAAGTCACGCCGGCGCGTATTAAAAAAAAAACAAAAATAAAAAACAGCGCTGACCGCGCCGAGAGTCGCCCGTGTGGCCACGGGGCGGCCCGGGACAGAGAGCCCGCTGAGCGACCCGAGCGTAGCGGTGGGGCTAAAGTTAGCCGGCGGGCTGCGCGGAGCCTGAGGAGAAACGTGCGCGGAAACGGCCGGAGAATAACGGCCGCGGCTCGGGAGGGGGAGCGCGTTCGACGGGCCCCGGGATCCGGTGACCTCGCCGCATCCTCGGTGCACGCGTGGTAGGCCGAGGCCGTCCGTGCGTCACGGCGCACGCCGCCGGTGCTCACCGGGAGCACCTCGCCGCGGCCGCACGACGTCGCCTCAGAAGCCCCGACGTCCGTTTCGACGCGCGCCGCGACGCCACTGACGCCGAGCCCCGGTACGCGGCACCGGGAGGACGAGACCCGGGCCCGGCGGCTGCGGCTAACGAGTCCCACTAGACGGAACCAGCGGCCGCTTTAATCCGAACCGGCGGCGTGCGCGAAGGTCGTCGGGGCGCCGTCAGCCCCACTCACCGCTTCTGAGAGTCTCCTCCGCCGCCACGGCGCCGCGCGGTCCCCCGAAAGCCAGGCAACGTGTGCTGGGCCCGACACAAGTCCCGAGCGCGTCCCCCCCTCGGCGTGTGGAAGCGTCTTTCTCTCCTCCCCACGTGTCGGCCGAGCGAACGGCGCACTCTAAAAACAGACCTATCAGCTGATCAGATCTCGCGAGAAGTGGCGACGCGGCCAAATCTCGCGGAGCCCGAGAGCCGCTCGCTCAACACGCGACTTCTCATTCTACGTGTTACGGTTTTATTTATTTACTTACTTACTTTTTTTTCTTTATTAGCCCTCAATATAGAATTAGGCAGGAGAAGGACTAGCACTGTGACCCAAGACGCCGGGTGAGATAAGCGCCCTCAAAAGGTCAAAAAGGTCACCCTAACTAAAAGCTGAATGGTGCACAGTGATGATGAGATCAGTGGATTATTGATGCCTGATTGGCTAAACTGTTTAGAAGGGGAATGCGTGTCCACATCTTTAGCACGATGCAGGCCTGCAGTCCACCACACCCAAAACGGGCCTGTTTCTCTATGGCTGGCGGTGCCTTTATCCAGAAACACTGGTGACGTTTCCTTATTCTTTTTGTAGAAGAAGCCCAGTAGTTATTTATTTTTATTATTTTTTGAATGAAATGAATCAACTGTAAATAAAGAACCTCAACATTTCAAAAATCAACTCCCATTATTACAGGTTTGTAGAGGGAAACTTTTATTACGAACACTGGAATAATTAAATTTGCATGTTACATCTACAGCAACTAATAGCTTTACAAAAAAGCAAATAATACAATATGGCGTGTATTTACAATGTAGTAAATATACCTTTTTTTTTTCCTTCAATTTTTTACACAAAAATATTTACAAAAAAAGCAAAAAAGTACATACTTTTTTTCTTTTTCCGACTGGGGCCAATGCACTGCACTAACATTTAATTCTTGCATATAATCAAATGAAACGTCTTTTGTCCACCTTTATTGGGGAAATGAGGGAAATGTCATCCAACCCACCCTGCGCTAGAGAGCCGAGGCGCGCTCAGTGTTTGTACCTTTAAAAAGCACCTATGATGTCAGTACCGTACAAGTCACGTCCGAATATACAACTTGGGCTATGACTTTGTAAATAATAATAATAATAAAAAAAAAAAAAAACAGCTTGTGCAGATGTGCAAGTAATACATTGCTGAACATCACTTTTTCTCTTTACTTTTTTAAAATAAATTTACTAAAGGCTTCGCTGTGCAACGAATGTCGAGAAGCGTTACTAGTCCCTTAACGCCGGTGAGAAACTGGTTTATTTTTTGTCCCCCATGAATCAGCCACTTTAAAGCCTTTAGTAAATGTGACAGAAGACGTGAAGATGACTCGAACACAAGCTGATTGCACAGACTGCATTACATGGTCAACACGCTGGCTTGAAGCAGTAATTCACCTTTTTAATATACACGTTTTTTTTTTTCCTCTTTCTCTCCTCCGTATGTTGACATCTCTGTAATGTCTGAGACGAGATGAAATGCAGCACAAATCTTATTGGTTAATTTACAATAGCATCATACAAGTGTGATATACGTGTGGGAGGCGGTCAGTTCAGAGCCCAGGCCGGGCAAGTTAATGAGGACGCTTACCAAATACTGTACACACGTGAAGGAAACAGACAGGCATTAAAACGACTGAATAAAACAAGGAAGAAGAAAAAGGAGTTTTGCATGGTTCTCATTTTGGTCCCATTCCTACGATGCAGTTCAGACTGATGAAAAAAAATTACGTTATACAGCTGACATGTGGAAGAAACGTTAAAAATCTGGCGGTTAAAGGTAACATGAGCCATACATAATTTTTTTTTTTTATTGACTTTGGCTTAATTCGAACGTCCTGTAATATTCCACCCGCTGTACCATTCAAAATGCATCCCGCTTCCCTTTACTTGACAAGAACCATATCTAATACGCATCTGAAATGTAAAAAAAAAAAAAAAAAAACTTTTAAAAACGTGCGCTCAGATCACACAGATGTCCGGAGCCCATACGAAGCCCAGCGACGTCACGCTGCCACGCCCCCCTCCGAAGGTCAAAAAAGGCCCTTTGCGGTGGCACCTTATGGCGTCGATGCAAGACCTGCAGCGGGAAGGGATTACTTGGTCTAAGCTTCTCGTGATAATACAGTGGGTCTCTAAATTGTTCAGGAAATTGAAGGAAAACGAACAAAAACAGCTTATTTATTTATTTTTTTTGCATTAGTGCAAGCTAATCTTTGGTGCAGTTTCACTGGGTTTTGCCGCCGAGCATCGTGGGACTGAGGCGCGCAGTAGTGACCACCAGAAAGAGAACGGCCACCTTTCTGTGCAATAAAAGGATGTCCGGATCCTACAGAACAAACGACAGACAGAGCGTTGAACACAACGGGCTGGGTGGGTGAAGGGGGTTCTTATTACTGGTGTTTTTTTTTTTTTGTTGTTTTTTTTGCATATTACCCAGATTTCCTGGTCATCCCTTGAACTGTAAACAAATCAAGTCATATTTTCCCCACCATTAAAGTAAAGCTTTCCTGACTATGTACATTTGATTTTTTATTTTTTATTTTTTTGCTTTAGTGTCACGTTGTCGAATGAGGAATACTTCAGGAGGAAAGCAACGACTCGATTCTTGGAGATAATCTCTTTACAGGATAAATACTTATTCAGGCAGCATAAGCAGTGGTGCTCGTATATATTTCCACGATAGTAAGAATACTGTACTGTTTACAATGCAGCACTTGAGTTATATGAAACGGATCAGACGGAACGCGTCTCTAATAATTAGTACCTGTTCCTCAGCCCCTCGGAAAGGTTTCTTTCTCTCGTTTTTTTGTCCTCCGCTTTTAAACAAACTATAGACATCTGGAAACCCTGACAAAAGGCACACAATGGATAAACGACAACCCAATATGTGTGAGTGATTCTCAGTCATCAGTGTAATTATTTACACACACACACACACACACACACACACACACACACACACACACACAACGGTTTCTGTACAACATCCCTGCCACCAACAGAGGACAGGAAGTTCGGGATCATGTGGCGTCATCGGTGACGTCACCCCCCGCAATCCATCAGCAACGCTTGATGTTGTGAGACGTCCCCCAAGAAGGTAAAAAGGTTTCTTGACTCCTGCGTCTGCGTCGCTCACGAGACCAGACAGAAACACAACAATGTCAAGTTGAAAATGGCTTCTTCTCACCATCGTCCCCCCCTCTCTCAGAGTGCGTTAAAAAAAAAAAAAAAAAAAAAAGAATAAAGATGTCCCCTCATGAAGAGGTCTTTTTCTTTCATTTTAAAGCACATCTCCATATGCGCAGCCCAAAAAGGCTGTATATGTTCCAGAGGAGGGCAGAGCAGATAATATAAAGACAGACAAACAGAGAGAGAGAGAAGTTAAATGAACCCAGAGAACGTGGGCGTGGCTTCCGACTCGATTCCGAGTTCACCCCCCGAATCCTGCTCGGTCCAGATCTCAGACGATCTTCTTGATGCTGGACCTCTTGAGGCTGCCGGCGCTGCGCTGCTTTTGGACCTGGCTGGCAGAGCCGTGACGTGTGCGCACGCTGTTGCTGTGGCCCGAGGTGGGTGACAGCTCCACGTTCTCCTTATCAATGCCTGTGGAGGCATTGGGTAGTTTAGCTTTATTTTCCAGCTGTGCAGCTGCTGAAAACACTAGCTGCTGACAAATATTGTTAAATGCGGCTAAAATACAGAGGTGTTAGTCTTACAGGTGATGAATTACTAGTCAAATGCTGATGGAGTGACTAAACAGTACCAACGCTGACCAGGTGGGGGCGCACAACAAACTACAAACACACTAAAACCACCCTGCTTGTAACCTGCTGCTATACTGGACTGGGCTTTCTGCAGGGTGGCCGCTAGGTGGCGCCGCTGCGCTCTGTGTAAAATTGGGGCGGTGCTGATGGGAGTACCTGGAAGGGTGAGGTGGGAGGGAAAAACGGCCGACTTAGAACTAGGCAGAGAGGCTTCAGAGAGAGGGAGACAGAAAAAAAAAAAAAAAAGGAGAGAAAAAAAAAAAAAGATAGGATGGAAGGAAGAAAGAAAGAAAGAAAACAGGCATGAGTGAGCAGCAAAAAACAGTCAGAGGAGAAAATGCATGACAAGTAAATCAAACCGAAAAAAATAAAATCAATAAGTAAATTTAAAAAATATATAAATAAATAAATAATAATAATTCACACCAATCATCTGCATGAATGAAAACAAGTAGTAAAAAAAAAAAAAAAAAAAAAAAACACACACACAAACCAATGCAGACAGGTGGCGTGGCTGACACACCGGGATTAGTGAAGAAATATATCACCAAGTGTGAATTAGGAGGTGAGCATGAGACGTCCGGTTACCCAGTTTAACCTCGACTCCCACAATGGCCCGCAACCCCAAAACCGGAACACAAATCGAACTGGACCCCGCTCCAGGAGCAGGTGCCTCCTTGTTTCTGGGTCTGGGGCAGAAACCACGTGGCCTGCTGAAAGTGTTTTGCGATCACCTGACCCGTCCACCCGAATGACGGCGAGACGTCAGGGCTCAGCTTGAGGTGAATCGAAGTTACACTAGATAACCAGAGGGGTCGCTATAACCCAGACCGAGACCAAAGTCCCCCCATGAAGGAACGGTGTGGACCAGGCCTGAGCTCCATAACGGGTGCTTTATTTCCACCACACTGGCCCTTTACGAGGGGATTTGGAAACAAACTCGCGATCTTTCCGTCAGATCGAATCAACACAGACCAGCGAATCAGAAGGCGTCCCTCCCCGCTTCTGGGCTGGTCTTGTGGAGACCTCGCCCTTACAAGGAGCATCAAAATCAATCTGGCAGCGGCAAAGAGCAGAAGCAGGCTGCACGGCGGCCACTTATCCTTTCTGTAATCTGGAGCCCACACGCCATTTAACGGGTAAAAAAAAAAAAAAAAACGTACACGCAGCCCCGAAGAAGCCGCTGGTCTGTGTTCACCGATAAAACGGAGAGAGGAGAAGTACACTGCAATCTGTTCTTCATCTGCTCGAAAAGCTGCATGGTTATTAATAAAAACACTGATTTTTGGACTGCTAACATGATACAAACGCACACAGGACAGCAGAGGTAAGAAATGGCTTGTGTTTCAAAAAGGAATGGAACCGAAAATAAAAATAAAAAAGTTACCACAGATGGAAAACTATAGGCTTGGGCCTTTACTTGCCCAGCACAGCTCTATAGTTTTGAATTGTACCAGCTGGTTTCGGTGGGTCCTCGGACGACCTCACATGGGACAAAACTGGGGAGCGTCTATAAACTACAGCACCGCCGGCACAGACGGGGATGTTGGAGACACACAGAGAGACACAGGTCAGAAGAGGTTAATGCACAGAAACAGCAGAGAAGTGACGGACACATGAACACTCAAAATGCCTGGTGGACGCGCCCTCGCATCTGACTGGCATCGCATGACCCCCTTTCTTAGCCGCGTTAAATCCTAGATGCAACCTGTCTAACCCAGGGCCAGATTTGGCTGCGGCACCACCGACTCATGCAGAGAAGAAACGTGGCGCCGTGTTGCGTTTTTAACGCGAATAAATAAAGGAGTAAAGTAATAGGGCACCAATACATTTGTAACTCAACGTATTGAAGCGCGAGTGTGTGTTTTTCTAGCAGAAAAAGAGACGGAGGGACTAAAGACCAGACGGCCGCGATGTTTAAAACGGACGCTGATTTCTGAGGGACTGTTGTTTTCCGGATTTTATGGTCTAGAACTCCCCAGCCCTCGTGTGTGCGGCCGTGCGCGTGTGGACGAGCGCGGGCGGCGTCCACGCGGCCAGCGGCTGACCTGGCGAGTGCTGCGAGGTGGCGAGCGACGTCATGGAGTTGGACAGGTTGAGGGTGGCGGTGATGCTCAGCTGGTTCTGCGCGGGCGGGGGGTACGGGGAGGTGGGCGTGCGCAGGGACTCGTCGCTCGCCTCCTCCTCGATGCCCGGCAGGTACGCGTCGATTAGCGCGTCGAGGAACTTCACCACCAGCTCGGCGTAGTCCGGGATCTGGGTTTGCTGCAGGGGAACCAGATCACAGTTACGAGCGGAGCAACAGTGATGGCGGGCCGAGATGAACTTCCTGTCTATAGTATGTGTTAGGGGTGCGTATTGGCAAGCGTCTCACGATACGATTATTTCATGGTATACTGTGATACTGTACATAACGCGACATTTTACAGTTCACTGACATACTAGATGCCGTGCATGACCTGTGTGGATCATATTACATTAATAACTCAGCAAAACAGAACTCAGAACAGAATTTTGGATTAAATTTGTATACAAAAACATTGATATTTGATAAGATAAGAAACCTTTCTTAGTCCCACAAGTGGGAAATTGCATTGGATAGAAAAAGTTAATAGCAGCAAAAAATAAATGTGTACATGTATATATCTATACAATGTACAATCGGTATCTACACATGTACAATGGGTACTACCATGGTGGGTAACTGTGTATAGGTAACTGATGTCCGTGTATATATACAATATTACCATGTAAAATATCACGATATGTTGCTGTATAGATGTTTTCTAAAACCCCTAGTACCAGAATGCTTCCGTATGTTTCGCATGTCCTAAATTTGCCAAATTGAGTGTTAATTTGATTAGCTTTTTTTAAAGGCTGTGATTCTCTGGTCTCAAAACCTATCTGTTTTCTCTGGCTTTTTGCTAAAGTCCTAGACCCTCATTTCACTTGATTTTGACGCAGTGTCAATTATAAAGTCCAGTTTATCACAGAGTCCCCCTGTTAGACACAGACAAAGTTAAATTCACCAGTTAGGCTGTCCTAGTTAGGGTACCGGGCCACTGTGGCACCAATATACCACTATAACCACAGATTTCAGTATCGGTCGTACAGTGCAACCGTCTGCCGCTGCTTCTGTTTGTTTTTCTCCGAGACACGGAATCAAGCACCCAGACTACTGGCAGACCCCAGTGAAGAGACAAGCAGATACATCCTGGTTCCTGACAACTGCTTTACAAGGACAAAACATGACACAAACCAGAGGGTCACCACAGCCACCACCACCGTTACAACTACAGCTTCAGGGATCTTCAAATGGACCAGTAACATCATTATGGACACGTAATCTAGACCGTGACACTGACTACATCCTGGACTTCTCCAACCCTACAACCGTAGGACTCATTATATCATATCCAACCCTGCACTGACACCATTTGCAGGCTCACTCTACCCTGGAAGGGGGTCCCTCTCTGTATCACTCCTTCCCAAGGTTTCTTCCTCTCTTTTTGTTCTCTCTCCTAGAGTTTTTTTTGTGTGGAGTTTTTCCTTGTGTGCAGAAGGGTCAAGTGTGGGGGTGTCAACTGTAGGGCCTGTCAAAGCCCATTGAGACATACTGTATGTGATTTTGGGCTATATAAGAAATAAATGTTGTTGTTGTTGTTGATTACAGCTCTAAAACGAACCATTAGTGAATATATCAATGCAACGCAAAGATCTATTATCTCACAATTTTTTCACCCTTACGAGAGAAAGAATAAATATGATGCAAGATGATTTCAAACTGGTCACGACGAAAGGGATGAAAGGGAAAAGGTAAGCGGGTGTAATTGCCTACCGGGCCAATTTTATTTCTCCTGAGGGGAAACGAAAAGCAAATAAGAGCGTGGATTGATCTTACCTTTGAGAAAGGCCCAGCGAACCGCCAGAGTCCGTTGAAGCCGAAGCCTATGAACGAGAGAGAGAGAGAGAGAGAGAGAGAGAGAGGCAGGGGTACATTAGCTTTGGCATAAAAGGCAGACAGGGGGAGAGAGACTCCCAGTAAAAACCAGGCCATCTGAAGTTTAACCGGCTGTGATAAACGGAGACCGGCCCTCTGTACTTTATATTTGAAATACAGCTGAGGCGGGAGAAACGCATGTTATGTCAGAGGTGACGTGGGAGTGAAGGCTAGTACTCTGCAGGTAGGACGGCTGGTACTGCGGCGGCGACTCCTCGTGGTACACCACGCTCTGCACGATGCCGTGGACCGGGTTCAGCAGGTTGGGGTCTTGGCACATGGACAGGAGAGTGTTGATCTTCGAGTCGAGCAGGTTGTGACTGGGAACACAGACAGAGCAGAGAAAGTGCATAAGCGGTGCTGCAGCTGGGGGCGCATTCAGGAGCGCCTCCGGAACGCCGTTATCTAGGGTGACCAGATTTGTGAAAGACGAGACACCTTGAGGTGTGATGCTTAATTGTTTGAAATGGAGAATGTGACCAGGCACAGGGTACCCCGCAGACCTTTAATCTGAAATTAAAGACCTGTTTAAGGCCACTTGAAATGAAATTTAAGACCAACGTCACACCTTTCCTGGCATATGAAAATGTACAATTTGTCTGTGTATAATTTTTTTTTTTTTTAAATACTTTAGCGCAGTAAACAGTAACCAAACATCCTCAAACTTCATATTCAGGGTGACGCCCCGGTCACACACATGTAAAAATATTTTGTACAGCGCCACCAAGTGTTGGCAGAAGATGCAAGCTTTTAAGTTTTCCATATCGTGCTCGGACACGGTTCCTCAAAATCATGTGAAATTTGGCCAGGATGTTGTTGAGAAGTTCCATTTGAAGCACTGATAAGCACTTCATCATATGTTGAACCCGTACTTAATGCAGACATTACAAACACAGTGTAGGTGTGTGTCATGCGTCGTCTTTCATAATTCATAACACATTCATAGTTGATATCCCTGCGCTAAATTGCATAAGAATTAGTAATTTTTCATTTGTGTTTTTTCACATCCCAAACTTTACCAGAACATCCCATTAACACCAACATCAAGACAACAAGTTCAGGATTCCTGAGGCAATTTCCACGTCTCAAAGAGAGGACGTGTTTGAGGAAAAGTGGACGATTGGTCACCCCATTTTGCTGACTAATTTTCGCGTGGGTTTGTGTGCGGGTTGACGGTCAAGCGAAGGTCACTTACACCACAGGGAACACTTTGGGGAAGACCACGCTGGCCTCGGCCAAGTACTCATAGAGAATCCGCTGGTGGAACTCGTCGGTGCTGTACTTCACCAGGGTGGCCTGGCAACCACACAGAACGTCATTATAAACCCCACATCCTCCACCAGCAGCACAACATTAGTCACGCTCATTCTAGAACACGGTCATTAATATTCATGGTTTGTCTAATTTCTGCTGTGACGGTGAAAATTTCATCTTATCTGATCCGAGTAAACAGCAAATGGATGAAGTTAGAAACGAGCGCAGTAAGGACTTCATAAGCACTCACCAGCACCGTGACCAACAACGCTTGGACCTTGGGGTCCTGCAGCACCTCCTCGTTGAGCAGGACGTTGGACTCGGACACAGACACCCTGCATATGTGGGAGTTGCCAATACGCTGCGGCTCTGCAGCAGCTGGGCAGTCTGGGTCGGAAGGCAGAGGAGAGGGAGTGAGCTGCTGTATTTTTCCCAGCATGCTGTGATCGTGCATGATGGGAACGCTCACCTATCTCACAATCATTCTCAGCCACACGCCGCATCTTCGGGGGCGTGGTGATGCCCGTCTCCATGTCCGGCCTCTTTGGGGCTTTTAAGTCGGATATCAGGTGATCAAAACTCTTTCTTGTGCCTAAAGAGTGAGAGAGAGAGAGAGAGAGAGAGAGAGAGAGAGAGAGAGGGAAATAAAAAAAACACGTTCTAGCCAAGATAAGAGATGGATAGAAACATCAGTGACATGAAGATGTACATGCCGCTTCCAAAATTTCTGCAATGTCTGACCTTTCGTCTTGGACGGCAGCCCATCATCTAAACTCACTAATATTTATTCCAGCAGATTCTTCACCTCATTGGGATCTTTCCAACTCATGTAGATTCCTTCAGATGGATCCGCCCTCATCTATCAACACCGGCCACCCAGACACTCGTTCAGTCCCTAGTAATCTCACGACTGGATGGCTCCCTTCTAGCTGGTCTACCTCTGAATGCAATCCGGCCTCTACAGCTAATACAGAACGCAGCAGCACCTTCTCAAATTATCCCACACCACCACACTGCTACGCTCCCTCCACTGGCTCCCAGTAGCTGGCCCCCCTTCCCAAAATGACCCAAACATGGGGTTTCACCAGCCGAACTCACAGCCCTTATTATACCTCCCATTCTCCGAGCCTCATCTGGTCCCTCCACCGCTGAAGGTACGAGGAAGACACTCGTCTAGACTCTTCAGCACAGTCGCGGAGTGTTTTGAAACGGCTGCTTGAGACCTTCCTCTTTAGAGAAAACTTATACTAGGGTGGTAGTAGCCTAGTGGGTAACACACTCGCCTATGAACCAGAAGACCCGGGTTCGAATCCCACTTACTACCATTGTGTCCCTGAGCAAGACACTTAACCCTAAATTGCTCCAGGGTGACTGTCCCTGTAACTACTGATTGTAAGTCGCTCTGGATAAGGGCGTCTGATAAATGCTGTAAATGTAAATGTAAATACTAACTTGTAACTTTCTTATAGTCTGACTTATGCAAGAGTGAATAAAATGATTGTGTTCATAGTTTGAGTCCTAGTGAAGCTGAAGTGATCACTTAATCAATGGTGACATGAAAGCACGGTGCAAGTCGCTCTGGATAAGGGCGTCTGCCAAATGCCGCAAATGTAAATGTAAACATGAAATGATTTCCAACCAGCTCCGTACCCAGCAGCTTCTTGGTGTTGGCCTGTGAAGGCTGGCCCATGTCCAGACTCATGGATTTGCGGGTACGAGGACTGATCTGCCCCACGGTGGGGTAGTGTACTGACAGGTAGCGCTCTGAGACCTTGGGTGACGTCCAGGGCTGACTCCTTGGAGGGGATGGGAGAGGAAATCGATTGGACATGGACATAAGCATCTGAAAACTTAAGCTTATATCAAGGCTCAACTTTAGGACCAATATTATTCCTAAGCCATGGAAAAGATATAGACAAACGGTAATTTGTCACCAAGGCTAATGGTTTCATTTTAGTAACTTTATATATCTTAAGGTTTCAGTTAAAAAAAAAAAAAAAAAAAAATGGAAATGTTCAAGTGCGCATCCCAAGTTCACATTTCACAAGTCAGTGGACCAATGGTAAGTAAGTAGGTAAGTACCTGCAGCCAGGTTCATTCAGGTACACCGAGTAGGTGTCCATGGGAACGTTCTCCATGGTGACATCAGGTATTAGCAGAGACTTCCTGTGTTTCAGGCTGCAACGGCTGCGTACCTCTTCGGAGACGGTCAGGAGAGCTGAATGCGCACACAATACAATATAATACAATATAATATAATATAATACAATATAATATAATATAATATAATATAATATAATATAATGTCTAACACACAGCGTATAAGACAGTCTGTTGTCCGGTTCTGCAGACTCACCTGCCAGGTATGCCACACTCTGGCTGTTCACCTCAAACTTGTCACAGCCCATGTGTTTGGACACCAGGACCAAAAGTGTGTGCAGGATGCGGATCGTCCTCGCCACTGTGGTGGAGGACGGGTGCCTGTAGCCTTTTAGATTAGCAACAAAAACACAGAGTTCCTATTAAGTGATTGGTTTTGTCATTCTGATACAGAGGACACGTTTCTATCTATTCTGTATTTAAGCAGCACCCTTGGTGAGCAGTGTTCTCACCACGAAGGGGGCCCGGGGTGTGGCACCTCAGTGGCACCTGGGCGGATCGGGATTTGAACCCGCAACCCTTTGATTACGAGTCCACTTCCTTAACCGCTAGGTCACCACTGCCCCTCTGGGTCAGATGATGACTGAACCTGCGCCACAGCACATGATGGACAAACAGGGGCATGTCACCAGCAGACACTATTGGCTTTCGATTCCCTGTCCTCTAGCCAATTAGTCCCCTTTTTGTCCCCCATTTTTCTGAATGCCAGCGAGGCAATTAGCCAGTTTACGGTCCTGTACCCTTCAAGGCACAATCTCCTGCATCTCTCCCTGACCCATGAATCTCAAGAAACAGCGGTTCCCTCGAGGCTCTCTACATACTGCACTGGAGGCAGAAGTAGCTTTTGCAAAGACTGGGATTTGACTGGCCGCCAGACAGCCCTTTCACCTCTTTACAGACAGACAAGCGGAGACAGAGAGGAACCTTTTAGCAGATGTCCAACAAGAGCGAAGTTGAAGTTGGATGTGAAATTGAGGCCGACGAAATGGTCCATCTGTTTACAGTGCCACTCCAGCGGCTTCCGGATCTCCATGAAGACCTCTTCTGGGCTCTGCATAGGAACAAGGAGGCTCGTGAAAAGATGGGGCTGAACAAGCCAGGCTCTGCTGTCAAGCATTACTGTCCCCCAGGGAGGGAAAATCAGGAGAAACAAACCAAAGCGCAAACAGTGATTTCAGGCACTTAAAATAAAAATCTGTCTCTCAGGACAGAAGAGAGCATTGGTTCTAGTGAGCATACTGAGGAAAAACCCAGAGAACCCCGGTTTCTTTCAATTCATCTCAATTTAGATTTTCAGCAGAGTGAACACACACAAGGTTTGGCATCTGCACAACCGAGGAAGTAAGAGTGGTAACAAAAAAAAAGGAACTAATGAAAACAAGCTTCTTATTTGAATGTATGAATGTGCTTTGTATGTGTGCATGTCAATTAAGAAGACAAATGCTATTATATATAGTTGGTGTTCATATATATATGTGTGTATGTATGTGCGTGCGTACCTTGTCGTTGAACACACGCAGGCTATCGAGTGTATGCAGGTTCTGCTCCAGCAGGGCTGTTCCAGCCGAGTACAGATTCACCTCGTCCAGCTGCAGCACGGCCACCGCTACCCAGAACAGAGCCTTGTGCATGGGGGAGTCCTGGTACACACACACACACACACACATATCTAAACACACATATCTTGCAAACACACAAAATGCAGAACTAGATGCGATGGGTGCAACAGCGTTGTGGGCGAGGGCGGCGGAGACGTACCTTACTGAGCAGCGGCTGCAGCTTGGTCAGCGCGATGACCGTAGCCTCGATCAGGACCTGGCTGTTGTAATTATCCGGCCCCTTCAGACAGCTTTCCAGGCCCTGGCAGGGTGGGAAGGTGGAGGGAGGTTCATTAAATCACCAAATGTACTGGAGAGAGAAGAATGACTGTAGGCTGGAAGTAGAGTGTGGTAGAAACACTCGCCTATAATCCAAGAGACCACAAAGTCCCAGGTTCAAACCCCACTAACTACCATCGGGTCCCTGAGCAAGACACTTAACCCCGAGTGTCTCCAGGGGGGACTGTCCCTGTAGCTACTGGATAAGGCCGTCTGGTAAATGCTGTAAATGCAGCAAATGAAGCATGGTGAGGCGACCACAAAGCACTTCCGTCCACAAAACCTGCACCGCAGCTCGGCTGAGGTCAGGAGGAGGGGAAATTAAACGGTGGTGGCCTAAGACCCCTGCTCCGACGGGCTCATCTTTTTACCAGAAGAAGAGAGTCGCTGAGCTATGTTAATAGCACCAGTGGCCAGGACGTGTGTTAACAGGATCCGGGGGGGCTATATCTCCCCGCAGAACATGGTTTTGGAAGTGACCACTGTCAGTTATCAGTTATTAGCACATCTTTTGCGGATGCTTGATACATTTTGTTCCTTAATTTTGCAACAGTTTTCTGCAGCAATCTGCCTCGCTGCAATACAAACAATGTGAAGCAGAAATGGACGATTCTGTATCGGTGCAGTGCAGAACATAATTGATTAGCTCACATTTACATTTACAGCATTTATCAGACATCCTTATCCAGAGCGACTTTCAGTCAGTAGTTACAGGGACAGTCCCCCCCGGAGACACTCAGGTTTAAGTGTCTTGCTCAGGGACACAATGGTAGTAAGTGGGATTTGAACCTGGGTCTTCTGGTTCATAGGCGAGTGTGTTACCCACTAGGTGATCGTACACACGGCTATTGAGAAGGAACGGCGTACACTTTTTGCTGTGCTTTGCAGCGGTGTTCGATTGGCGTTCCGAACACGCAGCCAAACCGGACACTGGTGCCGAACGGTAGTGTGGACTCGGCATTCAGTCTGCGGCGTTCACCAGAACACCAGAAAAACGCCTAGTTCAGACGTCCTCGTGAACGAGGACTTAACTCTCATCTCACCGATGTGAGTTAAGAAGCATCATGTAATGTAGAAAAAACGTATGGGATGCCTCGCAATTCATTGATAACCGAGGCACTGATCATTGTAATCAATTCGAATCATGAGACCAGTAGCGATTATACACAAATAATACATCTGCGAGTTCAGTTAAAATCCCCAGAACCTGTCCCGTTAGTACGAGACCTGGACACTTACGCGGTCGATGCTGAGGAGGGGACTGGCCTTGCTGAGGATGCGGATGATCTGCTTGATCTGACCGTGGGTCACGCGCTTGCTGATGCAGCCGAACACCACCAGAGCTCGGGGCTGGAGGGACGGGTTGTACTGGAAGGCAAACCTGCCGGGAGGAAACCACACAGCGTACAAAGCGGAAAGGTTGACAGGACTCTACGATCGCCAACGTTTATTAGAACGCGTGGGCTGCGCAGTGCTGACGTATCTAATGAAGCGACTGCGGTGACGGAAAGTGGGGCGGTGCTGGTGTGACACGTACTTCTGCGCCAGCTCGGTCCACTGCTCCAGCCACTTGCAGGCAGGAATGTCTCTCATGCAGGCCTTGAGAAGGACAGAAGACAACGCGTCTTAATAGAAAGGCCGAAGTGAAAACAAAACTGCAAGTGGGGGGGGAAAAAAAAGCAGCGAGACTATTCTGATCTTTCCTGTTTTATCTGGGTTTGGTGTAACAAAGCCAAGAGCCCCGAATCACCCAGCGACCGCACGCCTCCACAGAGCTTGGAACACGCGCAACAAATTGAAGAAAAAAAAAAATATCGAGAGAATGGGCGGGGCAGAAGGAAACCTAAAAACACAAAGGGTTTCTTTCGTGGGCAAATGAAAAATGTTCACAGTTTGTACCTGAATCCGTTCTGATCTGTCATAGGGACATGTGGGTAAGGTCACACAGATGGCTTTATGAGTGACACTGAGCTTGTATATTTGGATAATAAATAAAATAAATACAACGCATCCAGACAAAACCTAATGCTGTACATGAAGGTGTCGAGGTGGAGCAATCCTGGTTCAACCCTTATCTTTAAGAATTTCAACTGACCTGGTCAGAATGTATAAGAGCAGTCAACAACCAACCTCCATGATCTCCAAAAGTGCCTCAGTGACTGTCTCCAGCGAGGACAGGGCGAAGGTCTCTCGCTCGTAGGAACCTGGGGAGAAGGAGCGGTCGCGGTAGCTGGACCGAAAGGCGATGACGGCTGCCGACTTCACCTTGCTGATGCCGAAGAGCAGGTAGAACTTGGGCAGCGAGAATTCAGTCAGGCTCAGCCTCAACACTTGCTTGGTCTCCTCTGGGAAACAAGAGCCCCAAAACAGGATATGACATAACTGCAAAAGCCAGACAGTTTATTCATAAATCCTTAGATCCTTTTTGCACAGCTAATCTAGTTGTATGAATAATTGAATGTACTCTGTGTTGAAAAAGTAATCATATTGGCATTTATATTGGCCCATCACATAAAATACCAAAAAAAAATGTAGAAAGTATGAATACCTTTTCAAGACGCTAACATTTTAATTTGAGATTCTGGATGCTATATCGTACATACACGTTTGCCCTTTTTCATTCACTGTATTGTTTTGACTCCAACTTGAACCGATCAGACACCAATCACAGCAGCAGTGAGGAACAGGTCACCCTGCAGGGCAACGAAGAAGAATTTAACGTTTGTGTGGCAGCGCTCCTCACCGCTGAAGTTGAGCTGTGAGCAGGTGCAGAGGGAGTGGATGATGTTGATGACCAGGCCGTGGGTGGAGGCCCTCAGGGACAGGGGGCCGGTGGCCACCAGCAAGGTGACCACGTGGAACAGGTAGGGCAGGTGGGCAGCCACGTCCAGAGAGTTGTTGAAGGACAGCATGAGCATGTAGCGCGCCAGGATGGCAATGTCGTCCCACATCAGATGCTGCTCCAGTGTTGGCGTGGGGGACAGGCACGTCTTGTCGATGATCTTACACATCCGACTGATCACCTACACGGACACACGTGCACTCGTCAAGGTGACCTGACTCTACTGCATTCTCACTGTTTGTATTCTTCACATTCCGCACGAGTTGCATTATGTTAACAACTTGCTTATCAGCTCTACACATTAGTTGATCAGGTCAATACATGGACCTTCTAATAATGAGGTGTGAAATGAGCTCTAAAGGCACATTCACACCTAGAGGCTTCAGTGCATCTAAATCAAACGTCCACTCACCCCCCTTGGTGTGGTTCATTTGGTCCACTGCGAACACAGTAATCGCACTCAATTGTGCATCTTTGCTATACTCCCTCTACAAGCCTTGTTTTTGCCAACATTTTTGACGTGATTAAGACGAGACGCAAATGCTGGTTGTTTTTTATTTCCTGTATCTCCCATACAGATCCGAATCAAAGAGTGAACTCTTTGGCGTGGTCCACCTCTCTCCACCGGCTCCCGGTAGCTGCTCGCATTGAGTTCAAATCCTTGATGCTGCCTACAGGGCTGTAAATGGAAGTTCTCCCTCTTATATTAAAAGGTGAGATTCAAACCATCCTACCCACCAAACCCTTTTACCCTCTTTCTCTCGAACCTCCAAGACTCATTTCTGCTCCAGTTTGCCAAATTTACAGCCGCATGTTGGCACATCTGAGCGTCTGAACTCCACAGACCTCAATCTGAACAATGACACAATCCGAGATGAAGAAAAACAGGAGAGACAATGGTGTTACCAGTAGCATGGTCTTGCTGCTGTGCTTGGTCTAAAAGAGACTCGGGGCAGCAGCGGACAAAGACGACCCTTGTGCACTCTGAGCCGCCATGTTGTGAGGTCAACAGAGGCTGGCACATGCTAGCCAGCGAGCACTCGGCATCTTTTACAGCCAGGAGTCCGACGGGAGGAGGAGGAAGCGGCTGGATGGGAAAACCACGGTCAACAGGACACTAAACTGCACACACAGAGGCTGGTGGGGCTGATGCATTGTGGGAACTGAGATGCCCAGAGCACAAGAGGTGAGTGGCTTCTTACAAATAATTCAAATCAAATAAATAAATAGATAAATAAATAAATGTCTGTGCAAGTGCTACTCTGATCCTGAAAGCAGACAATGACGTCCATTCACCCTCGGTGGATAATGACCCTTCGCTGGAGACAGTAGTGGACATGTCCTGACTTACCATTTTGTTTTTGTGTGTGTGTGTGTGTGTGTGTGTGTGGACAAGCACTAGAGATAATGGACCTGAAGTAGAGAGGCTCTTTAAAAGAGTAAAAACACTGAATGAGGTTAAGAGAACAAGGTGTCGGGGACCTCTGTGCCGAACCTTTGATAACCATAATTCTGAATACATACACCCCATAATGCTCATGGTAAGGGGACAGGGCAGTAATATATTTCTATTTGCCTTGTTGTCTCGCTGTCAGCTCTGAGATCCAGAGACTTGAGTGCTTCTGACTGATGAAAGCTTGGCTGTGTGGGGATCTAACAAAGACAAGAGTGTTGCACACTTCGCTCTGTTGGTGGGGTGGAGAGAGACGGGGCTGCTGCCTGGCAGTGTTAGCCGAGGACGCCCACAGGGCGACCCATGACTCAGGGGGACATGCATCTGTCTCCAGACAGACAGACGACGCTGAATTCTGTACCTTACTGGACACCAGCTTGACGTTGCCAGAGGCCAGGGCCACGGCCGTGTCTGCCATCACCTCCGCCTTGATGGAGCCCAGACCTCCGGTGGCGCTGGTCTTAATGAAGCTGTCCAACACCACGTCCAGCAGGTCTGTTATCTGCAAACAAGGAAACTTGAGAGTCAGCGGTCACACAGCAACAGAAATAAAACACTGGAATAAAGAAAGAAAGAACCAAAAAGAACAGACCTGTCCCAAGCTGCCCCAGATCTTGGCTTGGATGGAGGGGTACATCTGCTTCTCGTTGATAGTCATGGTGATGAGCTTGTCGAGGATGGCGGTAACCCTCTGGCGTTTGGCGTCGTCGTTGTGCTTACAGAAACGCACCAGGTTCAGCAGCCAGGGGGTCATGTACTCCAAACACAGGTGCTTCAGCTCGATACCTGCGGAGATGGACAGGAGCACGAAAATGCGCTACAAATGCAGGAATGGCAGGTGTACGGCTTCACGTAGGAAAGTTTACGCGTATTAAGAATTGCCGTTTATATCTGCGAGTGTATGGACTTCACTGACTGGATTTGCTGAATCCAGAGATGCACTCCTCCAGGAACTCCAATGTTAGGTGGGGCTCGTTGGCTGCCAGTGTCTTGCTGATGGAGACGATGAACAGGGTGTTGTTTGCAGGGATGCACAACCCTGACGTCTCCAGGAGCTGGCCCTCGATCTTCAGATTAAACGTGCAGGTCAACGCGCAGAGAAGGTTGTACGCTGCAGACCTTGGTGGAGGGAATGAAGGAAACAGCATTTTAAATGTCACAACAGCTTAAACAAGTTTAACAGTAGTAGGGTGGGGTGGTAGTAGCCTTGTGGACATGACTCTCACCTATGGACTAGAAGAGCTGAGTCACAGATTAAAATCCTACTTACTACCACTGTGTCCTTGAGCAAGACACTTAACCCTGAGGGTTATAAATGAGAAGCTGAGCCATACGGAATCAAATGCTTAATTTGCTTAATTTTTAATAGGAAATGTAGCCCTGAAATCATGGTAAATACATTAATAGGTTGAAATCAGTAACGTATATAGCAACACAGCTGCAAGGACGCTGAGCCACTTTATGCGGTTTCTGCATTGGACCATTCAGTCATGCGGCTCTGAGAAAGTTCCTTCAAACTGTTTCTCCTCTAACCCGGGGAACGAGGCTCATTTCCAGGCTGAGTGCTCGATATGAACAGATTTTTACATCATATGAACTGGTTTTGAATTGGAAGAGGTAGAATTATGATTCGAATGTGAATCGATGTTTGGACGAAGTATTTGGAAGAAGACCATTTGTTTAAATGTCTGAATATTTAGTCTGCATCTACTCCCTTGGCACACTTGGCACTGCACCCACCTCAGGCTGGGGTCTGAGCTGCCCAGGTTGAGCAGGGCGATGTTGAGCAGGGTCCCAGGCACATCTTTGGGACGAATCTTGGTGTGCTGGGGAATAGAGTCTGGCTGGGAGAGCTCCCAGCGGGTGCGGATGTGGATGATGGACTGAACGATGGCCTCACACTCCTGGTGCATGAAGGTCAACGGGGTGCCCTGGTTGGCGATTGTGAGGGTGAACTGGTTCTCGTCTACCAGGCAGATCTCCTCGATCTCGGAGGCGTAGTAGATGTCGTTGAGGAAGACAGATTGGCCCAGGACACGCGTGCGCTCGGCTGATGTTACCTGAACCGCAGTCGAACCCACCTGACGGGAGGAATTAGAGCTGTAAGTCTTGCTGTAAAATTGAAGTCGGGTTGGGCGGTAAATGATCGGTCAGCAAACACCAACTTTATTAACTTTCAGCCTATAGTACTTATCCTCGCCGAATGAGTCGCTGCTTGTAAATTTGTTTTATTAAAATGTTTTTTTTATTTATTTGCAATTCTCGACCACTGCCATCAGATGATGATTGCGAGAGAGATCTCACACTCTCTTACTTCATCTCAAGCATACACATTTACGAACATAAGCACCACCTGGGACCAGATGAAAGGGCTATCACGGAGCCCAGAACCGCTGTCTTACCTTGATGGAGACCTTTGTGTCCTTGTGGGCAAGCTTGAGGGCATTGTGGAAGACCTTGAGGTCCTCCTCCAAGGAGAGTGTAGCCGCAGGCAGCTTCAGCTGGTCTGGTTCCACGTGTTCGGCAAGCTTCGCTGGAGAGTCGATAAACAGCACCTTCTTGCTGCCCTTCAGGCCAGTGAGGAGCCTCTCGTGGTACTTTGTGTACTCTCGCACCCAGGTGTTGCAGTTGTAGACGAAGACGGCTGCGACGTTCTCATAGGCGAAGTTGGGGAAGACGACGAACCATTTGGACAGGAAGTCAGTTTTGAATCGGTTGCTGGGCCCCACGTGGGTTAAGTCCACCACAATCTCATAAGGTTTGGCGTAGTAGGGCTTGAGGGTCAGCAGGACGTGGTAGATCAGCAGGTCACCATTGATCTGACCAGTCTTGAACCTAAGAAAACCAAGAACAGGAAATGCAGTGGATGCTACGGAAAGGCTCAAATTCTGTCAGCGACAGCTTGACTGATTCCACTCAGTTTATATAGAAAAATATGGTGTTTTCTCTGTCCTCTACAAGCACCACAGCAGACTTGCAACCAGAAGCGCAACTGACCGAGCACTTAAATATCCTCTTTTCAATACTAGCCATTTTATCTTATGTTTTTGGTCTCCACTAGTTGAGTGTGTTAAAATGCAAAGACCAAGCAGTTAAAACTCAGTTCTGAGTTCTGGCTAAATTGTTAACGTAAAGTGATCCACGCAGATCGTACACGGCATCTTGTATATCAGCTCTGTTTTTACATTTTCAGTGACCTGTAGAATATCGCCATATGTACAGTGTACATAATCATAGCGTGACCCCTGTATCGTGATCGCATAGTGAGATCCTTGCCAATACACACCCCTGGTAATCACAATTATCTTAAACAAATAAATACTCTGTGACCTCTGTAACATCCAGTCTAAACAATGTCAAAACAATGATATCAAAATGAAATATAATCCTTTTATAATCCTTTTCACCCCTATTATATTATTTTTGTAACCATTGGAGGCCAAAATTTGAAGCCTAGCTCTGGGTCTTTTCCATGCATTTCATCAGCAAATGCACTTATAAGGCCTATAAGTATTTATTGTCAATTAAGAAAGCACCACTAGGTGGACTAGAAATAAAAATGGCCAAAAGTAGCCTTTTGAGAAGATTAGCTAGGTTTTATGATGCAAGTATGATAATATTCGTACCCTATGTCCACATTCAAAGTATTCACAAATGTGTGTGTTAAAACTTAATAATAATTGTCTGTGAAATATGACAAATATAAACATAATGGTTTTGCTATTTCAGCGCGCACAACCTCTCTGAACCACGTTGCAACCTGAGGACACAGAAATAAACCAGCGAGCTAATCAGTCAACGGCGGCAACAGGAAGCGAGCGTTTGTCCGCATAAAGCTCTAGTGTTTCCAGTCGCCACTTTGCTGTCGTCCACGCACCCCTTTACCAGACGTTCAACCTGCTCCGCCAACAGCTCCACTCAATCAACTGGCCGCTGCTCTCCCGGACCGACCGACAACAAGGTAAGAGCATTCAGTGACCCCCAAAACACCCCGTTCTTGCCATGTTCATGCAGCAAGTAAGAAGGCGCACAGATTGATTATGACAGATGATAACCAATGTCTGGATCCACATTGACCCAGCTCTATAATAGACACGTTGCAGCATCTGTTGTGGTTTTTATTTGGTAATTTATTTGACCAGATTTTTACCAAATTCAATTTCTGCTCTGAATCTCTGAATCCTGCAGACCATGAGCACTGAAAGTACAACAGAAATGATGCCTGTGAACTCCACAGTCATGGATAACGGCACCTTCAACACAGAGATGCCATTAACAACGGCCATGCTGCCAACGGATTTTACAATCCCGCTCGAGCTGGCCATCGTCATCGTGTCCTCACTGGCGGGCCTCTTCCTCATCCTCATCACCACCATTGTGGTGCTGGCGACCAGGCTGTGCCACCTTCAGCACCAGTCCACCTCCATGTGCCTGACCCGTCCCAACGTGGACCTGGTGAGCAGCTCAGGCTACTGGGGGGCTACAGAGGGCGGCATCGTTGGCCCATGCGATGCCAGCGTCATGCTGGAGGAGGTCAGGGGAGATGAAGAGGAGGGTGGAGGAAAGGAAGAAGCTGCAGAAGAAAAGGCGGTGCCCAGGGCCCAACCAGGGCCAGCAGACTCTATCCCAATCGAAGAACCAGAGAGCAGCTACCCCACCATCCAAAGCCCCGGCTCCAGAGATTCCTGCATGGACATGGCTCTCCCCAAGGACCTGGAAGACATGCCGCTGATGGTGTGACCTCACAGGAGGTCGGCTACACAGTCGGAGGAGCCCAGTGCGCCACCAACCAGTCCTACAAAGTGGACTACATAAGACTTCCTCTTTATTCCATTTTCAAATTGGACAGATGGAAGCATTACGTGTAAATATATGTGCTGTAAATGCATACAAATTGAAAAACACCTGACGACAGAATTAAAAAATACGGAATTGACAGTGAAAGGTTTTTATGTAACTGGGAGTTCACCGACTTTGTAAAGTCTTATTAAATATAAAACATTATTTTAATACCACACAGCATCTGCATCAGCAATTTGAGAAATCAACAGGTGAAACCGATCATGCTGTAAAGTGAGCAAAAACTCAACCACTGGTACACTTAGCAACTTCTAATTATGGGCTAACCGGTCTGTGACGACAAAGAGTGTCAAACTGTTTACTGCTTAACCTTTTCATAAGTGAAATAAAACAAAATACATTGTTTGAATAAAATGTCTCCGCACTGGTCCACCATGTGAAATTCTAAAGTCTTGGGACTTTTCAACTATATTCCGAAATCGGTCAACGTCATCCTCATATTTCAGACAAGCCATAAATGGCCAACTTGCTTCCATTCCATTATAAAGAGGAACAAAAATCGCTCTTGCTCTCGGGACCTGCTATCTTACACTTTTCTGTAATTCAACTCAACTGATTATTAATTGCGCATGTCAGAGTACAAAAACATTTTAGAATAGAAATTTTATTGATGTATTTTGTCTTTTAAGGGCTTGTACGCAATTTAACATCTACCTCAATCTAAAAGAAAGTGAGGTGTTTTTTTTTCCCCTTATATCTCTAAAAGGCTCGTGTGCATGTATATCTATGCTTCTTTAGATATATACCAGAACATAAACCTACTTGGGGGTGGGGGGGGCCCACACTACTGGTTGCATCGGACCATCGGAGGAAAAGAGTTTTAGCAGCTTTCATTTCCTGCCTGTGAAGCAAGCAAGCAAGTTCCGTATTCCAGCAGCAACCACGTTGATAAGTGCCGTGTATGAATCACTAGATCAGAGGTACATAAGGACACGCTGCGGCTGATATTAACGATATTAAGTAAAGCCTCTCAGCAGTAAAACCACGGATCTCTAAAGGAGGACGGAGGCCGGACGTCCCAAAGTGAAGCTCTGTAGTAACCAGGTCAGTACACAGGCAGATTTTATTAAAGCGTACGCCAAATAAGGGAGCGTGCCCATCGAGTCATCTCTACATCTGAGTAAAGATGACGGAAAGAAAACACACAGACTAAAAATCCTAATAAATTTTTTTTTCGTCTAATAAAACCTTTTTTTAATGAGCTATTGTGATGTACGAAATATTGAAAGTCTAATCAGGAATGCAAAACCAGCAGATTGGCTGGCCTTGGGCAAATTAAAATGAACAATACATTTGACAAGAAGAAAATAAATGTGATTAGTAGAGGACGTTTCTGGGCCAAAAGTGCTTCATCTACTTGGACTTCGTTATTAACAGTCAGCACCAATGACATTCAGGATTAAGGAGGAAGTTGTGCTTAAACAAAACCCAAAAAAAAAAAGTATTTCTCAAGTTTTCCATTTGATGTGTGCATTTCAAAATAGAAGGCCAAAAGATTGCATTAGAAATAATTACAGTAAAATATCCAAGAGGCTGTTCTTGTTTTACAGGTTTTCCCGAGAAGTGCTGTCTTTAAACGGTGGAGGACAAAATGGACAAAAAGATCCTTAGTTTTTCAATTCTCTTCCTCCTGTGTGGTCTGCCATTTGGTTCCCATGGTAACAACGTGACTAGGTACCCCGCTTCTCTGAATTCATCTGGCACACAGCTGCCAAGCGTGAAGGCGCTGGCAGTCACAGCGCAGAGTCGGCCGTCCAAAAACAACTCGCAGGAAAACGTCACGGTGACAGCACAGGACCGTCATACCCAGACTCAAGTCCACCAGGACGATATCAGCTCATCCAACTGGACAGCGAGAGTCCGAAAACCTGGGGTCAGCGAGAACATGACGACGGGCGAAGCGCGGCGGTCAACCGAGGAGGCATCAAAGCATACAACTCCGCCTGAGAAGGAACATCACACCACCAAACACACCGAAACACATGCCGTGACGGCAACGGACAGAGGAATATTCAGCCAAGCCATGCCGAGTGCCTGGACCAAGGCATCCATAACTGCTGGGACCACAACAAACGTGACAAAATTGACCGATGTCTTCCACACAACTCCTGAACAATCAAGCCCGGTCACCACCTCTACGTCGTCCAAAACGTTTACCCCGGGTCACCATACTCACTCGACGACGAAAACGGTGAAATACACGCCAGACAAGACCACCTCTTCATCTCAAAAGAAAACAAACCCTCCTCCTCATCCACCACCACCACCATCATCTCCTCCTGAACAGAAGAACCGCCACGGGACTGCTGCAGCCACGCTGATCACCATCATCCTGACTCTGATGTTTGTGGGGATTGCTGTGATCTTGGTGAAGAAGCGGCAGTGGCAGAGACGACATATGGAGAACCCGGACTGGGCCGGACCGTCACCGTTTCTAGAAGGAAGTGGCCAGCCTGACCAGGGAGAGGAGGGACACCACAACAAGCGCATCTCCATCTCCGGCTTCCTGTCCAATCAGCTCTCAAGGCGCACCTCTCTGCTCAAGGAGATGGACGAGGAGCTCAACATGGTGGACATAACAATGGGACGCACATTCGGCAGGGAAGACGACGCCGATGTCCCTCCAGCCAACAACTCGGCAGCCAAAAACCCAGAGCCGACAAAAGCAGCTCCACCTCCAGAAGTCCAGAACAGCATGGTGTCCACCACAGAGCAACCCTCAGAGACCACCACCACACCATCGGTGAACAATACTGCTGCTACCACTACGGCAACGAGACAAGAGACAAATCCCGTCGGAAACAATGAGGTTCCTCTGGCACCTGCTCAACCAGCTCCGCCAACTGAGGTCGGCCTTGGGCCTCGATCCCATGAACCTTCAACCCTTTCCGTGGATGTACAAAGCCCTCCTGACCCAGGAGTAGAAGCAGCAGAGTGAAGATTCTAATCAGCCCCATAAAAACCAGGTTAAACCAGAGCCGAGGGCGTTTCACACCAAATGTTGACCTCACCATGCACCGTGAAGCGTCCACAATTGTAAGCACTCACAGTCTTCATCTCGAGGCTGATGAGCTTCATGGGAGCAAAAAAAAAAAAAAAAAATTAGCAGGTTCACGGTGGAGATCTGCACTGCAGCAGCGACGTGTCTTCGCCCCAGAGTGGACAAGGCCAAGATCGGGCTGATTAATGGGGAACGGAAGAAGTGCACCTCTTTCACCGACCTCATCTCGTCTCGGTTTAGAGATCAATAACCGGGAAAAAACGGAGAACAAATCCTCTAGTTTCTAATTTAGCCAATTCAAGTCTGAAGCAAAAAGGTGACCGAACAGTCGTCAAATGTGATCAAATGAGTTTACGATCTAGGATTAAAATATTGATAAAAAAAAAAAAATAATAATAAAGTTTCCTGATTACTACTCATTCATAAGAAAAAAAGCTGAGGTCTCTGGTAAGCTGCTCGTTTTTTTGTTTTTTTTTACCGCACGAATCCGCCCATCGCCCGTCTCACGGGAGCGGGCTGAAGTAAGATCGGTTGCCCCAACGTTCCTGAAAAAAAACAAAAAAAAAAAACACACGGTTTCCAACACAAGGCGCTCGGTCATGCGCCAGAAGTCAGGAGGAAACGCTGCAAACCGCCGAGAAAAACCACATATCTATTCACGGCCTCGTACATGATTTGCGTTTGGCACTTCCGGATTACGGACGAGTAGCAGTAGTCAGGGTTCTAATCAAGGGTGGTGGCAGCCTAGTGGGTAACACACTCGCCTATGAACCAGAAGACCCGGGTTCAAACCCAACTTACTACCATCGTGTCCCTGAGCAAGACACTTAACCCTGAGTGTCTCCAGGGGGACTGTCCCTATAACTACTGATTGTAAGTCACTCTGGATAAGGGCGTCTGGTAAATTCTGTAAATGTAAATTCTAATCAGCCGAGTGCGTTACAGTAGATTGATAAATGAAAAGAAAAAAAAGAAATGAAAAAAAAAAAAAAAAAGGCTCAATTTTGGCTCAGGATGCTGCTTCTGCATCCGGCTCGAGGCACAAGGCAGAGAGAGAGAGAGAATAAAAGCAATACTGTTTGTGTAGGTGTATCAGAAGCTGCCCTTAACGCGGTGAAAAAGCGTGACTTTCGCATGCCAGAACGGTGTTGCCGTGCAGATGCTGTCACCAAGGCTGCTGCCAGCCATTGCGTCACAGAGTCATCAGTTTCAACAATCAGCAAGTGTATTTTCTAGCATCTTCTACCCAGCTGATACGATGAAGTGCTTTACGGCACCACAAGGAAATATATTATAGATATATATTTCATATACATATATATATAGATTTGAGGTTAAGGAAGTGGCAATGTAATCGGAAGGTTGCCGGTTCGAATCCCAAACCACTGAGGTGACACTGAGCAAAGCACCGTCCCCTCACACTGCCCCCCGGGCGCCTGTCATGGCCGCCCACTGCTCACCAAGGGTGATGGTTAAATACAGAGGACACGTTTCACCGTGACACCGTGTGCTGTGCTGCAGTGTTTCACAATGACAATCACTTTCGCTCTTTATTTTAATTACACTGAATGCCAATAGACCTTTGTTTCTATCTGATGATTGTTCATTATGAGTCATTATGAAACATCTCGAATTTTTGATGTGGGAAGAAAATGATGAATCTCAAGCCATGTAAGAATGACTAGGTTTCTAATTAAATGGCTTCGGCATGGAACCTTTGACCTGCACCTACAACGTTCAACCTCTGTCTGTAGTTGTTTTTGGCGGCCTGTCTTAAAAAAATATGAGTGTAAAAACACTCATATTCAGTGTAAAAAAATATGCGCGGTTTTCTAAACTTGCCATAAGACGACAGCGTCGTGCAGATCTCCGGGCCCTGAGGCTGATGAGATCACCTCCATTCCCGCTTCATGTCTGTGTTCTGAAGGTGCGGACCAACACCGCCCACTTCGATGCTTTGATTCGAATTGGTCGCACGACAAGGCAGGTCAAAGGGCAACATATTTCAACTTTGACCCCGGAAGCCATGGAAAATAACGTGTAGCATGGAAAATAAGCGCAGGGCATGCCGTGTTCAGTCAGAATGAGTATTTTAGAATAGGCTATTCAAATTTAGTTTTAATCAATGAAAATGCAATTTTAACACACTCGGTATAATGCAAGTACCTGGTAGAACCGCCAAAAAATGCATTTTCTTTTAGTTAAACCCATTTCATTATCAATCTCATTATTACATTTTCTTTTCCACTTCATTATAAAGAAAGCGCGTAATGAGATAACTTTGAGTAATTTTCTCCCGGCCCTCTGCTCATCCATCCTGAAGTATCCTGAAATCGAAATTGAAGAAGTGATGTCATCTGTGTAACCGGATGGGAGACACGGAAAACTGAAATATCGCATAATAATAACATCGCGATTAAACGAGAGGAAATAACATTTAGGTGAAGTTTTTATTTTGTAAACCATACTTTGTCTGATTTTTATTCACAAGAATCACATGATCTATTTCATTGTAGTTATCGTCACATGACACCTCATCTCATTTCGGTCACATCAAAAAGGTTTGTTGCTCAGCCGTGGCCAGTCGAGCCAACCAGGAAGCACACAGCAGAGAGAGAATCTTTTCACGTGCCAGCAGTGGTTCACCAGCGGCCATCTGACCCGCCCGTTTACAGATCAAGGTCTACGCCACCACGGCTTCAGAAAGCACACATGCATCACCGACACAGAAACAAGCCTAGAGTCCATCAGACGCTTTTCATTACACTACGAGCCATGATCCAGATGACCACTGGAGGGGAGGGGGGTTGATGGCGTGGCCGGGCGAGGGCGCGTGAACAAGGCAGCGGGAGAGGCGGAGTGGCTCGGCGGAGCGTGCGGATCCTGAACGTAAAAGATAGCGAGTCAGCAGCCCACCCCGCTCATCAGCAGCACGAGGGACCATCTCCGTGCTGCATTTCTTTCCACCTCTCTCTCTCTCTCTCTCTCTCTCTCCTCCCTCCCTCTAGTTGCTCCTTGCAGTGAGCCAGAAGGCTGCTGCCATGCGAGCAGGACAAGGGTGAGGTGAGGATACAAAATCATATCTACCCAAAAAAAAAATGTTTTAAAAGAGACGGGCATGTAGAGAACATCAGACTTGTGTGGTACTTGACCACAAAGAAGAAGAAAGGGAGAAAAAAAAAAAAAAAAAAAAAAAAAAAAAAAGACCGTGACAACAACGACCGGAAAAAAAAAAAAACTGAGAAATGACTGCAGGGTGATGGAGAGAAACAGGTAAGCGATTTCTCGCATGAAAAGGAAAACCCACACACACACACACACACACACACACCATGAAACTCAGGCTTTAACCCCCCCCTCCGGCATTTGCAGACTGCAGTAAACGCATTCCCTTCACACCCGTCTGTGGAGACCGCACGCCGCCGTTTAGTTCGTCCGGACGGATGCTCCCCGGACGCCTACACACAGCGCCTTGCCGTTCGCATGACCGTCATGAGCCCGGAGCCGCCGCGGTGGCTGGTCGCGGACGCGTGCATTAGCAACAGCCCCCAGTTCCTGACCACTGGGAAATATCGGGAAATGTCAGCAGTCCACAGCTGCAGGTAGAGGGGACGGGCCGGCCCGGCGTAACCGGGCTGAATGGGTTTCCTGAGAGAGTGCTGCAGCGCGGCTGCAGACTCTCCCGACATCATCATGCTTTAGCTGAACCGTCTGAAGGAAAGTCCATGATCAGGTGCATTATGCATTATACATCAATATAGTGATTGTTTCTAATGCACCTAAATCCCATCCATTCCCTTCTCATGCACCATGGTGGGTCTTCATGACGACATGCTTTTCTTTTCATTACATTATCATGACTAATGTTATTATACTGTCTGGATATGGGTGCCCAAATAAACAAATGTCCTGGCATTAATCTGATACCGCAGCCGTGCCCGACCACCGGGGGGGGGGGGGGGGGGGGGGTGGGGGGACCAGAGGGTCACCGCAGCCACCACCACAGCTTCGGGGATCTTCAAATGGACCAGTAGCATCATAATGGACACGTACTTTTCTCTTATTGGACAATCGCCAACCCTGCACTGACACCACTTGCAGGCTCCCTCTACCCTGGAAGGGGGTCCCTCTCTGTATCACTCCTTCCCAACGTTTCTTCCTTTCTTTCTTTCTTTCTCTCTCCTAGAGTTATTTTTGTTTTTCCTTGGGGGTCAACTGTAGAGCCTGTCAAATCCCATTGAGACATACTGTATGTGATTTTGGGCTATATAAGAAATAAATGTTGTTGTTGAAAGACAGGCCAAGGGACACAGTTGGACGTGCGCTGAAAGGTGCACAGAGAAGCAGTCTGGTACATCGAAGCTGGACTAATTCAAATATTGTTTTGTGTCTTCAGGACCGTCCCAACCATGCCTGCATTCTCCTGCCTGCTGTACTTCCTGCTACTGTCGGGTTCGAGGGTCTTGGCCATCTGTCCCCGTGCGTGCTCCTGCAGCCATGGACACAGGGTGGCGGACTGCTCCGGCCAAGGCCTCAGCCAGCTGCCCGAGGGTCTTCAGCACAACATCCGCTTCCTCAACCTGTCCCACAACCGGCTGCAGGACCTGGGCGGCCGCCTCAGCCACTTCGGCCACCTCCGGACGCTGGACATCTCCCACAACCGCCTTCTCCGGCTGCCCTCCGACCTGCCCCGGGCGCTCTGGGACGTCCGGGCCGGCAGCAACCAGCTGCGGCAGCTGGAGAAGAACGACACGGCCTACCAGTGGAACCTGCGCGAGCTGGACCTGTCGGCCAACGGGCTGGAGCGGGTGGTCTTCATCAACAACACGCTGCCCGGCCTGCGCTCGCTCAACCTCAGCTACAACAAGTTCTGGACCGTGCCCACCAACATGCCCCACAACATGGAGACGGTGGACCTGTCCCACAACTACCTGGTGCAGATCTTGCCCGGATCGCTGGACCGCCTGGCCCGCCTCGCTCGCTTCTACTTGCATGGCAACAGATTCTCATCCATCAGCGAAGGGGCCTTCGACCACCTGGACGGGCTGCAGGTCCTGACGTTGGGGGACAACCCCTGGGCGTGTGAAGACGAGGAGAACATGACCCACCTGATGGCCTGGGTGCAGCACACACCGGCGCGCGTCCTAGGGTGTCCCTGCCACACCCGACACACGTGCGGAGAGGCGCGCCTGGCTGCCACGGGCACCGGGCACTCCGCCTCTTACACAGACCCCCCGCTGCGAGTGGACGGCCGCGACGCCGGCGTCCCCCGTACCCGGGCCGTCACCTCAGGCCACTCGGCCAAGTCCGCGCTGCTAAACCCCGCCTCCGCCGACCGGAGCCTCCTCGACGACGCGGACCACGGGACCTCCCTGACCGCAACCGCACAGACAAGCACAAGCGTCCCCGCGCGGGGCGCCAAGAAAGTCCTCCCTGGTAGAGCACGCAGCACAAGCCGCGCCGTCCACGGCCTAGGCGCACACGCGGTCGCCTTGAAACTTTCCGTCACCGTCCTGGTCCTCGAGGCCTTCTGAACTGTCCCCCCCCCCCGAGGGACGAAAAGCTGGTTCTCTCGACTGGCACCATGAGCAGACTGATCCACTTCCGGCCACTCGGTCCACCGTCACAGAACAAGCTGGAGTCGTTTATGGGTCACACTGTGCATACAAATTTTTAACCCAACTCTGCGAATGTATACAGTACTCAGAAAATAATAGGACTTTCGGTGTTCGGAAATGAATGTTCTCCCTGCTGTGTAATGCTCGAACTGAATTTTAAGGTTTCTATATAAAAAGGTAAAAAAGGACGCCGAACAGAAGTGGTGTTTGTTGGTGCATGGAAATCGAGGCGCGCAAATGACAGTGCATCATCAGTGCATGGACGAACGATGCAAATGCGAACTCCTCACACCCCTTCACTCATTTTCTCTTCACATTATCATTCTTCTTAAGCAAACACAACTATGGCACAATGATTCATAAATTGCAAACCTAGAAGACAAAGTGAAGAGTAGCCACTGACTAGAGTGAAATTTTATAAAAACATGGCATATGTTCATACTCTGCGCCCTCAAGTTAAATTCCACCAGAGTGGTGGTGGGCAAAATACGTCCACCCCGTTTTTTTTTTTTTTTTGTTTTGTTTTATAAGAAATAATAAGTCCGTTTCATATAACAATTGTGGCAGAAATCATAACCTATTCTTTCTTTTTTTTTTTTTTGTGAACAAATACAGAACTACATGTACATTTACATTTACAGCATTTATCAGACGCGCTTATCCAGAGCGACTTACAATCAGTAGTTACAGGAACAGTCTCCCTGGAGCAACTTAAGGTTAAGTGTCTTGCTCAGGGACACAATGGTAGTAAGTGGGATTTGAACCCGGGCCTCCAAGTCAAAGGGGCCAATTGGAAAGCAACTCCGTGGTTGGCATTTATTTATTTATTTTGTATTTTATTTTATTTTAATTAGAAAGACAGAGCAGTTTGCCAGGGTGGGCACCGCCATTGTCACGCCTCTCTCTGAATTCTACACTAGTTGAAAGTGTCAAACAAATTGTTTGAAAGATTAAAGGTTTGAACTACATGCTACCATATTACGGATTATATACATTATATATGTTGCACAGCCCTGATTCCCATGTAACAAAGAGCCATGCATCATGGAAAATGCAAAGCAAACGGTCACTCCAATAGGGTGGTGTACACAGGAACATCGGCAACTCTGCGCCTATGTTTTTGTTAATAATTTAAATCACCAATGTTAAATAATAAGGGCAGTGGGTGGAGTCCCTGTACCTGCGAGCGATGTAGTAGAAAACTGGGTTTCCACTTTTAGATGTTCCAGCTTGATAAAATATATTGAGGGTCTTCAGAGCCTTGAACTCCTCTTTTTCATGGACCTGGTGCCTGAAAAAGCAGGAAAAGGTCCATTGAAAAAGAATTACAGATTCTCAGTTACAAAAATTTAAATGTTCACCTTTATAAATGTATATTTAAAATACATATAACCGGGTATCCACTCTACACACCATTTGAACTTATACACAGCCTTACCTGGTCATGAACTCCTCAAACTTGGAGCTGGTGAGATTGAGGCTCGACCAGTGAGTGTCAGCCACTGGCTTGTGTTCAGGTGGTCCCAGGTACGCCAGCAGGGTGGCCATCTTGTCAAACGGCCTCCTGCCCACTGCCTTGTGGTCCCTGCGAGGGTACAGGAATATGCATGAATTAATATACATCCATATTTTTCATTTAAAGAATACAGAGTGCAATTCAGGGAAATCCAGGATCCAAAAATCAGCTTTTGAATATTTATGTACAGGAAATTTCTTGTGAGTGTTGCAAATAGCTGCAAACCAGACAAACTGTATTCGGTATCTCCATCTCACCTGTTACTGGACAGGTACTGGCCAATCCTTTCCTGGTTGTTCCAGAGCAGGCGGTGCAGGGCCAGGACGTTGCCGTCGCTGATGAACGACAGGCTGTGGTTGACTGAGTCACTGGGCGGCGAATCGGAGGCGATGTCCAGGAAAAAGCTACGCGCAAAAGGGAACACAGTGACATCTTCAGACACTGTCCTTCTGTCCCTGCCAAGACAGACGGTCAGAATGACGAACATACCGTCGCGCAGCATCGAAGTTGCTTTTAACAAAGTCGTTAAACGGCCTCATGTGCTCTTCTTTAGTGAACAGGACATGGTTAGCGATGCTCTGGAGGATCTGTGGACAAGAGCAACAGCTGCACATGAGAAAAGCCCCTGTACTGAGGGCTGGAAGCACATCTAGTTCGCATTATGGTAATGCTATGGCATCGGTGAACAACTTCCCGTGCGTTACAGCCAGAGGAGGGTCTACCTCCTGTACCTTAGACATGAGCTTTAACCCTCGCTCTATCCTGGGGGGCGGTTTCTTGTCCAGGATGCCAGCTTCGTATGGGGAGACGATGGCCGGGTTGATGAAACGCAGAAACATGGCGCTGCCCACCGCGCCAATGCTGTTCTGCGGGAAGCGCTGGCTCACAACCTGATTGGACAGCAAGGGAGGTGGGAGGGGAAAATGAATAAGGGGAGGATGGGCAACAGGTGCACAAAATTGAATTTATTAGTAAAAAAAACTAAAAGGAATGAAAAAGCAGCCGTTAGTAGAACTCAGAATCCCCAAGCAAAGAAGCCCAGAGGAGAAAGAAAAGTGGACGGCATGAGTAAAGAATAAGACACAGAAGGTTTATATACAATTAGTCTGCAATCCATTTTTCTTGATTTCAATGGAAAAACGAGTGTGACTTGATTGCACATGAAGCAAAAGAAAATAAAAATAATATACATAAATTAATGAAACAAAATAGAACAAAACATTTGGACACAAACATATGGAAAGCTGCAATTCAGCCACACACACACACACACACACACACACAACTTGCTTTCAGAAACACTGCAAGTTTGTGGGGACCTGGCAACGCTTTAGCAACAGCATGTTCACGCAAAGTCCCATGACACGTGAGAGATGGGCAAGAACACGGAGCCACCGGCAACGGTGACAATATTCACAGGATGCATTCAGGCCAGCACTTCATACACAGGTTTACACAACAGTCAAATAAAATCAATATCACAAAAACATCACCTTCTAAAACATATAAAATTATCACAATAAATGTAGACAAATTACATCATTCTGAAGAAAAAAAAAAAAACGGTCAGCTGAGTAGTCATAATTATAGGTATCATTGATTTAAAACAGATACTACGGTGTAGTACGTAGTATACTACGATGTAACAAAAATTGTGGCTGATTTTTTAAAAAGTTAATATATATAAAAAATAAATAAATAAATAAACAAACAATGAAAAGTTTCTTGTTTAAACGTAATATTAAAATTTAAAACCTTCATGCAAAGTTAAATGTAAGAATGTTGTTTTTTTAATTTTATGCTAATTAAGGCTGATCACTCGTGAAAGACCAACATCACATTATTAGAATATTAATCAAAAAAGGACCTTCTGAAAATGGTCTTTCTTTATACATCTACGCCTGGTTGGGGGTGAACGTTTACAATTTATTAAATTTTTTTTTTATGTACATGAGCCTTGTATGCAAGCGAGACATTCTGAAAAATCAAAACTGGGATTTTAATATTTACTCGTTCCTCAACATGACCCAGCACCCACTTTAACAAAAAATAAATAAATAAATAAATAAACGATGGAAAATTAGTGGTCACTAACATGCAAATGCTACAGAGTGGTCACAGAGGACAATATTCTGAAGAAGCTGGACCCGCCCCACCAAGATCATGTGATGAGGACTGACAGCAGCAGCGTATTCAGAGTACTTCCCTAGTTGCGTGTAACACAGAGTTAGTAGGACTAAGAGGCTCAACGCAGCACGCATGCAGTCTACTTTCCCCAGTTAGCCTTCTCTGAGGTGATTAAAAACACCACGTCTAAATACATCACAAAAGAGGGATGCACCAATGTAGCGTTCAAGTTCACAATACTTCATACACCTGCTAGTAAACAAGGCATCACAACTTTAAAGAAGCATCATGTCTGGTCGACATCTTCCTCATCCACAACAATGGCATATGGCAGCAGGTATTTACCAAGAATCTGTGTTTTTCCATGCTTAGATTATTAAATAAAATTTCCCATCAATACATCTGAGCATTCCAGAAAGAAATGGACAAATGCAAATAAATAAATGAACCTTAACTGTATGTTGCAAGGGTTTGTCAGTTTTCAGTGTCATTCAAAGAGTTTCATATTGTGAACATACAGGTGTCCCCTTGTGGCATCAGAAAAAGGTTTCCAAAGGTTTGGAAGACCAACCGGATGTGCAAGAAGGTGCATATTACAAATAGATTAAATACACTAAATAATGATAACCCAAGCAGTAAAACGTCCAAACACAGGCTGCAAAGCCTATTTGGAGCATTTAGATTTCACCATGAGTGCCATGACTTGAATGTCAGTCAGTAGTACTCAAACAGACCGTACTAAATGCTAATACCACATTTTCAGTGAATACAGACACAAGGTTGGGTAAAAACATAGTTCACAACGTATGAATTATGATCAAAGAATTATGATCAATTGTGCATGTGATGCAAAAAGAATTTTCGATTAGATACGAGTTGTATATTCAGACATAGAAGCAGTACTAATTAATGATCTTGGTGCTTTGTTAGTCCAAAACCAATCCAGATGTGGTTCACCCTCAATTTGTCTAAGGGGTGTCCGGATTAATACAAACACGAATCAACAAGCAGTGATAAAATTCAATATCTTTTATATCTCAGTTACAGTACCCTAAATTTCCAGTGTGATTAGATGTGGCTGTTCTCCTCGCCCACATCTACACTCTTCATTATGTTAATACAATGCATACGATTACTTCATTTATCTGATTAAAGCTGCATCATTTAAAAAAGAACAAAACACACATATATAGACCATTTAAACTACACTGGTGCACCCCCTTCACCAAGCCCCCAAAACCAGCCAAACCCAGTCATTCCCAGTTTAACCACCATTAGAAAGCCCAACTGAGAAACAGCAGAGATAGAGACAGAATGGCTGGGAGAAACCGCAACGAATGGCACTGACTTCCGACGGCCAGAGAATTAATTGAGGAAGAAAATGTGAACAATTAAAAATAAAAAATAATAATAATAAAAAACAATAAATGTGAAGCTTGGAAGCCAGTGTTAGTATGACGAATCTGAAAAGTTGTCCACAGATATGAATGTGTCAAAAGAAAGTTTATAAAAAAAAAAAAAAAAAAAGCACTCCAACAAACCAGGAGTAAATCTGATTTGGGGGAAAAACGCAAAAAATAAAATGAATTGCAAAAAAAAAAAAAAAAAAAAAAGGAGCTTTTTTTTTTTTTTTGCTTTGAAAGGGGGGAAAAAAAAGAAAATTAAAAAGTCAAAAGAACAGTGGCAGGAAAAAAGTTTCTCTCAAACTTACTGATTTTTTGTTTTCCTTTTTTTCTTTAACTGTGGCTTTATTCAGAAGAGAGTGGCAAGTTGCCTACAGAATAAAGATGAGCACAAACAGGTCACAGTACCAGCTACACACACCGTGATGCAGTTGGAATGGAGAAGAGGGATATCCTACACAGTTTCCACACATCCTGCACTATTGCACAAACCAGGGGAATAAATACATACAAACATACATACATGAATAAAAAAAAATATTTAAAATCAGATTTGTTTTGGTCATGGTATGCTGTTAAAAAAAAAACTGCAGCGTACATACATGTGCAAATCCATTTTTAAAAATGAACCAGTTATACCCTACTGACGAATTCAGGCAGCGACAATCTAAAAAAATATGCAATTGTGTCTGAACAATATTGAAAACAATGATACAGTTATTACTGTATTTATATTTTATTAAATGAGTTATGTAGGATTTTTTTCAGGAAAATAAATGAAACAATACATAGCTGTGTGCAAAGCAATTCATTACTCCACACTCTTGTAACAGTAAGGGTAGTAATGCAGACAGCTGTTAGTACTGAAGCAATTTAGTAATTAAGCAGCACCTTGTACTAACAGTGGGATCAAATATGCGATCGTTAACATTTCTCAAAATGATGATAACTGGGATCACACTACTGTATTTATCTTTCGCACTTAAATTCTTCAAATTGAAAACTGCCTTCTCTTGCTCATAAAAAACATAAATAAAAAAAAAAAAAAAAGCGGATAGACAGGATTATCAAAGCAAATTAATCCTGTTAGTCTATTAGCGAGTTTTAATAATAACAATAATATTAATAATAAAAGGCTGGTGGGATATGGCTGTTACGGATGTACACAAGCCAGGAAGACATTAGGCACAGCCATGCAGCAGCACTCAGAACGGATGCTGATATCCGTATGCAATCAGGTGCAGCAAAAAACGCCAAAAATCTGCTGCATCATCTCCGCATTTGACCCAACAGCATTAACACAGGAACCAGGCACCCATGAGGTCCCGGGTTCAAAACCCCACTTACTACCACAGTGTTCCTGAGTGTCTCTAAGGGGACTGTCCGTGTAGCTACTGACTGGAAGTTGAGGTAAAAGCGACTGTTATGTGAAATCGCTCTCTGCAACTTGACAAAAAAAAAAAATAAATCACGATATACTTTCCCATATTTATTAGATTTTTTTCAATTTTTACCAATTTTTTTCTGATATTGCAGACTGAAACGGAAGACACCAGAGATAATAAAAAGATTATTAATATATGAAAACATGACTTTCACTGCCCTCCTTGGCTCCATTGTCAGCCATTTTGCTCTTTGCTAGCTTTACGCCAGTGGTTCCCAAACTTTACTTTTCCTGCAAGACCCCCCTTTTCTAGATAGGAACCTTATCGCGCTCCCCCAAACCCCTGTTTCAATCCCCCATTGACATTTGATCAGCCTCTGAGTTTCAAACATTGATCTAAAATAAGTAGTTTCAGAATATTTCTTCCTCTACAATTTTGCTATAAATAATTGCAGTGTACAATTTCCAATGGCAATAAATAAAAAAAAATAAAATAAATGAAGCACCAAAATGTAAAATAATATTATTCAGCTTGATCATATTCGACTCGTGAAATTCAGGCTCATGATGCTCCACTGTACCGATAACTGTTACCAGTTTTCGAAATTGTCATAACCACCGCACGAAGTTAAATAAACTAAAACCGGATTGGCTGAAACCACGCTAAAATGCGAAGTAAACGGATCTGCAGCGATCCACACATACACGTTCTCTCTCTCTCTCTCCCCCTCTCATTCAGTCATGTAAGTTAATGATGCAAACATTAATGTCTCGTGTGCATGCTCTTGTTTGCTTGCTCTAGTTTTTGGGATATTTTATGCAACTTGCGGGCATCAGGGAGCCACTATCAACGTGTCAGAGATTTCCCGAACTTCCAGGAGACTCGGGGTATCTGGTTTAAATGTAGCATAAAAACAGACAAAATTTGTTAATTTTCAGCCGGATCATGAAAAATGCCCATGGCATCATCCGGCCCCAACAATCCGGCCTTTGAGGTACGTTTTATTCCAACCTTCGGTGCTTTTGATTGGCCATTATGACGTTGTAAACAATACCCTGGTCTCATTAGAGCGCTGGTTGGAATAAAGACTCTCCTCACAACCAGTTGGAACTTTGCTCAGTCACGTTATTATGGCCCACAGGGGCACAGGTAGAAACTGGTTGATATGCAGTCGCCATCATTTTGGAATCTGGACTGCTGAAATATTCCAACCATATATACATATATATATATTTTTTTACAGCCAACTTGTTCATCCCCTCTTCCGAGGACGTTTCCCACCCAAATAATTATGCTTCTCATTATTACTGTGGGCTACTGGGGACTGCAGTAGGTGTGCAATATTAAAATAGAATAAATAAATAAATAAAACTGATTTTCTCAAAACGCGTCCATTTAAAAGCAAAATGAGCGTAATGGCAACCAAAGAAAAACAACGTGAGCAGAAAAATAAGCTGCTTAAAATTGAGGTGCAAAGCAGAGGAGAGACAATGGACGTCAAAAGCCTTCAACACACAGTTTCTTTATTCATTAACACCCTCATGAAGAACCGCTGAATAGTTACGTTTGAAATGGTTTTACTGTAAAGCGTGGATTTTATTACTGCACTAATGTCTGAAACGACAAGCAAAACACAAAAAAAAAATCCTTGTGTGATAAATACAGATTCTACATGGACAAATTTTGGAATGTGTGTGTAGAGTGATCTTCACTGTAAGCTGGGGTGAGGGGAAAATTAAAATCCACACAGAAGCGAGAAGGAAAGCGCAGCGGCGCGGCATGTCTTCCAGCAGCATGAACTTTGAGCGCGTGGAGCGTTAGAACGCTGGCGTGCACGGAACCGCGAGTGGGCGAGTCAGGGCGGCAGCGTGGACGTACCTGGTACAGACAGTGGCACACGCTGCGAAGCTGCGGTGGAAACTCGCTGGACGAGTTGATGATGGCCAAGAAGAACCGGTCTGTTATCTGCAGTAGGTTCCTCTGGTTCTCCTCCAGGTTCTCGCCAGTTTCGAGTCTGCAGAAGAAGACGCCGCAAAAGGCAGCAACTTAAGAGGCTGCTACTCGTCTCATCCGTCTTTCACGAATAAACTCGGTGCTGAAAGATGGTACCTGGTTGGATCCACCTCAAAACTGATCTGCTGCCACTCTGGGGTGGTAATGACTCCCCTCAAGAGGGGCTCCAGGAGTTTCTGAAGGTACGCTGCTCCGTAAACCTGCGAAAGAAAATGAAATTTGCAACAAGTCTTTTTCCGATTAACTGATCCTTTTCAATGTTTTAAATCCTGTTTGACTATTTGCACTTCTGGTCAGAGAGTAAAGTGCATTTCACTGTGCTGCTGCACATACTACTCACTAGCTTCATCTCACACATTTTAAAGCCCTTTAGAGAAGATCATTGTGACCGATCAGAATTTCTCAGTTCTAAGTATTCTAATTACAGAACTCACCAGGAATGCTAATGCTAAAGCACAATGGCTAAAGAAGACTGTGCGCATTTTACACACGAACCGCATTGTGTGCACAAAGCCGCCGAGACACCTGCGTTTACCTTGAAACAAAAGGTCATGATTTTACTGGCCAGGCTGTTTCCCCGAAACAGAGTTTGCATGGAGTCGGCCAGCTCCACCTCCTTGGAGAACATGTTCCACAGCAGCTGGTAGAGCAGGTGCCGAGAGTCAAACAGCGTCACCAGCACTCGGGCCAGTTCGTCCTGAAGCCAATCAAAATGCGTGAATGAAGAGTGCAAGCCCACAGAACAGAAGAAACACGGCCAGCTTGCAGCGCGGCATCGGTACACACCCACTGCGAGCAGGGCACCACGTTGGCCAGCGCCATGGCGATAGGCAGCTCCCCCTGGTCGCCCATCATGGTCACCAGCTCCACCAGCCTCTCAAAGCGGTCGGCCAGGACGGTCTCGGCCAGGGTGTCGAACTCGGTGCCCTGCTGCAGGATCTTGGTCAGCACCTCCATGAAGGTGGCGCGGGTCTGCAGGTCCTTGTGGTAGCCCAGGCCTGAGAGGGGACCGGCCAAACCCGAGTCAACCGAAACCCAACATCTAACGGCAGCGAGCGCTGTGAAAGGCAAGTCGCAGGTACCTATTGAGTGCATGAGTCCGCTGTCCACGTTGGCGTTGAGCAGGTTGGACATGGCGAGGACGGTGCAGTGGCGCAGCGACGCCAGGCGGCGGGACATGCCGCGTTTCCGGCCTGCCACCTGCTGCCCGTCGTCCTCCACCTCGCTGCAGTCGTTCAGCAGGTTCATGAACAGTGTGAAGTACCTGAGCAGAGACCAGACAGAAATCAACGTCATTTACACGACAAGCGCATCGGTAAGGCGATGATGGGGGAACTGATGATCGCCTCGTACTTCAGGAAGAGCTGAGACTTCGCCTCCATGAGCTCCACACCGTCGCCCTCTTCTGGCTGCAGCGGTAAACCGGCCAGCAGGGACACGACAGCCTCCATGCTGGCCTGGTCCAGGTCCCTACACCACAGACATGCATAAAAGACATTACCGGACTCATACTCTATTTCCTGCTTCCTGTAAATGCATTTGAACGTACCGCGTCAGGCACTTGATGTCATCGTCAGCTGCTTGATTGGAAGTCCCCATCACCCAATCTGTTAGGTATTCCACCATCTTGTTCCTAAAGAAGGCAGGTATTTGGAAAATGCTGCTGCGTCCATGGACTGCGACAGTGAAAACTAAAACGCCGGGATGGAGGTTTTACTACCTGAACTTCATCTCCTGACAGAAGGACAGGTCATCCCTGCGCTCCATCATCACCTCCACCAATTGGCACAACTTCGTCTTGATCTGGATGGCATGGACCACGTTACCCAGCACACGGACATACCTATCCAATTGGAGAAAAAAAAAACATGGATCCCCCAACTCAAAAAAAATCCCATATTTCACTTTGAAAATGTGAATTTGTGAGGTTATTTAACATTAATACAAGTTCCCCGAGCCTGTCTATGGTCCTACAGTGGCTTGAAATGGTGATAGGTGTAAAGGGTGTTTTGGTCATTCTGCTTCAACGTTCGGAGAGCGGCAGCTCAGACGGTCGGATCTGGAATTTTTGTGGTTGTAATTCTGAATTTTGGAAAAAGATTTCAGATACAGTACAAGACCGAAATTAACAAACAAACAAACAAATAAATAAAAATCTGACTGAAATTTCTATTTATAGATTTTTAACCAAATGCTCAGCACCACCCTCCCGATCCAACCTCTTCAGAGCATTCAGAGCATAGCGCCGCGTTAGACGCATTCGGTCTGTGAGAGACTTCAGAGGTGGAAAACTTCAATCCATGAAATCCTTATTAGTGCTTCTCCATCACAATTCTGGCCGGCCAGTGAAGACGGCCCCTGGGAGTTTCTCACCTGACCAGGTTAAGCATCATGGTCTCGATGCTGGCCTGGCCGAGGTGTTCCGAGCTGCCCTCTGTGTGGTTGTCCAGAAGGTTCTTCATGATGGCAATGGTCTGCTCCACAAACTGAGTGTTAGTATCATTAACAGGAACCTGTACAAGGGGACGATAAAGAAACATTTCAAACCCAATTTGAGACATTTGAAACACTTAACAATTGTTAGACAGAATATGTGCCTGAAGATGTTAAGGAGTTGATTCTCATGTTCACCACACCACTCACCGGCCCCTGAGTGTCAAAGAAGCGCCCGATGCTGTTCTTCAGCTTGGTGAAGAGCATGGGGTAGAGCGCCGGACTCAGCTCCAGGCCCACCAGGTCCTTGATGGTAGTGCGGATCTGCAGTCCCACCTTCTCATGATTGCAAACCATCAGCGACAGCAGCCGGTCCAGGAAACGGCTGAGGGGCGTCTCGGCGTTCACCTCGCAGGGACCCATGGAGATCATGGAGCCCTTGCGCTCACTCAGGGCGCCCATGGGTGGGCTGTAGGTGCCCGGGGCGGGGGTGCTGCGCTGCTGCAGGCACACCCCGCCGAGTGCACACAAGAAGCCGGTCATATTGATCCACTCCTGGGGAGGGGGCACGACATAAACATGACGTGTAAGCACTGAACACCAAGGCTCTCCGATCATTCGCTTTCAAGATCAAACAGGATTGGAAAGCCGAACGAGAAGATACTTCAGGTCCCATAAATTTGTAAGCATATTGTTTAAAGACAATACAATTTCCCCCCTAATAAAATTCATCAAAATGTGGAAAAGAAATCCAAAGAACCATCCGTTGTCCTAACATGACACTTTTTATTGACCTATCTATTAAGGCGGGGCAAACTATTCTTTTTTTTATACTAAGGATGAATGCATTGATTAATCTAATGATTTATTTTTTTCAAAGTGGCTCAATTCTCAACCATGTTGATGTAGCAATTTCTACATTATAACTTACATATATGAATGAAGAATTTAACAAGTCATGACACAAAAAAAAAAACCCTAAAAAGTGTTGTTATATATTGCTTAAGTCACAAAGGCATGTGATTTCATTCATCGACTGATCTGATCAACTGAGGGTGCAGATGATTTTACCATACGTGGCCAGCATCATGAAAAGAGAACTATATTTAGTCATTTATTACACACATAACCAACAGTAGCCTGAAATCTTGGCAATCCGGCCCTTCCTCGTGTCCTCGTTTTTTTACGAGCTCCAATATGCTCACTCTATATTACTCCAACATTGAGAATAAAGTACAAATAACTGAATATCACTTGCTTTTACATTGAAGTACTCAGACTCTCAGACACAAAATGAACAAAAACTTAACCGTAAAGAGCCACATACCTGCCCATCCTCCACTTTATTTTTCGGGTGGTTGAGTATCTGTTTTGTTGCCTGCTCCCACTTAGTAAGCGTGTCCTCCCAAGCCTACAGAGGGCAAAAGAACGCAGCAAAACAAGGGCAAGAGCGGTTCACATTCATTCGTGAAAACACTTGGAGTTCAGAGTTTAGAGTTGACCCTGACCTCTATGTTGCCGGCAGTGGGGTGTTCAATCCTCCTCAGCAGGGCCATGACCCTCTTCTGCAGAGTGGAACGGCCTAGACGCACACCACAGGTAAAGTGGACAAGTCACACGCGATTCGCTGCATTTAACCCATCCCATGAGTGAGCAGTGGGCAGCCATAACAGGCGCCCGGGGAGCAGTGTGTGGGGGCCTTGGCGGGTCGGGATTCGAGCCTTCTGATTACAAGGTTCCTTACCGGTTAGGCCACCACTGCACAGAAGTCCAACACTTCATAGAACTACAATACTTTACTTTACTTTATTTAGCAGACGCTTTTATCCAAAGCGACTTACAAGAGGAAGACACCAGCAATTCTCGTTCGATTTCTATAGAATATTGAGTTTACAAACTAAGAGCCCTGATAAGGCTCAAACTTGTCAGTGAAGAGCATGCTCAGAGATTGTTAGGTGCTAGACGAAGAACAATTATAATGTATTTATACATTTTTGTATTGTTTGTGCAATGTGTTACTTGCATACCGTGTACGACTGCGTACGTGACAAATAAAATTCGAATTTGAAATTTGACATTCGCTCATAAATTAAATAGGTAAAATCCATTATAATCTGTAGTATGGCATGCACTGATGGATATTTGTTAATTATTTATCCTGTATCCATTACGAATGGCCAAGATTATCGGTTTCAGATGCACTGCATCATTTATTAATTCCCTAAAGAGGACAGCGCTGCCCCCTGCTGAGACTGAGCAGAAATGCGCCGACCTGTCGCCATCATGTTGCTGATTGAGGCGAACTCGATGAAAGTGTTGTAGTTGGGCAGGATGGTCTGGACCGGGACCTCGTCCACGCTGCAGCGAATGTCCGCCTCCTCACACAGGTGGCGGAAGCAGGACATGGCCACCAGGACAGCCTCCATGTCGGGGCTCCACAGGAAGGTGTACAAACACACCTCCAGCTTGGTCTGGGCATCTTTACAGATGGGGATGACGCTGCCCAGCGTGGCGCTCTCCTGCAAGACAGAAGTCCCTCACCTAATTATCTACTTCGTCCCTATTACTGTTATACAAAAAAATAAAAAAATACTATTATAAATGAAATAGATCACTGTGTAACGATAAAAAATAAAAAGGTCACCTTGTTTTTCAAGAGGAACTTGTTCCTGCAGATAAGAATCTCCCGGAGCCACTTGAGGACCTCGGTGCTATTGGCCATCTGGTGGCCAATCAGCTTTCGGCAGATCAGGAAGAGAACCTCGGAACTACAGGTGACCAAGAAGGGACAGAGAGAACAATTAAAAACACCAGCAGCCAGCTAAATAAAGATTAAATAAAATATCGAACACTTTCTCAGACACGTGGACGCGTCATACCTGATGTCCCAAAATGCCTCAATGGGCGCATCAGGATTCCACAGCTCTATGGTCTCGGGCTGGTGCAAAACCAGCAAGGCCTGAGAAACAGGTGCGAGTGAACATGAACATGAGAATCCGTTATTTCCCGCCGATGTGGGAGAAACGACTGGCACTGGTCACTAGTACACAGGTGGCCTCACCTCCATGGCCTCCTGGGAAATCTCGGCACTGCTGAAGGACACCAGCTGCACCAGGCCTTTGATCAGCTCCGTCGTGCTGCTCTGGATTTCCTGTCCCTGTTTACCTGGGTTCTGTACAGAAACACACACAACATGGCAGATGAGCGCTACACCCAAGAACAGACGAAACAGCCACTTCAGTCGTCTGAACCAACCGCATTTTAACGAACCCGCAGATGCCCGATCAACCTTGTATGGTTGATACATGAATGGAATCGATGCAAGCCAGTTGCATCTATCGTTGCAGTAACAAGGCGCCGGCTTACGTGCAGCATGAGCTTTGGGTCGGCATGGATGAGCTTGACCAACGCGAGCAGCAGGCATCTGGAGTCCAGATCAGTGGACTTCTCTTTGAATTTAAGGCTGGTGGTCATCTTCTCCTTGAATGTTAGACTCTGTGGAGCGGGGGAAAAAAAAAAAATTACACAAAATTATTACGACTGCACAATAAGATTTTTATTTGTCACATGCGTAGTTATAGCAGTACAATACACAGTGAAATGTATCCTGAACCACTAAGTAATAGTTATAGAAATAACTAAAATACAATAAGGTGTAAAAACAAAATAAAATGAATAAGGCTAATAAAGAAAAAAATAGTAGTAGTAAAGATATTTATGTTCCATAAGAACAAAAAATGCAGACATCATTGGGAAGTGGCTATGGACTGTTCTAAAGTGTGCAGATTGTGCAATGACCAGTGTCATTGGGGTCAACAGTAAGGTGAAGAAGAATTTTCCTTTGAACGATAGCTGCCTGACTGGTGCATACACCCTCAGTCTACCTCCATCTTCAAGATGTCGCCTTGCTTTATAAAGTATTGTAAAGTATTTGGCAGCAAATTTGACCTGTTTTACCTGAGGAAAGGTGGTGTGTACACCTCACCTGCATCATGCGTAGGGGGGCATGGGCGCTGAGACCCTGCATCACCCGAGCGAGCGTATCGGTGAACATGGAGCGCAGCTCGCCCGAGTACGAGTACACGGCATCGATCTTGGGCCACCAGTCCAGGTGAGACTAGAGTAGAAGAGGAGACAGACGTCCAGGGACCCACTGGTCAACGTTTCTTACCCAGCATGCACAGCAGCAGGCAGAGCAGAGGTGGAAACTCACGTTGGTGATGATTCTGTGCAGCGAGTTCACCAGGGCGAAGTGAAACGTTGGAGGGGAGGCAGCAGCCAGACAGACCTGAGGACAGAGTCTCTGCTCGTCACCAGTCGGTACACCGCATTCACTCTTCATTTACTTATTCACAGTATAACGGCGGCGGGTAAAACCTTAAAGTGCTGGTTGTTGTGGGGGTTGATGCGGAAGCAGGAAACAAAACAGTCAATCATGAGGTCCACATCCGCACTCTGGCTGCCCGTCCCACGAGAGAAGGGCTTGGTTGGATTGAAGAGCAGGGCCTGATGGGAAAAGGCAAAAAAAAAAAAAAAAAAAAAAAAAAAAAAATGGTTTAGCAACATAAGTGACATTTTGGGTGAGATATATGCACAAAATGAACGGTCTCCATTGCTTGATTTTTACATGAGGAAGAACCTGGGGCATCTGTGTTGAGGTTACACACCCAATAAGATAACGAACCAGCGGGTGGTGCCGGGATTGCCAACGTTTTTATGCTGGTCCTTCTTGGTGTGGTGGCTGAACAAAATCCGTGAAAGGTTCCTACATTTACATTTATTGCATTTACCAGACGCCCTTATCCAGAGCGACGTACAATCAGTATTGACAGGGACAGTCCCCCCCTGGAGACACTCAGGGTTAAGTGTCTTGCTCAGGGACCCGATGGTAGTAGGTGGGGTTTGAACCTGGGTCTTCTTGTTCATAGACAAGTGTGTTACACACTAGGCTACTACCACACTGTCCTGTCCTTATCAGTATTCACTACTTGTGAATTTGTTTTTCAGTGATTGGTAAGAGTGTTTCGCACATTGTAAATGGTATTAAACCTTTTTTTTTTTTTACAGCTCCTATATAGACATATATAGGAACGTGGTTGGCCTAACAGCCACTGTGGTCCCTTTGATGAAGGTACCGAAGGTACCGATTCATTAGAAATTAATCATTTAATTCTTTTAATGTGTGTCTACGGGAAGGAATTGAGGTTTGGGGGTTGTTGGCTTGTCTTGTTGCGAGGAAATTTAAAATTTCTGGGGAAAAAAAAAAAAAAAAAAAAAAAAAAAAAAAACGTAATAAAAGTGGAACGATATTTCATGCTCAGCCATTCAAAGAGGCACGTTGGATGCAACAATGGTGACATTTAGGCTGCATACTCCATTGTGCATGAAACCGCTGCCCAACCGACCTTCAGGTCCATGACGATGGTTTGCACCAGCAGGAAGATGACAGAGTTGTCTTCCCAGTTGATGTAGGTGGAGGCCTTGCAGAGCTTGACGCAGGCGATGGCGGCGCTCTCAGTCAACTGCTTGCTGCCACCATGTCCCGTCAGAGCCTTATGAAGGTTTTCCAGAAACAACTTCTGTGAGGGCAAACCGAGAGGTGTGGTGAGCGTTACGTTCTGGGAGATCACATATCACCGTAGGAGATTAGGAGGACCTTGTTGTGCTTGCTCTCCTCCACCACTTCTTTGAGGATGTTCTGGATGATCTCCGGACACAAGATGAGAAGGATGATCTGTAGCGGCCACACCGCCGCCTTCCTCTTTGCACTCTCAGCAAAATTGTCCACCAGGTCAAAGAGTTTCTCTGCGCAGTCTGGTGACGTCACACACACACACAGAACAGACATGTTACTCAATATTTACTCTGCGGCGTTGAGCGCTACTGGACTGAGAACTTCCCCTGACCTGCCATGTCTGCCTGAGGACGCTGGTACAGGCACGTGAACTCGTCGGGGTAATAATCCACCCAGTTCCAGAAAGCCTGGACACAGCGGGGACACCAGACCATTTAAGCATGTTCAATGGCAACCACCATGCTGCTGCTGCACCACTACGGGTCAGGAAACCCAACCGAGATGCGACCTACTGACCTTCTCTAAACTGTTGATGACCGCAAGCTGAGCAGGCTTCTTCAGGGCTTTAAATTTGAACACGGTTTCTGTGGGTTGAGACATATCATAAGCCTGCTTCCAGGTGTCTGTTTTACACGATCGCAATTTACGGTCCTTCAGTGGTTACCTTGGAGTAATCTCTTCAGCTTGGCACAGTCCACGTTGATGTACTGAATAAGCTCAATGTCATGGACGTCCACAGTGTCTTCTGAACAAACCGTGAGCTCTTGCATCCTTCAGCAAAGACATTAATGGATAAATACACAGAGACAGGACACGTGCTCAAGGAACCTAAAGACAGGGCCGGCGCGCAGACCTGGTGGAGATGCGGCTGAAGATGGCGTTGAAGTTGTTACAGCTGAGGGAGAAGAGCACGCCGGAGGCGGAGCTGCGCAGCTCGGCGGCGTGCTGGTGGCCCTCGCGGTACGTGTGGATGAAGTGGCAGATCTCCGGAAGGAGCTGCTTCACCAGCATGGCCTCGTCCAGCCGCAGGCAGTCCTTCGGTTGCTGCGGGACGAGGGGAAAGGAGCAGTGATGTCAACAGAAATTCTACAATCTGACAGATTTGATGGCAAATGTGGCCAAATAAACTAATACTAATAAATAATACTATAAGACGCATTTTAATTTTTTAACAAAGCAGCTCCGACAGATATTTAAAGATCTGTTTTCAAGACCAGACACACATGCCAGCCATTACAAAATACATTAACCGTGGGCATTAAAGCCACGTGCAGAACCCATGTGGCCAGTTCAAGCTCTCATAAAAGTAATTAATGGGATCAAAGTATGTGGCCAAACGGTGCAACCGCCCCCTGCTAAAATAATGACGTGCTGTGGTCAAACTACAGAGCAGGTTGTACTTATTTAAAGAGCGTAGAGGAGTCTGGTGCATCTAATGCAATGCTGCATTACTTTTTCCATGCAACATACAGGAAAAAAGGGTCATCGTAGCATTTTACATGCTGAGGGCGAGAGAATTACGCCAGAAATACCTGCAGTGGTTAGAAAGGAGAGGAGATACGACTACTGGGACAAAACTGAATGGTTACGTTCCCACAGCAGCACATTAACGAATCAATACGGGCTGGGGGGCGGAGCATGGGGGTAACAGAAGCTTCTTCTACAGCATCCTGAACGCAGGAAATATGGCGTAGGTGCCGGTAAATCAGGAGAATGAACTCGGCCAAAAAGTCCACGTGAAGCCGAGACAGAACTTCCCGACGCGGGAGAACTCTACCACCGGCCGGCAGATGATGACGCCGCTGTCGGGACCCGGTTGGGTTTACAGAACGAACACACGCATGCCAGCACGAGGCGGCTTTCTTTGAAGGTTTCTTAGATTTCCCCAGAGCTCCATTTTTAAATTGCACAAAGCGTTGCAATCTGGACAAAAAAAAAATGGAAAAAAAATACATTTATCGCGGCCAAAGGCACAAGGACCTAAATGAAAGCCTGCATCGCGACAGCCCAATCGCAGGCTGAAGCGGTTCAAGGTCAAGCGCCCCGGTTCGAGGGCGCAGCAGCGGGATAGCCCACCAGGGACAGGGACGCTCCCAAAGCCCTCCGAAACCGGATCGGCGCCGCGTGGCTTTCCCGGCCCGTACGCTACAGGATCGTGGAGGACCTCCGTTATCAGAACGAGGAGGAGCGCGTCAGCGGTGCAGCTGGCCGCCACCCGACAGCGGTCATTAATGAAAAAAATCCATACAGGAAACTCCCGCCGATCCCGCTGGAAGCCGCGAAAACGGCAAGTCCAGACGAGGAAACACCTGCAAATGTAATCTTCTGCAAGCAACCGGCCCCGCGTCCCTTTACTGTCAGTGGAAAGCAGGGGGGTGGGGGGGTTACTGAGCGCATTTCCAGAGCTGGAGCCGTAATGGGACAGAAATGTTCCTCTAAGGTCTGGACACCGCCACTACTCGTGTTCAGAATGAAGACAACTGGTTTCCCTGTTATTGCAACACGTATTACAATATTAATATAAATATGTGTGTGTGTGTGTGTGTGTGTGTGTGTGTGTGTGTGTGTATATATATATATATATATATATATATATATATATATCTTGTTCACGAGAGTTCACTCACCCCTGCCAGGCATTTGTCCAGAGTGTCAAGAATGATCAGCTGAGAGAGGTACAGGTTCTTCTCGGCCGTTTCTCCAAATATCCGCTGAGAAGACCATGAAAGTGCCGGTCAGAAACAAACATGCTTCACATGTCCTGTTCATTCGGCACGCGATCGATCAATCGATCAATCAATCCGAAAAGCGCTGCAGACACCACAAATACTGATAACTACTGATATACAACATTCAGAGCAGAAACACATGCAGGCAGGCGGCATTCGGAATCATTATGGAAGTCCTAAATAAGGGAATAACAGAGAAAAACAAGACTCAATTCATGAGAAGATGCAGAGTGAAAACAGAACAGAAATTAAAGGATTTATTTTATTTTTTTGCTTTTTTACGTCGGTCCTGGTGCCCCGTAATTCTGTATCTGACGTCTCTTTCCAAAATTCAGCCGTGGCGCAGAATTTGTGCTCATTTTTAAATCCAATCGCCGAGCAACTGCAATTCTTCGCACGTTTGGAAGCCATGACAGTCGGTGTGTTTTAGGGGAGGGGCCGGAAAATCTCCGGGTGGAAAAAGCATGACGGGAGGTAACCGTTCCCCTTATGACGCGATAAGGGGACAAACTCCAGATCCGACCGTCTGAATGGTGAAGCAGTGCGGCCAAAAAACTCTTTACACCGGTGACCATTTCTAGCCACTACAAGACCATAGACAGGCTACTGTTATTAATGTGTTATTAATGTTAAATAATCTCACAAAGTGAAATTTTCATGATTGTGGACCTTTACATTTGCAAAGACACTGCGGATTTATTAATAAATTGACCCAAGGACAAATTGGGTCATAAATTGACCAAAGGACTTTAAGTTGATGTCCACGTCAAGACGTATGCTTATTTTTAGCAATTTGACTAAGCGTCCAGTACAGTGTCTTTTGCAGTTTACGGTATGAGCTCTGAAATGTGGTAAACGTCCCCATGCGACATTACACTGTGACATGCCACTCCGAAAGTAAAGCCCAGCGTACCATATTGTTGACATTTTTTAATATGTTGGTGAGGCCGCTGATGACCAGGGAGAACTTGTACTTGGAGAGGTTGATCAGGCATTCCTTGTTGTGCTCAGTGTTGACTTTGGTGTGTGTGTTCTGTTGTCCTGTTTTGATCGGAAGCTGGAGACAAAAAGAGAGAGAGGGGGATTAAAATTTAAGGCTAGCGGTTCTTAGAATATCTACAAACGTGACAACCAGTCAGAACAACACGTGGCAATGCCAATGCAACTCTCGAACCCTTTTCCAGACGTTCCAGCTTCTTCTTGCACTGTATTCCACGCCTGCAAGGGATCTCAGATTCCTTCACGAATGTGAATTTCTTCATCTTACGTGGGCAACGTCACACACGCCGCCCGCAGCTGGCCCGGAGACCCGCGGAGCGAATCCAGCTGAACTCGCACGGCGAGAGAACAAAAGAAGGCGGCTAGCCATAAAACCCCGCCCCACGGCTGCACACCTGCAGCCCCCAGCATCTGCCTACACACTACAGTGCCGGGGCTTTCCCTGACGCCAAGGGACCCCACAAACACACACACACACACAGTGTTTATCAGGACCGATGTGTTTACGGGGACCTGGCGTGTTTTGTTTGCTCCATTTCGCTCAGATTGTCCTCTGGATGGACTCGAGGTCCACACGCTCGGCGTGGGACAGCTGTAAACTGCGCCCGTGTAAACAGGAGGAGGGGTTAAAGGCCACCGGGGTCAGGGAGGGTTGGCGGCCCCAGGGTCCCCGGCCTCCTCCCCTTCCTCTCTGCACAGACTGCCTTGGGGGAAAGCACGTGGCTGGAAATAAAAGTCCCAAGACCAGGCCTCTGAACCCAGAGCATCCCGGCAACACACACACACACAGCGCAGCCTGTTGACATCCATTTTAATGCGGCGGGCCAGCACACAGTGAGCACTTTGTTTTCGCCGGCATGGTTAAAAATTCCTCAAAGGTCACGGACCAATCTCTTCTTCCCTTCTGTGCACTTTGGAAGTGCCGGACAACGTAGCGCACTCTCGCTCGCAGGCCGCAGACATGACACGACCGGGACATGTCAACACTTACAGGGACCATGACTCTGCTGCTGCTGCTGCTGCTGCTGCTGCTTCTCTCTATAGTACAGTACAGTAGATCTGATAAATGAAATATAAATAATATTCAAAATTACACTCCAGACATACATAAAATGATATTTACCAGACGCACTCATCCAGAGAGTAGTTACAGGCACAGTCCCCCTGGAAACAGTCAGGGTTAAGTGTCCTGCTCAGGGAGACAATGGTAGTAAGTGGGATTTAAACCTGGGACTTTGTGGTCTTCTGGTTTTTAGGCGAGTGTCTTACCCACTAGGCTAATCATCACAGACATTTCCTCAAATCATTTAAATTATATATACATATATAAAAATAATTGAAGAATAATTAAATATAATTGATTGATTTTTGAATATGATATTCTGTAGTAAGATTAACCAATTGGGCGTAAACTGTTGGTTCACTTTGCGCACTTGTAAAACCTGGACGCGAGAATAACTGCACGTACGGTCAGTTACATGTGTTGAGCATTTCTAATGTCTTATTGTCATATTAGTTCAGTTTGGACCTGTAGAGCTGGCACAGATATGGCATAAATGCTCGTTTTCTCCTATAATAATGGGAGATATGCTTGGCTGCATGGGCCATGTTCACCAGCTCACCAATCAGAGCGCTTCAATTATAGCACCTGATAACCTGCATGCGGGTGTCGGTAGCGGGCGTGGTCACGTTCGTGTAGAAGGAGTATCAGGTGTGTAGAGAACGGAGGGAAGCGGAGGAGAGGGACTTTGTGGTACGCCTGGGCGTGTCCTTTATTGATGGGAGGGGGGGTTAAATCTTCCAGAATGAGGAAGCAGGGGCGATTGATGCTGGATCTGATAGGAATCTAATGATCAGATCACGTCAGTGCACGGGACAACATTGCTGCAGACTGCATGATGAGAAGCGTCCATCACTGAAAGCTCCTCCAACATGCACAGGAGGGTCGGAACTAGACCGCTGCAGCCCTGGAAAGGTCAAATCGAGGAGAAAAAAAAAAAAAAAAAAGTTTCTTGACGAGAAATGAATCCAAACTGGCAGCTCGAAAGTCGCAAATCGCTGAGGGCGTGCAGCGCGGAATAACGCATCAGCCACCGCTCCAAAGAGACAGGCTGGGCAGATTGAGTTTCCATGACTATGCACCGCCGAGGAACTCTATCACTGCTGAGCGAGCAAAGCCCAACCTTTACAAACCATCGGTGGACGAATGCACCAACCAACCACCGTCGTCACCATCACCATCATCATCATCATCATCATCAGCATACCTTCAAGGCAACTTTTTAAATTCCAACAGGTTCCAGCCAAACGCTGTCATGGTTCATTAGCATGGAGTTAATCAGATGGCCAGTCCAACCAACTCTGTGGATGCTGGAGGCATTTAGGCCGCATGACAATAGCTGGCAACCACAAGAAAAAAAAAAAGAGAGAGAGCGCTATTAACACCCCTGACTTTTTATATGGTTATAAAGTTGGGGTCAGCTGGGTCTAGGCTCTAATATATATATAAAAATAAAAGAGAGAGAGAGTCAAATTATAGGTGTAGGTTGCAACATTTCCTGGAAGAAGAGCAACAAAACAATGACAAATATTACACAAATAGTAAACGTTGTTGTAATTGGGTGATTGCATCGGGTAAGATGTACAGACACGCGCCTTATCGGTTTATATAACCGATACTGCATGATTCCCATGAAGCTCTCACAACACCACAACAGGAAAACGTGGGCTAATAACCCCCACTTCCTTGTTTGTCCGAAGCACACCACCCATGCGCTGGAGTCACATGACCGACCCATCTGCAAGAAGAGCGAAAGACCACGGTACGCCGCGGTGCCCCGGGGAAAGACAATGTCACCAGGGGACGGGGAAGATGCTGACAGGCCCCAAACACGGCGTCCTCTTTCCGCTCCTCCCGGGGCCGGATCCTTATCAAACCGGGTCCAATATCTGAGTGAACGGGCCAACAGACCTGCAATCTGCTCCGAAACGGTCTACCGGCCACGGTTTACACCACCGAGCGAAATATAAGGAATACGTTTTTTTTTTTCTCTCTTTAAAAAGCAAGAGAATAAACTCTCATCCGTCCCCAGGTGGACCTGGGTGAGGACCATGCATGGTGTTTACAGGAGAGCCGACCAATCAGAGCACAGCAGACGACACCCTACAAGCACCCAAATCCCTGAGTGTGGTAACAAGTGTGCATCTGGCCTGCACAGCTGGGGAACGTGCCCACCGTCACCATCACCACCACCACCATCATCATCATCATCACGTCCCCAGAAAAGCCGCATCTGTATAAAAGTCCCCGTGCATCATCAGCGACAGCGGTAGTCCTGCAGCCCCGTAGCCGGACCGTAGTGGGCCGGAGCCGGAGCGCCTGGGCAGGGGAGCCACTGCTGGCGCGGCCGGGTGGGCTCCGTCTTCCCACCGCCGGAGGTAAAAAAAAAAAAAAAAAAAAACCCGGGCGAACCGTGCGCGGCGTGCCCGCCCGGCCCTTCGTTGGCCGTGGCCCGCTTACCTGCTCGTCGAATTTATTTATGATGGCCTGGACCCACTCCACGGGCTTGTGCGCCGCCATGGCCGGCCGGAAGCGCCGCGCAGCGGTCCCCGAGACGATGCAGCCGACCTCCGCGATGCTCGGCCGGCGAGAGCCGGCAGCCGCCGCGACCACGACGCGGTGCGGGGACGGGGGGGTGGGATATTTTTTCACTTCAAGCCACACTCCGCCATGCCGCCATGACACACCACCGGAAGTTTCACTCCTCCGATCCGGTGAAAGCGACGGGACCCAGTTAACTCGCCGAGAGCGCAGGGTTGCCAGGCCCTCCGCCGGAATCAAGCGAGGAGGCATGTGGACAAAAAAAGGCCTGCGATCAGAGATGCTCGGGGCTGTAAGAAGCGAGCGTGGATTCAGGCTAACTCTTTCACTATTTGGTTCTAGATGTATAATCCTTTCATACAGAAGTACGCACGGGCCCGTGACCTGCTGTGCGCAATTCGTGACCCGTAAAAAGTCGTCATTACAAAAACATAGAAGGCGTTGAATGAAATGACCTGGTTAGCTCTTTTCATACTGCTGCACAGAGAGTATTAAATCAATATAAAGTAATAATGATGATAATGCATGGCGCGGATATTTTCTTTAGTGGGGGTTGAAACCAAATCCGAAAACGCTTAGAAGAGGCAGACTTGGCAACATTCTGGTTGCCGCCCGATGCGCATGCGCAGTTCCTGTTTGTCCTTGTCGGTCTTGAGTCTGATCGGCGCATCGTTCTGGATTTAATGAACGTCTCAGCATCTTCAAATATCTGTGTATATTGATTGTTGCGTAAGATTTCCTTATTTAGAACAAAAAAATTCAAACCGAATGTTTGCTTGTGTATTTCCTTTGATTGAACGAATGAACGTTTCCAAAGTGTGAGTTTATTCACACGCACACCCACACATTGGTCATAAAAAATATATATTTTATATATATATATATATATTATTGTTTCCCCATAATAAAAGTGCATGCGTGGGTGCATACAGATGAATGGTGTATTTCACACATTATTGTTTTGTGGTCGGACATAATAATCCTCAAATTGCTTAATGAAACAACTGACACATAAATACATGCATCACATGGGTGATAAGAGATACAGAAGTTAATACATACATTTTTCATTATATTACTTATATCATCTTAGGTTTGTGGTTATACTGAAGCTCTTGCTTCTTCTTTGTGGCTCCACTGCTCACTCAGGGTGATGGGTTAAATGCAGAGGACAAATTTCACTGTATGCATCGTGTGCTGTGCTGCTGTGTATCACATGTGACAATCACTTCATTAAACTGTAGTGTAAAATATGCATATCCTGTCTTCTGTTAGCATAACGAAAAAAATCATCTTGCATATTTTTCAGAGTTCAGATTTAATTTTGTAGTCAACCTGTATACACTGAATTCCTAAAGTTCTACCTTATTTCTTACATTTAAATTTTATATTTTGTATCATATTAGTATTTACAATTTGCTTTGGTGCAGGGACTGCATCTAATTTCAATAAAGATATTCTGATTCTCATTCCACAATTCATGCGCAGAAGTCTTTAAACACAAAAATGCATACACATTACGCACAGAGTTTTAATGCTGCAGGACATTTTGCAATATGAAAAGATTATTTCATAAATGTGCTGCAGGTGAGCACCACAGGTGAGCACCACAGGCTAGCACCACAATGACAAGGATTAGGCCGATGGTGGCATCAGTGGTGAGCATGCTGCTGGGCACGGGCCACAAGTCTTCATTCATGGTCTGAGAGCATTCGTCTCACCTATTTTGGACATGAGTTCTAGTTCTATGTAATGGTAGTGCTGAAAAGAGTACATATTTTTTCCTTTGTTAATGTAATATGTATAAACTGTCAGGATTTTGCGTAGGAATATAATGATGCACTCAAATTTGATACAGTTCACGGTTTATGTTCACTGCATGATTACAAATGATCTAAACTACCACTTTTATCTAAACTCAAAAAATTGCAATTTGTAACAAAAAAAACCTCTGTGTGTGTGTATGTATATATACAAAAAGTAGTGTGTGAGGACGTAACCTTGCACAAAAGACCTCAATGGCACCATGGCGGCTCAGGATTCGAACCCCTAACCTTCCAATTTGTGGTTCCCTTCCTTACCCGCCAGACTACCACTGGTGCCCACTTGTCTGGTCAGGCAAGGGACTGGTGTGCAATGACAAACTCTGTGCAAATGCGTGCTTACTAATGGTTTGGAAAGGTGAGTTTCATTTTGTTACATTTTTTGTCTCACTAAAACATTTTTTTTCATCATGCAATCCATTTTACGATGATAGTACACATTAAGGTGGTAGAAATATTATCCACAATCACATACACTGGTGCCAATGTTGACAAATGGTGTGCAGAAAATGCCACCCAAGGTGTAAAAGCAAAAGCCGAATCTGATCTAGAGTTGAGCATTTGGTACATCTATAAATTACGAATATTCCACAAAAGAGATGTTAGCATCTTCTAATCAGCGTTGTCACTTGTCAACGCCCCTTTACCCAGCCCCTCCCCTCTCAGCTCCTTGAACTAATCCAGACCCACCAGTGGGTGGCACTGCTGCACCAACATTCTCGGCAGGGTTTGAGGAGGAACAGTTTCTCACACGAGCACATGCCGATTCTTCAGTTGCACTTCCTCTGTGTGGAGTTGTTTTCGTCCCCATCTAACCTCTTGAGACATTTGACTGCATAAACATCTGCATATACTTTATGGAGAACAGAGCAGGTCATGCCCGTGGCTACCGTTAAGGACACCAAGGTCACGCCCTCAGTATTTCTTCATCCACTTTCATTTAATTCTTTCATGAAAAGATAATTATATGTGCATTAATGCTGCCGGTTGGCCATTATTTGAAAAATCCTGGCTACGGCCTTGGCGCAGGTTTGTATTCTTATTGATGGGGCAGTGGTGGCCTAGCGGTTAAGGAACCGGCCCTGTTATGAGAAGGTTGCCGGTTCGATTCCCGATCCGCCAGGGTGCCACTGAGGTGTCACTGAGCAAAGCACCATCCCCACACACTGCTCCCCGGGCGCCTGTCATGGCTGCCCACTGCTCACTCGGGGTGATGTGTTAAATGCAGAGGACAAATTTCACTGTGTGCACTGTGTGCGCTGTGCTGCTGTGTATCACGTGTGACAATCACTTCACTTTTACTTTTCACTTTCACTTTAAACTGAATCAGGGTGAAAAAGCATGACATGATTACAAAGAGCACGATATACAGCGGTTAGATGTTGTATGTTTTTAATTGTGAACTGATGCTATGGCAAAAAAAAAAAAAAAAAATGTAATCTTCAAAGCGAAATAAAATAAGACAGGTACAGGAGCACAACCAGGGTTGCCCGTAATGGAGAACGCAAGGGCAGGAAAACAGAGAGTTTAGCAGAATTTTAACAATTTTAACTGAATAGACTGGCTTTGTAGAGCGGCAGCGCACTGTTACAGATTCCCAATCCAGTAATTTGAGTCATTATTTGACATTTTAGGTGCAAACATTACAAATAGAGAAGTAAAAGCTCTGATAAAACACAAACTACAGATCCCATAATACAGTGCTTCAGTTGCCTTGCTGAATGTTGAATATTTAAACTGCAGCTAAATCTGTGCAGGAAAGTCGCCAAAGTCAAGTTTCCATGTCTCCAAGGGGGCTCAGTTTGTCACCAAAGTGCGCACTGCATTATGGGACCTGTAGTTTGTGTGTTATCAGCATGTTATAGAGCCGGGCAAAAATAATAGATCTTTTTAAAATGATCTCGAAGGATGTGGCCGAGTTTTACACATGTGGACTAAGCCATCACCGAGGTCAAGCTCAGGTCCCCGCTCACTTCCAAGACATCAATCTCCTGCAGGTTGTGGTGGCGGTGGTCGAAAGAGTGAACCTGGGCGCCATTCAGCATCACACTGTAGCCCTGAGGGTTGCAGATGACTGTGATCTGAAACACAAATAGGCTGTGAGGAAAAAATCTGACCACTTCTGGACCAAATACAGTCCCAGAAGTACCGTCCATCACCAGCCACTGCTGATTACTATATTAATAAGAAATGGTCTCTGACAATCGACATCATTTATCAGACGCCCTTATCCAGAGCGACTTACAGTCAGTAGTTACAGGGACAGTCCCCCCCCCTGGAGACACTCAGGGTTAAGTGTCTTGCTCAGGTAATAAGTGGGATTTGAACCTGGGTCTTCTGGTTCATAGGCGAGTGTGTTAGTCACTAGGCTACTAGCACCCACAATTGAACCCACATTGGCTGATGGGCCAGATAATCAACTACTGTGAATTTGTCCAGTTCGATCAGTGTTACTGTTTTCATTACAAAATGGTTTTCTAATAATCGATCGAGTTCTTCTTCTTAATCATTCCATCATTAACTGATATTTCCAGCTAACAGAACTGCCCGTTTGCGGTCACCATGACATTAAAATTCTAAGGAGGAAGTGTGATTCAGCCAAAGAAGTTAATCATGCAGCAAGAGGAAATATGTCAACAAAACCCATCTTTCATGGAAACAGGCAGCACATTCAGTCGGATTTCGGGAAATATCGCTTGAAAAGTTTACCAGTCAAATCCACAACCGAGGATCTGCTGGTGACGGCTCGTGCGCCCCCCCATCAGCAGCAAAATACATGAACACATGCAGGCACGGGGGGAGTTAAAATGTCTACCGTGAATGCATTTCCTCGGTGGAACGGCATCCCGCCCCCACGCTCCTCTGGACCCCATACCCCGCCCAGGAAGCTGTTGCGCACCACCACGTTCTCGTCGAAGCGGGGGTTGTAGTGCAGCACAATCCCAGCCCTGGACTGTAGGTTTACAGAAAACCTGACGGAAAGACAAATGTAAGTGAAAAAGTGAAAGTGAAGCGATTGTCATTGTCTAACACATCATATCGAAGCATACTGTGTGCGGGGACGGTACCTTGATCAAGGGGACAGGGATTTGAACACAACCTCCCAATTATGAGTCTGCATCCTGACCCGCTAGGTCACCATTGTCCCCAAACCGGAAGTGTCTGCTTGCTGGTTTTCTGTATGTTGGAGAGGAGGAACTAACCTCCCACCCAGAACCTTTTGTTGGTGTGTAATTGATCCCGACACCCAGAAGATGAACTTTAATTATGTTTTTGTGAACATCGTTTAAAAGGGGAAGAGCTTCTAGGTGTGATTGACAGCTCTCACACACCCTACTTTGCACCCTACTCTACATTTAGGTTTATGGCATTTATCAGATGCCCTTATCCAGAGCGCCTTACAGACAGTAGTGACAGCGACAGTCCCCCTGGAGACACTCAGGGTTAAGTGTCCTGCTCACGGACACAATGGTAGTAAGTGGGATTTGAACCTCGGACTTCGGCGAGTGTGTCAGCCACTAGGCTACTACCACCCTACCGCCCTCCTGTCAATACGTGACCCAGCGTCCATCTATATCAGCGCTATAATTAGTGTTCTGTCAGGTGAACTATTAACGTTGGTCATCACCGGTTCCACCTTAAACACCACAAACAGATCTGCAGCCTGTAAGCGAAGCCACAAAATGCATTGCAAGCATGTGAAGACCTTTTATATAGTAATGCAGCAACTTCTGCTTTGTGGTTAATGGTTGGTAATGGGTGGTAATATGGTTAATGGGTGGTAGTAGCCTAGTGGGTAGTCTGGTTCCCAGACCCAGGTTCAAATTCCACTTACTACCATTGTGTCCCTGAGCAAGACACTTGACCCTGAGTGTCTCCAGAGGGGGACTGTCCCTGTAACTAGTGATTGTAAGTCGCTCTGGATAAGGGCGCCTGATAAATGCTGCAAAAAATGCTGACAGTCTACATTTACATTAAGGCATTGGGATTTTATGAAAACACATTAGAGCAAATTAGAACCGGGTTCGAGGTCCATACAAACCTTTTAGCAGTGGGGTTGACGACACCTTGAATGTTGATGGTCTTCCCAGAGTAAAGTCCACCATTGATGATGGTTTTATAGGGCACCGCCTGTCATAAAGAGGGTCACGTGACATTCACGGCGCTCTTTATCCTTCTTATATTTTTGCGCTTTTTGAAAATTGCTTTTATGTATAGCACAACAATATTTTGAAGCAAGATTTCTTTATGCATAAGACCTTACATAGGCTGCAGGTGGTAGGAACGGAGGTGGATACTGTGGATAAAAGCACAGGAGAACACACGCAAGCCAGTGAAATCTCTCACTATTCATGAATGTACATTGAAATGATGAGCAAATCTTTGGCCACTTACTGGATTGCTTTGCGGAGGCTGGAAATATTGTGGCTAACAATTTAGGGGAAAAAGGGTCTTAGCTGCAATGGATTCGTCACGAGAAAAGTGGTGATTAAATGAGTTAATACTCACAGGAAATGCTGCCTGCGAAGGAAAAAAAAAACGGGAGGGAATAGATAAAGACGGCTTGAATAAACTCAGTAAAGACGCCCGCAGACAGTTTAGTTTTAACGCGCTTACCGAAGGGCCCTGGAACACTATGGAGTTCACCTCCACCTTTCCATCCACCACGATTGTGTCCACCGTATTGAATGGGACGCGGTGTCTGAACTCCATGAAATGGTTACCGTTTGTAGCTATCTGCAGGCAGAACGGTTTGTGGGCACTGTGACATGCTGCTGATGCGTCTTGAGCGTTAATGGCCAGAAAAAAAGGGCTCCACACGTTTTTGGCTGAAGAAGGCCGGATTCCGCTCCTCGTACCTTGTACGACTCCGGGGTCACCAGGATCATGAGGGTGAAGGGGCACCCTTGAGGAAAAGGTGACGGGGCCTTCCTCTCCTCCGACCCCCAGGAGCCCTGGAAGGCGTTGGCCACCACGTATCCAGAGGGGCCACTGTCATAGCGCGGGTTGCAGTGCAGTGCTATGACCGCCCCAGGCCACGAGCCACACTGCAGGTTCACATGGAACCTGGCGCGTTCGGAGCGGGAGAAGAACATGCATTTAAAAAAAAAAAAAAAAACTGAGCTGGGGAGGCGTCTTTCCACTTACAGATGTGAATAATGCATAAACTCTGAACTAATGCATCAGTAAAAGTCATTCCAAGCAGCAATGTAAACTAGAGTCGTCTTTATAAGCAGGAAAGCTGAAATCTGAGGTCATATTAAAGCGACAAAATGAATTTAAAACTGTAAACTGCAGCGGTTGATGTGTTATTTGGCACCTCTGCGCCCCGGGAAGGACTCTGCCCGTCACCACCACGCTTCTCCCGTCCTGCAGACCTCCCACGATCGAGCCCGTGAACGGGATTTTCTGCCGATAAAAAAAAAAGCCCCGTTTTTTTTTGTTTTTTTTTTTTACATCGTTAATAAACGCCCCGACGCAGCAGCGGCCGCCGCCACCTACCGGGTTGTAGAACGGGCCCTGCGGGAAGAGCGCCATCGCCGCCGGCCGAGGGGGGACAGGCGCGCCGCGGCGTCCGCTTTCACTTTTATCCACGGGGGACGCGGGGGGAGGATCCGACCGCGAGACAAAACTTAACGAACGTCGTGATCGGTCACTTTGTAACAACTCTCCACTCGTCATTATAACAAATGTTTCCATTTATATAGTCCGCCATCGCGGAAACCGGCGGGGAGTCCAGTTAAAACGTGTTAAAGCCGAGAGAACGAGTTGTTTTTGGGGGGTAGTAAAACGTTGTGGGTCCTACTGGGGCGCGTCGTGCAATCGTGCAAAACTTTTTTTTTTTTTTCACGTCAAGTTCACAAACGACGCATGAAATAATTGACTTAGTCGGTGTATTTATTTCTTCTCCTTTCAGGACCCTCACCACCCCTCATACGGCAGCAGTCAGAGCGCTTAATCCACCGCCATCACCGAAAAAAACCTGATAAACTCAACGACAATGCACTTCCTCTCGAGTCATTTTGCAAGTCTCAGCTCTTTTTGCACATGTTCGTGTTGAAATATCCAACTGATCCACTTACAAGCATCCTACACGATGCTGTCCAGTTACGTCCTGTTCGATCTGTTCATAGGACATAGAGATGACCTGTACAATATATTAGTTTTAGTTAGTATAGTTTAGTGTGTGTGTATATATTATATATATATATATTTTTTATATAATTGCATGATTTCAATACACGATATACAGTGTATACTGTCATACTGACAATAAACCAAATCTTGAATCTTGAATAATAAATCCAGCCCATTCGTGACTTTCGTCTGGCGGTTGTGGAGACCAAGACGGAGCCATTTTGAAGAATCCAATGCAAGAAACATACTTGTTGTATCAGGAGAAAGTGAAGTATGTTGGATGATTCTGTTTTTTTTTTTAATGTCATCATGAAAAGCCGCTGGACGAGATGCTCATGGACACGAGTGAATGATAAGAAGATGTTCAGCATAAAACCTTCAGGACCTTCAGGGAAGCGTCCCCGTTGTCCAACCTAAGAAGACCAGAGTGTGAAAGGCTGCCATCAAATGTTTTATTACATAGTCTTGTGTCTTCAGTTTTTTTTTTTTATGATGAAAGCGTGAAAACGTTTGGCTGGTGGTGCACATTTTCATAGCAGGAAACCTTGCACACCCACGTCAAACCACAGACTTTTTTTTTTTTTTTTGGCTTTTATTATTTTCCAGAGGAACACACACACACACACACACACACTGTACAAAAATAAGAATTCTCAAGAAACATATAAAACATTTTTAACCAATTGTTAATTGTACACTGTTCAATAGCATTTACACGTGAAAAAATATCGGTATAAAGATATCTGTACATCAACAGAGGTGGAGTACCTAACTCAAATTTTTGACAAATACAGCAAATGTGTGTGTGTGTGTGTGTGTGTGTGTATGTATGTGTGTGTGTGTGTGTGTGTGTGTGTGTGTGTATATATATATATATATATCTTTAAAAAAAAACATTCATACAAAACCAGAGAGAAACGGGGCTGTAGCTATACATTAAATAAAACCGGCATTTATAGATCCTATTTCGTTTCATCTCATCACGGTGAGAGCAACACTCGAGCACAGCAGACCTCCGCAGCATTCCCTCGATCGTCCCAGTACAGTACATTCAGCAAACACACACACACACACACACACACACACAATGCAAACACTAACGCAGAACCTAAAGAGTGTGTAGAGGTACGTTTCGAGTTATCACTGGAGAAGAAGAAGGATTCTTGAACAGCAGTTTGGAACGAACAGTCTAGTAAATCCCAGGCACATGCAGGAGTGACCGGTCAGAGACTCTCAGACGTCCACGCGGCATCGGCCGTAGGGGCCGTGCAGAGGAGCTACACTCGCGGCGGGCGGCTACAGTGACATTCGTCTCGTTATTACTGTTGTTATGGGCGTGTTTCGTGGCGGCCGCTGGACGCGCTCGGAGGAAGCAGCTGGAGAGGGTAAACGCGAGCTTCGACACGCAAGACAGGCTTACAACCTGCGGAGGCGAGAAAGACAGCAAGAGAGAGAGAGAGAGAGAGATTAACCGAGGGACAGAGAGACACACCAACAGACCAACCACAGGGTGACCAAAAAAAAAAAAAAAAAGGTGTGAAGCAGGAACAGAAGCCACCAGCAGCTCTACAGAGAAACACACGCAGCAAAACTCGGAGCCTCATTTGGACGTGAAGGGACAGCGGGAACGCAGGCCCTGGCTGCACTGTTCCCGCAGACAGTGGTGATGCCATGGTCTTTAGGGGACAACACAGGAAGAGGGAGGAAGCAGGAGAAGCAGGTCGCCCACGGAAGCAGCCAGTTCCATTTGAGGGGACAGGAAAGAAGCCGGAGGGAAGATGGACAGGAGGGGATAAGGGCATAATTAGCATCTGTAGTCAGAATCATCTGGAGAAACAGGGTGAAAGCTTATTAAACAGAAAAAAAGAGACATCCTAAGACACCACCTATTTCACCTTTCTTCTGGACTTTAGAGCTTTTAAGCACCATCTTTAATCGCAGCGTCCGTTTAAAGCGGCAGTGTTGCAGGTCCCTGGTGGACTAAGACTGGGTTGATGCCGTATTCCACACTATTCATACATGCTCTTGCTTGGAGACGACCAACTGCAGTCACGAAGCCACACATAACAGTAGTAATATTAATGAAAGGACTAAAGATCCTCCATCAGAGCGATGGAGGCGGGTCCCGGGAGGGTCTCTGTGGGATTGGCGTTACGATACGTACTCGGACGACTTCCAGAAGTGTCCAGGGTGCGAGAGGCGGCGGTTCAGCTTGGGCAGCTTCTCCAGCATGTCGGAGATCTGGGTGAACGGCGGTCTGACCTCCAGCTGGTACGACCAGCAGGCCGAGAGGATCTCCTGAAGAGGGCAAGAGGGATCTATGTACTTCATTTGACCCCAACGAACATGGAGAAGGCGTCGTGTCGTATCTAGGGACACTTACGGTGACCTCCTTGCCCAGGCTGACCTCTGACAGGACTCTTTTTATGCTGGTCCCACTGCCCACTAGCCAGATCAGGGACTCGGCAGGCTGCTTGGTGATTGGCCAGTCGCGCGCCTGCAGTTCATACCAGATTGTTCTGGGGAAAGACACCGGCCAGGTTAGTAATGATGAGAATCTCCACAGAAATGAATGTGTGTTATTGTAATGGCAGTATCTGTATGGTTGGTTATATTGTACATTGCATTGTGAGAATCAAGGTGACATTCTGAATACATTACATATATATAGAAAGCTCTTGACCTGGAATAAATACTTAATAATTATTTATCAGTGTTATTAAGCCGAACCCAAACGAACACAGAGAAGCAAGAGTATTTTTGACATTTAAAAATGCATGGGGTCTCTTAATAAAATATATGTTTCACTGTGTACACGGTCGTCCTCATGTTTAAAGGAACGGCCCCGTAATCAGAAGGCTGCCAGTTTGAATCTCAATCCGCCAAAGTGAAGTGATTGTCACATGTGATACACAGCAGCACAGCACACGGTGCACACAGTGAAATGTGTCCTCTGCATTTAACCATCACCCTTGGTGAGCAGTGGGCAGCCATGACAGGCGCCCTGGGAGCAGTGTGTGGGAAGGTTCGAATCCTGATCTGCCAAGGTGCCACTGAGGTGCCACTGAGCAAAGCAACGTCCCCACACACTGCTCCCCGGGCGCCTGTCATGGTGCCCACTGGTTAAATACAGAGGACACGTTTCACCGTGACACCGTGTGCTGGGCATCACAATGACAATCACTTCACTTTCAGTCTCACCCAAAAGCGTAAACGTCTGCAGCTTTGGAGAAGGGCAGGCTGTCCTCGTAGCTTCCAGGGGTCATCCTCCGTACGATCTCGGGGGCCAGGTAACAGATCCAGCCATGAGGCAGCTTCAGTTCATTCTCACGCCTGGCAAACACGCATATTAACAATGGCGCCATGAAAGAATACACAAAATCACGGGGCTACTTCATGTCATGTTCGTACCTTCCTTCCTGCACGACTCCAGACATCCCAAACAGGCCGAAGTCGGTTATGACCACCTTGTTACTGTCGTAAAACACGTTCTTGGACTTGAGATCTTTATGTACGATTCCTTTGGCATGAAGGTACCCCATTCCCTAAAAAAAAAAAAAAAAAAAAAAACACACACACATTCACCGTTCGACACAACTTGTCCCCGGAAACAGCCGAAAGCCTCGAGGTTTGAGCAGGTCTGTACCTTTACAATCTCCTGGGCGATCTGTCTGGTCTTGTTGAGGTCAAGGGTAAACTTGGAGTCTCTGACAGCCGAGAAGAGCGTCCTTCCCTTACAGAAACTAACCATTGGGATGAATTGGACAACACAAGTTATATTCCTCATACACATATGTAATAAATGTATATATAAATGTATTCACGTATAGGTGTATATAAATAAATACATAAATAAGGAAAGCACCACCGACCTGGTGATGATGGCCAGCTGCGGAGGGTTCATGCACGCCCCCATGAACAGGACCACGTTCTCGTGTCTCGTCTGCCGGTAGTTCATCACCTCCTTCTTGAAGAGTTTCAGGTGCTCCTGGATGGTGCCGTCGATCTCCATCAGCCGGACCGCCACCTCGCCGTGCCAGCGGCCGCGGTGGACCTTCCCCCAGCGCCCCTTCCCGATCAGCTCCCCGAGCTCCAGCTGGTCGAAGGGCACGTCCCACTCCTGCAGGTACACGCTGGTCTGGCTGGCCTTCCGCGAGATGGGCCCCCGCCAGCGGCTTCCCCGGCGGTTCGGCACGTCCTCCAGTTCACCGACATCGCTATCTTCTGAAGCGTCTTCCCCGTCCCCGTCGCCTCCCCCGTCTTCCTCTTCCTCCTGTAATACCGCGGACACACGGGGTCAGATCACGAATAAACTGCAGGCCAGATCCTCCTGGCAGGACTCACCGCCACGGCTTCCTCCTCCTCCTCCTCCTCCTCCTCCTGCTCCTCCTCCTGCTGCTCGTGGTGCTGCAGATCCGCCTCGCTCTGCTCCGGCTTGCTGCGGCAGACACACGGGCAGTTTCAGCACACCTGTAGCCGACCAGCGCCCCCTACAGGGATTGGGTTTTAATGTGAGCGCTCACCTCGGGCTGTGGTAGGTCTCTGGATGCTGCGCAGAACAACCGGACACGTCTGCAATGGAGCAAAATTATTTTACGTTTTTTTTCCCGGTCGTGTCATTAAAGGTCACATCTTTAGAACAGGGACAAGAAAGCAAACACCAAAACACAGACAGTAACAGACCCTTACAAATGTCCACACACACACACACACACACACACACACACTACTGTAGTACTGTAGAAGCATGCAGGAACTCACACACGCTACATTCAGTGCACGGTGGTACAATATTCTTTTAGGCGTGTCGGAGTGGGCATGGCCATCTTCTAAGCCCCACCCATAAATAAATAAATAAATAAATAAAAACTAATCACTAACTAAAAAAGAAGAAAATTAAACACACACACACACAAATTTAGCGGTGGGAGCAGAATTTAAGCCTCTCACACAGAGAACACCGTTAACTCACCGGGGAAGATAAACTGCTGTCTAGGCTGATAGTAGAAGACAGCTAACGTTTTGGGCGGATGGGGAGAAAGGTGTTGGAAGAGAAGAGTTAGGAGGCTGTTAACTTTGCCCTGTCGCTATGAAACCCTCTCTCTCTCACACACAGACATACACACACACACACACACACACACACACACACACACACACACACCGGCAGAAAAAACCTCACCAGATGAGGCCGAGCAGTCGGAGTAGACGATTAGAACGACGTTAGTGAAATGCGGATCTCCAGCACACTCCAGCTCACCTGGAAAATGGAACCTGCCATCGCGACCACCTTTGGGGGAGGGGTTAGGGGGTACCGGGGGTGGGGTCACGTTGCTGGTGTTGAAGGGGGCCGGGGATGAGGGCGTGGAGGATGTGGTGGAGGAGGGGTTACTGCTGGAGTCCAGCTGGGTCGGCAGAGGACTGGGTTCCTGAGACACACACACACACACACATTTATGAAAGTCTGTTAGCCACGCCTACATTTCACACTTGAAGTACAGAAAAAAAAACACTCGCTGCAGGCAATAAGTTCAAACCTTTTTGGTGACGACCTTGGGCAAGGTGCCGAACTGCTGAGGGTCGGACGGCCGGTCGGCGGTGGTGGTGTTAATGTCCGGGACAGATTCCGTCCGCCTGATTGGAACTGTATGAGGAAAGCGTTAGCTGCGTTGGCGCCAACCTTTCTGGCCACCATCTACTTTCGGTTTGAGGACACGACGGGAGGCACGAACTCACGAGTGAGAAGCGAAATCCGGCAGGGGGGCGCGTCTTTTGTACACCTGTTGTGGCACTTTAACCTGGGCCGACCAAAGCCAAAGGTGAGAAGAATCATGACTGGACCACACATGTGAGAATGAAATGTGGCATCACTGCACGCACTCACTTGCAGTGCTTACACTTCACTCCGAACATCATGTTCTTATGGCACACTTGGCACACTTGGGACAGCCAGGACTTGGTGGAAAACCTTTGGAAAGGAAGCAGATTTGACTACTTGCGGGGAGTTGTGGGCCGGAAACCGGTGAGGATGTTAAAATCTGACGCCGTCCCACCTGTGGGTGACCGGGAGGCCGATGTCCCTCCTGACTGTCTGAGGGGAGCTCCTGTGCAGGTTGTCTACAGACGGTAGAACGGCAAAGAGCGGTGAACACCGTGCGTTCGGCCAATTACCTCCGATTCTCGCTAATCAAGCGCCAGTGAATTCTGAGTAATGTCACAATGTTACAATTACACATCACTGTTCTGGTTGATTTCAGATTTAATTAAATGATCGGCCTTATTCCGCATACTGGTATCAATATTCTCTTCGTGTACCAATAATTGGAACATTTTCTTGACTTTCAATCAGATTGATTCAATGCTGGCATATGATTATCAAGATGATAAAGGTTCTTTATATTGGTAAAATGTCGTCCCCGGAGTCCCCTCTGGTTTTTAACGGTCGAACAGAGAAGAGTCGGGGCGGCTCCAGAAACAGGACTCACTCTTGCTGTCCTCCACCAGGGTGGGAGTGCTGGGGAGGACGAAGGAGGCGAGGCCGACGGGTGTGCGTGCGGAGAGGAGGGCCGAGTCTTCGGAAACACTCCCGCCGCAGCCGTTCAGAGTGGGCCTGTTCTTTTTCCCGGGCCTGGAGGAAAGCAGAGTGCACAGACGACACACATGCACTTAGAAAAATTACACCACAATTCACCTCAAGTTTCGGCAGTACTGTAAAAGTAGGAAACATGAGTAAGAGACCGGAGGAAAGTTGGCAAGAACGATTAGATTCCGGGTTCTATCGCCTGGCTCAGTTATTCTGACATCCTGGCTGAGGTCATGCTGGAACGCGCACATTTTTTCCAAGGAATGCAGTGGCTTTCAAACAAGCAGGATAAGATGAAAACTAGAATGTCTGCTCCTTGTTTAGTAGGTTTTTTTTTATATATATATATTGTCACCACCATGACAAGCCGCTACATTTTTAAAATTCAAATCACACACACAAAAAAGTTGGACTACAGCATTCCAGTGGCACATAACTCGTCCACATTTAGACCAAAGCAGAACTAGAACCAAAATGATTATTATTATCTCTCTCTCTCTCTCTATCTCTCTCTCACACACACACACACATCATCCACTGGGATTGAAGAGTGAACGCACTTGCTGGGTGGCGGCTCCTCGATGCGATTGGCCAGCTGGGACTCGTGGCTCTTGCTGCGGGTGATGCTCGGCAGCAGCTGTGCCAGCAGCATCCGTGACGGGGGTGGGGGCGTCCGCGGGGGCTTCAGTAAATTGCGCTTTTTGGAAGGCGGCGTCACTGGGGGCGTGGCCAGGTGTCCAAAGAAACGGCCCAGCTTTGGTGACGAAGGGAAGGGGTCCATGAGGCCGTTGTGGATGTAGACCTCCGGGGGCTCACTGCAGGGCAACCCCGACACGGACACGGAGCGCGAGTGGACGATGACTGGGGTGGTGGGGACACTGACTGTGGGTGTGGCTGGTGTACCAGGGGTGCTGGGTGTCAGCGAATGGGGGCTGGGGGGTCCTACTGGGCTCATGGGCTGGCAGGAAAGTTGGTCTATCAGGACCTGAGAGGCACCGTCCCCTGCCCGTGAGGTTGGCTCTACGATCCAAGGAATTCCATCCTCCTTCAGCTCCACTCCTACAGCGCAAAGAAATGAAATTCAAACTCAACACTTTTTTCCATCTTCACCGGCCCAGTACATTTACATTTATGGCATTTACCAGACGCCCTTATCAAGAATGCCTTACAAACAGTAGACAACTCAGGGTTAAGTGTCTTGCTTGGGGACACAATGGTTGCAAGTTTTGGGTCAGCCAACCTTGTTCAGTTGCACTTTTCAGACAGGAGAGGGCAGCACTGATGCGAGAACAGTCCTCTGAGCTGGTGCCCAGCTTCTTCATGGTCTCCCTCATCTGGGAGCTGGACATCTGCAGCAGAGTCTCTAGTGACAGCTGCTCTGGTACTGCCTGAAGAAGACATTTAGAGTAAAGTCGGTAAGTCTGAACGAGCAAGAGGGCACGTTCAATATTAAAAACCATGCAATGGTAAGCAGGAAGCCACCAAGCAGGAAAAAAAATAATTATACAGATGAACGGTTATATATCAAGTTTCATATGATGCCATCTTTTCCTGCCTGAACAAATTCCTGAACTTCCTATTCCTTCTGGCACTTGGTGACTAACAGCAAAAATGAGACACAGGTCAAAGGTCTTAACCCCAGCACAGTGCCTTGCAGCTTCAGCAGTATCTGCTCGGACGGGTACACGAGCTGAGGGCGCGATGCACGGTGCAAACGCACCGCCACCTGGCCGCCGTGGCACGGAGTGCCACTTCTTTTGAGTGGGTGGAGCATGATGCTTGACTTATTTTTTAAATCAGGTAATTCCTCAAACCTCTGCTGGAACTGGAGCCAAAGGCCCAGTCAAGGGCACGCTCACACAGACCGGGTCCTATTAAGTTTCCACAGAAACACTGGTTTTACTATTCCAGAACCGGCTAGGCCACTTTAGTGTATTCGGGTCAGCGATTTAAAAAACCCTTTCAAAGGGAAGGGACACAAGCGAGCCTGCTTTGACAATACGGGACGATATTTAGCTTGAAACAGTCAACAGAATAATCAGCCCAGAATGACCGACTCAGGGGCGACAGGGGAAATGGCCGCCGGTGATTAATTCTGTTTAAAGGTCTTACTAAGACCCATAACTGACCACGCGAGCGTCTTCCCTTTCATTGCCAGTATTTACAGGTTTCAGGCGTGACAAAGATCTAAAGGGGACCAGGATTAGCCTTTCAAAGAGCAAACCGAGCCCAACTCCCCGAAACCGCATTCCTGTGCTCCCCTAACAACCGGACAAAAAAAAAAAAAAAAAAGACCCTGGAGACGTTGGGAGAGGGTTTCCAAGGTAAACAAAGCCGGCAGGGATGGGCAGAGACCATCATAAAGCTACAAGACGGCAGATAACCGGTGATAAACCACAACCAGCAGAGTCGCACGCTGCCGCCAGCCGTAGGGACGCTGGTTGCATCATTGCAGCGCCTCCAAACGAATTTCGTTCGATCCTGCTTTAAAAAGCAGATCTTTTGAACCACGAACGTAAGGATTCAAACGGTCTTAAGAGCTTCACCAGTGCACAATATCGACCGTTGCGCTAAATTAGCTGGGCTTTGTTAAACAGCAGGGTCCACCCACGACCGCCAAAGAGCCGACCCATTGGCCTCTTCTGGCATGTGTGTGGGTGTTGGAGCTGTGGTGGCCACCAAGTCCAGGTGAAGGAGGACACCACTGGAGGCTCCCTCTGCATCGGCTGAATAGTTCTTTCCTGTCCTTACCGCCCGGTTTGTTTTCTGAATCGAGAGACCGGTGCACCTGTTTCACATGAACATGGGGGATTCTTGGAGCTGAGAGTGTCCTCCTTGGACACCTTTACAGTGCAAGGAAAGCCGAGCGTCAAGTTGTTTGCCGAGGAACGGTTTCGGTTGGCGACAGAGAGGGATTGTGCAAGGTGTCAGAGGTAAGCAGCACCCCCAAACTCCCCCCATCAAAACCAACAATCTGACCGGAGCTGAGGAGGCATCTTGGACAGAAATATCTTAAAAGGTCATTGTTATGAGGTCCACCTTGTCCACGTCCACATCCGGCGGGCGGTGGCAGGTTCCAGTCCTATTTTTAGCCCTACAACTATTAACCCTTTTGTCTCGCCTGCCAGAAATAAACCTGCTGTACCAGAATAAGAAGTTGGAAGGAAAACACCTGGGCGGCCACCGCTTTCCGGCTGACAACTGATCTTCTCTCACAGGGGTTCTCCAGAGATCTTCCAACTGTTGGATTGTAGGCATCTGCTCTTAATCGTCTTGTTTAGAAGACACACAAAAAAGATCAATAACGACAAAACTGAACGGATTGAATCCAGAATTGTCTTTTTGGATGTCAGGACCCAAAAGGTCAGGTTCTGGTACCCGTTCAGCTTTTTATGGACACCAGTGACCTTGACGTTTGAGTCATCCATTAGGTGTCTCTTGGGAGACAAGGAGTCTTGCTGGGTAGGACGGGACCTTCGGAAGTGTGGTGGAATGGAACAGTCTACAAAGTCTGATGGTTTTCATCCTTTAATAGGTCCAACTCTTCTACAAGCACAAAGGCTTGTGGGTGTTTTAGGAACCGGTAATATGCACAGATGGCAGGGACAGAGCTTACATTTACAGCATTTATCAGACGCCCTTATCCAGAGCGACGTACAATCAGTAATTAAAGGGACGGTCCCCCCCCTGGAGACACTCAGGGTTAAGTGTCTTGCTCAGGCACACGATGGTAGTAAGTGGGGTCTGAAACTGGGTCTTCTGGTTCATAGACGAGTGTGTTACCCGCTAGGCTACTACCACCCTGTCGGGATTTTATGATGTGGGACCAATCAACCAAAAGTGCAAATGTTGCATCATGAGGTCGCGGTGAGCGTGTTTCTCACCATTTTAGAACATGCACCGCCGCCAGGAACCAGACCTCGGATATACACGACAGGACCTGGTGCTGTCCTATCTGGACCATGCACCAGGACGAACCCAAGTGAGAAACACACACAGTGCTCCACTTGGGTTGTAGTAGCCTAGTGGGTAACACACTCACCTGTGAACCAGAAGACCCAGGTTCAAATCCCACTTACTACCATCGTGTCCCTGAGCAAGACACTTAACCCTGAGTGTCTCCAGGGGGGGGGACTGTCCCTGTAACTACTGATTGTAGGTTGCTCTGGATAATGGCGTCTGGTAAATGCTGTAAATGTAAAAATGTAAGATTACAGCGCTGACAATGTCCACTTAAATCCTGCGCTGGACCTGGCGGGCCCATCACACACCAGGACGATGAAGTGCAACCCGATTTGGGGCATTTTTTCGGGCACTGGAGCATTTGTTATGTAGGCAGGACGCGCCGGAGAGCTCAGGAGCAGCAAGCTGGGACACGGCGCGCGGCGTTCAGGTCGAAGGAATTCGGCTCGCAGGTGCGGCCGCAGCCGCTTTAACCGCTTAACTGCGCCGCCTCACACACGCAACGTTTGCCCACAACGCACACAGGTGACCTAATGTTGGTACTCGCACACAAACACACACACTTTGCATGACGCTCTGAAAAAAACAACGAAAAAAAAAAAAAAAAAAAAAAAAACCTCCCTCCGCCACCTGCAGCCTTCAGAACCGCGGGACGGAACCGGACGGAACCGCGGAGGTGACGCGGGTTCCTTCTGGAGGACGAGGGACAGCTTCGTTTGGTGAAACACACAGCTGTAGCTCGCGAGGTCTGGGCATGCCCGTCATGAGTGTGTTTTTAGATTACATAATCTCAGACAAACACACACACACACACACACATCATGGACTTCAACAGGTGCCTGTAGACTCCCGGTCTGCATTCCAGATACGAAACTACAGCTCAGCTGAGAAACCCCCGTCCTACATGCCCACTGCATGAAAACAAGAAACAGAAACTCACACATCATCATCTAAATAAAGCCTGAACACACACACACACACACACACACACACACACACACACACACACACACACTTAATGGAATCATACCACACGCTTCTGAAAGAGTCCGTGTTACATCCTGACCCCAGAATCTCACTTTGACCCCAAGCAGGAAGATGGTAGTACCATCTGGATGGAGCTTCCAGCAGAAGTAGTGCAGTCCTCACGCTCATAATCCAGCGCCGCGAACCACCAGCCCGGCACTCCGTCCACCGCCTCGGCTCCTTCCCTCCCTCTCTCCCTCCCTCCTCCCTCCCACTCTCCACCCCCCCTCTCTCTCTCTCTCTCTCACGCTCTTTTAGTCAGGGAGCCAGGACGTCTTCTCCCCGGCATTCCACGGCGCTCCCGCGGCAACGGCGGCGGCCGCCACGCCTCCCCGCGTTACAGGCCACGCGCATGCTTCTCCGCTCGGACCCCCATCCAGCTGCGTGTCAGGAAGCCGGGGTCCCGCCTCCCGCTTCCTGGGCCAGACCGCAGCTACGCCCGACTCGCCATTTCCCAGCATGCTCTCCAGCCTCTGACCTTTCACTTCTGGGACCGGGCGGGGTGGGCCGCGCGGCAAGCGGCGACAACACAAGCAGCGGCCAAGCCGCCCGCTTTTACGGCAGAAAACGCCGCCGGGTTCAGGCAAGGTTGACGCGGCAACGGAGGGCGTGACCGACGAGGCCCTCTGATGTGCGGGAAGACGACACTCCCCGGCCCAGAGGGGCATTCCTCCCCCACCGTCCCGGCTTCCATTCCACGGAAATCTGATTCCAGAAATGTTTGATTGGGTGCCGGGGTGGTTGATCCGGTTCAGAACCAGCGCACGGCGTCACAGCAACGGCGGCGTTCGCGCCGTAATGTCCCTCGTATCGATGACACGTGGGTGTGGCACCGACAGAGACGCTTCGTGGCATTATTCAGGAGGAACGCTGAGCAACGAGCTGGTCTCCACGCGCACTTAAAGCAGACCAAAGACGTGATGGACGTCCAACTAAAACCCCAAAAACATCTACAGCCACATCACTGCACACTTCTGATTACAGCAACTGGACTTGGAAAGGAAGGTGGCCGCCCGCTGCCGTCCTGCGTACGTACCTCTGGAAAACAGCCCCGCTAAGCCGCGGATCTCGCTCATCCCCTTCCCACAATCCCCTTTTATTGGAGTCCCGTTTCGCCCTCCGGGCCGGCGTCCGCGCGTCCTGTTCGGGCCGGTCGCGGTTTGTGAGGGTAAAAATAGGGCCGGCCGGGGGAGAGAACGTGAGTCAGCACATTCCCCGGATTAGCCGGCTGTATCGGGTGTGTGTCAGGAGCCCGGCTGGACTCACACACTGTTTACGTCCCTCCGCTTGGGATGGCCGTTGTCACGGAACGCTGCGAGATTCTTCCAACCCTCATCACTTAAGATTCCTGACAAGAAATTCATTGAGAGAAGTGATTGTCGTTGTAATGCACAGCGCACGGTGACACAACGAAATGTGTCCTCTGTATTTAACCGTCACCCTTTGGTGATCAGTAGCCGGGCATGACAGGCGCCCGGGGAGCAGCGTGTGGGGACGGTGCCTTGATCAAGGGGAACTGGCGGTTCGGGATTTGAACCCGTAACCCCTTCGAGTCCACTTCTTTACCCGCTAGACCACCGCGGCCCCCAATAATGGCAGGAAGTGTGAGCACGGGAAGGTATACGTCTAGTAGTGTTGGAGAAAGTATATGAGATTATCACGCAATCACCATGTATATCTTCATGGTGACACTTTTATTATCCTGCACATGCTTCCTTACATACGAAATATGATAGAGAACATGAGAGCTGATCTGATGGTGGCTGGTATCTCGCTGCACCATCAGGGAACCTCAGATGATAACAGACCAGACCCCTTTTGGGTGGGGCTGACAATGACGACTCAAGTTCAGTGAATTAACACAATGAAAGAAATTAGATTTGTGCATTATAGTCATGTTGTGACTAAATATGCTAAACCTGATGGGTTAAATTTACCGGATGGTCTATAACCAGATCTTTGGTAGTCAGCCTATTAGGATTTAGAAGCAGGAGGACCTGACCTAGGAACTGTCCCTAGCTGCACATAAATCAACTGAACGGTTTACAACGACTGTGTTCTGTGAAGTCGTTGTTCTCTCACGATACCTGGTGAGCTACCAGGTGAGTTCCAGGTGACCTTTGACTCTGACAAAGTTCCTCGGGTATGGACTCATAAACACGACGGCGGCCTCGAACACGCACCACATGGGGAAATGACTCATTAACCATGACGCTGTTAAGGCCCGACATTTTAATTTATTACTTTACATTAGGACAATTACCAATGCTGGACCTACACGCAGTGGGCCTAATGAAGATTCTCTCCTTTACTTAAGATCCCCTGCACACATAATCCTTTTCCCAATTTAAGAAGTAACTACTTAACCAAATTAAACCCAATCCAGCGATGCGGCAGTGTAACGTAACAATCCCAGGCCGATCCCCGGCACTCTGCATTGTGAGCATATGGCCCGGCGCGGATCGTGTTTCGGCCCCTCGCCTTGTTGTGATAGCCCTAAAGTGCTCTTTCGGGGAAGACGGTGACGGGCAGAAACGACGCCGTACCTCCAGCAGCTCGGGTTTCAGGTTGATGGTGCGAAGCCAGTCGCCCAGGCGCGGGTACCTGTCCAGGGCCGCCGTCCTCTCGCCCTCGGCCACCCTGCGCTTGCACTGCAGCTGCTTGCAGATGTAGTTCGTCAGCTTCACCTGCGGGGGGCAACAGCGGGGGGCAGGATGAAGCGCATGGTGCTAATGCACTGATGGAAACCAAACAGAACTATCGAGCCGAAAACGAAATGGACAAATGACATGACCGAGGGGACGAGGCTGCTCAGTCTTTGAATATTTTATGTTGACGGTTACAGGAACATCAGAACTGCTGCTCATACTCACCCATCAGCAGCGAAACCTGCCTTCGGCATATAAATATAAACCCAACAAACTAACCGCCTCCTCCGAGCAGGTTTTGTGTGTGTGTGTGTGTGTGTGTGTGTGTGTTTGGGGGGAGGTTGTTCGTGCTTTTATGCAAATCTCCGCGGAGAAGTGAGACAACACGAGCGTAAGGAAATCCCCACGTGTGAGCACACTGTTGTGCAGGTGGGCTGTGTAACCCGTCCGAAACATGAACATTTACATTTACAGAATTTATCAGACTTACAATCAGTAGTTACAGGGACAGTCCCCCCCTGGAGACACTCAGGGTTAAGTGTCTTGCTCAGGGACACAATGGTAGTAAGTGGGGTTTGAACCTGGGTCTTCTGGTTCATAGGCGAGTGTCTTACCCCACTAGGCTACTACCAGCCTACGTCCAAAAGGCTCACGGCCCACATTTACCACGGGGGGGCCTGTGGCCAGGGGGTTAAACGCCATTAAGGCGTCGTCGGGTCATCGCTTAACAGGGCCGCATTCATCGCATGGAGATGAAGAGAGAAAGGGAAGAGTGCGGCCAAAAGTCAGGGACTTTCCGGCATTTGCACCTACGGCTGTGCATGGAAACGTCGATAACATGTTTCATTACGAAACGCCGAGTGCCACCGGGCAGCTGGGAACACAGGGAGCATTTCTGGAAGACGCACACAATGTAAATGCAATAAAGCATTATATTAATAATCATGCATTACATTTTTTATTGTTATTGATTTTAAACAGGGATATAACAGGGTAAACATGTAATGTTTCAATACACTGTAAATTATATATTTTATAACCCCCTTATAAGCCCTATAGCACCCCCCTCCCCTCCCTGACTATAACTATAAATGTATATATAAAAAAATGAGGAAGGGCCCCCACACCTGTTGAAATTTCAAGTCTGAATAACGGATTGAGTAGTGAATCTTCTCCAGGGACAAACGGGACATCGTATCTCTGAGCCACTGGGCGTGAGTGGGTGACGTGGAATCCTTCCACTTGAATAGAAGAGAACGCCTGGCCAGGAGGGTCGCAAAAAGATAAAAAACGCCGTTTAGCTGGAGTTAGACGCTTATCCTCCTCTTCAGTGATACCAAAAAGAGCGATCAGAGGGTCTGGTTCAAGGTTGCATTTCAGTATGAAAGACAAGGTTTTAAAAACGTCCCTCCCGAATTTTTCCAAATTCGGGCATGTCCAGTACATATGAATAAGAGACGCCTCTCCGCTTTTACATTTATCACAGCAAGGACCGACGTCTGGGTACAAACGGGAGAGTTTAGGTTTTATTAAGTTAAACTGTAATAAAGAGTGGCGGGCACATAAGGAGGTTGAGTTGACAAGCTTAAGAATTGAATTCCAAGTATCATCTGAAAGTGACAAATTTAAATCTTTCTCCCAAGCAGTTTTAATTTTACACAAAGGGGTGTAACTCGAACCCATCAATCCACCATAAATAGTGGATATTAGGCCTTTACGCAGCGGGATCAAACAGAGGAGATTATCTAGGATGTTTACAGCAAGAGCCTCAGGGAAAACAGATCTTTGCAGAGCTTGATGGCCTTATTGTTCCATTCCTGAAACACTGAATCATGTGGAGAAGGTTGGAAGAGATGGTTGGAGACGATAGGACTGGACAGAGAGAAGCCCAGAAGGCCGTTGTGCTTTCTGAACTGAGCCCTAATAACTGAATTGTTGATTGGTTTAATTGAGGAGATGGGTAGTGCAGATCCAAGGAGTGCAGAGACGGAGAGATTTTTTACAGACTTTATCTCCATTTCCACCCAGGCAGGCCGATTAGGTTGATTATGAAAATATGCCCAGAAGATGACAGATCGAATGTTTGCTGCCCAGTAGGAAAACGAAAATTAGGCAGAGCCAAGCCGCCGTCTCTTTCAGATCTTTGAAGTAAGGACTTATTCAATCGTGGATGTTTACCTTTCCAAAGATAAGAAGATATAATTGAATCTAAAGCACCAAAGTAAGATTTGGGAATGAAAACAGGTACAGACTGGAAAAGATATAGAAATTTAGGAAGAGTACTCATTTTAACGGCATTAATACGTCCCACCAGGGACATGGACAGTGGTGACCATTGTCCCAAGTCCTTTTTCGTTTGGCTCAACAACCTAATGAAATTTTCTTTAAAAAAGGTGTTTATGTTTCCTTGTAATAATATGTTGGTTTGGTAGTAGCCTAGTGGGTAACACACTCGCCTGTGAAGAAGAAGACCCAGGTTCAAATCCCACTAACTACCATTGCATCCATGAGCAAGACACCTAACCCTAGGTTGCTCCAGGGGGGCTGTCCCTGTAAATACTGATTGTAAGTCACTCTGGATAAGGGCGTCTGATAAATGCTGTAAATGTAAATGTAATACCGAGATAGATAAACTGATTTTTCACTATTTTGAAAGGAAAATTGTGCATACCAGTTGTTAGTGCTATATTATTTAGCAGAAATTCAGCTTACATGCTGAAAAATAGCTAAATTCATTGAGCAATGACAGTACAGGTGGCAGGGAGGACATTGGATTTGATATAAAAAGTAGAAGGTCATCTGCGTAAAGGGAGACTTTATGTTCTTCTCCCTGCCTCCAAATCCCAGATTTATCCCTACACCTGCGGAATGCAATTGGTAGTGGCTCACTGGCCAGATTAAAGAATAATGGGCTAAGAGGACAACCCTGACGAGTTCCCCGCTGAAGGCCGAATGGTTGAGACGGCTGAGCATTTGTCAGAACTGAGGCAATGGGGCTTAAATATAATAATTTAACCCAAGTGATAAAACTTGGGCCGAAATTGAATTTTTCTAAAGCCCTAAATAAATACTCCCATTCCACACGATCAAAAGCCTTTTCAGCATCCAAAGACAGGACACACTCAGGGATCCCCTCTGATGGTGTGTACAGGATATCCATAAGGCGTCGAATGTTAAAATAAGAATAGCGGTTTTTGACAAAACCGATCTGGTCCTCAGATATAATTGAGGGTAGAACATTCTCTAATCTGCAAGCCAAGACTTTAGCAAGGATTTTAACATCCACATTGAGAAGAGAGATTGGTCTATATGAAGAGCACTCTGTTGGGTCTTTATCTCTCTTTACTATGAGGGTGATGCGAGCCTCATTAAATGACGCGGGCAGCCTACCTTGCCTAAAAGATTCAGATAAAACCAAATTTTTAAGAGAGAATTAAAGCAGCTTAACGTTTTGTTGAAAATCTGACATTATTTAAACCACCATCGTCCACAGAGCAGGGGCCGTCTATAAATAGCCATAATTATGGCAAGATGTCTCATGGGGGTTCTCCACGGCTGCCATGGCAACCCAGTGACACTGGAACACAGGCGTCGCCGCCGGGAGGCAGGCCTCGGTGACATCACAGACGCGGGCCAGGGTTCACCGCAAGGCTAGCGCCGGGGCTTTGCTCTTTCTTTAACCCAGAAACTTCGCGGTGCTCGCAGGAACGCTCCACAGCAGCGGCAAGAGCCGGCCTTACGGAAACGACAGGAAATCAACCGCTGAGCACACATCCAGTTCACTTTCCACCTGCACCTTGCGTCTATTGCATCGCATTAAAATAATCCCTGGCCACTGGAACACCGGTGGCAGAGGAGAGATTTATATAAATATAAATATATATAAAAAAAATTTTTTTCATCTACAGCCCAGGCGACCCATGAAACAGATAGAAGTGTTAAGCCCAGGGCGGAGTGAAGCGTCATTAATCTTTTAAAACAGCGCTGCGACCGTCTGAGCGGGAGATGGCTGGCAGGCTGATACCTGATTATATCCCAGCATGCCGCGGGGCTGATTTAATGCACAATGAGTGCATGAAACAGCCCTCCGAAGCCAAGGGTGTTGGCTTGCACAAGACAAGGATTGGCCCAGTTCGGAGGGAGCTCTCCTGTATTCTGTGTCTATCAGGTTCTTGAATCTGTCTTCTCAGTTTCCTCCCGTCAGGCAGTGTGAGGTGGGGTGGGAGGTGGGGGGGTGGGGGTCTGCGGTGCTGCAGATGCCCATGACCCCGCCCATCCCCCAACGCTGCAAGGTAACACCCTGCTGTCAAAGAAAGGTTTCTCCTCTCCTTTCACAAAAGTAGGAAGTCAGGTGTTTTAAGGTGTGTAATAGACAAAAATGCACCAACACTGCGTGTGTGTGCATGATTGTGAGTTTGTTTTGTGTCTGCTCTGCATTCGTGCATGTATGAATTGCTGTGGGTGTGTGTGTGTATATATATATATATATATGCAGGCTTCTTTGCACGAATGGGCGTGTTTTGTGCGCACGTGTGAGTGTCATATTCCGTGCGGAACGGTCTGTTTCTACCTGCGAGTGTGTTTAAGGGTACTAATGTTTGTGTTGCATGCACATGTGAGTGTGAGTGTGGGGAAAGGTGTTTCATGTACATGCCGGTGCTTGCACACACAAAGGTGTGCAATATTGACACTGGCGCTAAACGCTTCTGTGCTCCAAACAGACATTAAAACATAAAAAAAAAAAACATGTCCCACACATATATATCCACGAAATATTATAAAAACAGGCAAAAATAGACACAAAATGTGCGGCTCCTGCATCAAACACCTCCCAACCTGAGCAGAAGTAAATGAGGCGTTGAGGACGTGGCATTCGCTCGCCGACTGATTTCCCAAATGTGCATCCTAGGCCACCAGAATCCAGTCCTGGTCCACAAGATGGAATGCAGAGAGCAAGAAGCGGATTTGGACTGAGATTTAGACCAGTGAAAATTCCCACATGGACGGTTAAAAAAAAAATCGGTCAAAGGACCTGCCAGGATTGATTTTACTTAAATAAATTTAAATTAGAAGAATTTTCACTTCAGTTCAAGTTCTTGTGGCGTGATGATTGACCAGCATGTGCTGGGCTCTTCAGACATGGTCTTGGTGGCCACCCATCTGACAGATCTTCCACATTTTTAAAATAACATCAAAGCTGCTGTCTCTCGCCAACAGGACATACATACCATGTCCTCTTTACAATTCCGGAAAATATGCCGTCCTTTCCTAAATATGGACAAAAATCCTGAAAATCGGCATACTATTATTCCGTTATTCACTTCTATTGACGGATTATTGCCAATGATGAGGGTGGGTTGGGGTGGATTCGTTCGCAAGACAAGTTTGTCCAGCAACGTTAACTGTGGAACACGCACCTGCACGAGGCTACACAAGTTCTGGCGGTTTTATGAAGGCGCACGTACTGGTGAATAGTCTGTGCCTGACTCGCCCACAAAAGGTCAAGTTTCACTTAGGAGCAATCAGACAGATCTTCAGCAACTTTCCTTAACTTGGCTACCCAGTAGGTGTGAACAGGTACGCAAGCGAAGAGCCGAGAAACCAAGAGACCTGAGCGCCGCTGCTAAACCACACTGGGGATTTCCTGACACAATTCTTCCACTGCGCCGCAACGTCTGGGCCTTGGGTCGGTGACGCCACCCTTCAGTGGGACATCTTGAGCCAAAACTGGGTTAAAGTACAAGATAATGCACAAGAGCATTGTCTGAAATGTTGTCCTCCTCACAGAGGCCCCTCCACACCAGTAGGTGGCGCTGTGACGCCCCGCTCTCCTTGTTTGCCGTCTAGTTCTCCTCCGCAGCAATTTAACCTGTCGTTGTTCTCAAGTTCATGAGAAACGTTCCGCGTAGGGAGAATTTCTTTCAACCACAAACGTGTTATCCGCCATCGCTGTATGTAGGACACATTTGGGGTTAAAGGCCAGGTTATAGGTTGGGCTGATGAGTCAGCGTTTTCACCCCAAAAAAAGCCACTTTGCCGTTCACACGAATACCTACAAAAGAAAAATTCATTATAGAACCTGTTTTAGAAAAGAACGTTTCTGGGTCCCCTGAAACGCTGTCTCCGCGTGGACACAAGGCCAGATCGGATAGAAATACATCCTTGTGTGGACGGGGCCTTAATATCAATTAAGGGAAGGAAGAGAAGGAGGGTCCGTAATTAACACAAATGAAGGTTTTCGTACCCCTGTTAGTTAGTGTCGGCTAGCCAACACGACCAGCGTAAATGTACGTCATCACGCCGGTTGAGCAGGGCTCCACATTATACTAGTACGTGGCGTAGATCAGCAGAGACTCGCATTTTCAATTTCAACCAACAGATTACGGCTTCGTTACGAGTTGGTTGCCAGGTTTACAGATTCAAATCGTATCGTATTGATGGCGAAAATGCTCCAGAGTTGTAAGTCTGGTCTGGTCTCTTCTGTGCCGTTTTGTATTTTAGATGTTTGCTGAGCTCACCAATGGAGCCGCTCCTTTCCAGGAACACAAATCGCTTCGGTTCCCTGCAGGGAGACTCTGGTTGCAGATATCAGGATCTCTATGGAGATCACTCGGCCCCTTATCAGAGAAAAAGCTAAACAAACACAGAGGGGCATCCGAGGCCTGCGGTACCAACGGGACATCCAACAAAAGGGCCTTGTCATGGCCGCCGCACCAACACCAACATCAGAGTGCACCAACACCCTCTGCACTTTATCGGGTTAAGTGTATTATTTACAGTTTATTAAAATAACTCCATACATTCCACAACAGTTTACTTTGTTTTAAGATGACATTGTTTTATATGGTGTGCACACACTGGAACACTGTAGGGTTTGTTTGAGTCACCTGGGTGATTTCGGTTTTATTTCATGTTAATTTGGTTTGCAAATCTCAGCCACCATCGTCAGGCGATGCGTTTTAAATTGTCGCCAGAGAGATGCGAACGTGGAGGAGGTGAGGAGGTGCCGAGGAGGTGAATTGGAGACTAGACTTCTCTCCTGTCCTAGTTGTGGAGCAATGGCGAAGGCCTGAGTCTGAGCTTTCTGGGTAACGCCTCTTAACTTCGAGCATCACCACCAGATGGGCACCAGACCATGAAATCATGGTCAGGACATGGCCAGTCGCTCCTCAGCCCACAATGCAACTGTGCGGGTTACTTGGTGTCAGGCAAACAGAGCCTTGAAATCGTGGATAAGCCAACGTCGACTCATTAAGCAGAAGAACAAATCATAGTGAATAATGATTTTAAAATGATGCGGTCTGACTTCAGGTGGACTTTTGAAGACGAATCATTTTTAGCACAAGTGGGTAAAACTCTGGTTTGACTTGATGCAATATCACTAGTAAAAATGCATCTGCACAAGCACCAGCAATTCATCCACCTGTTTGCTTTCAGTTCAGAAGATGAGAGAAGATCAGATAATGTTGTTTAAGAGACTACGGTGATAAGAATCAGACAAGAGCATTACGCTCCTACACAAACTGTCAAAGCAACAAAAAAACGAGGGAAAGTGTGTTCACACACTCACAGGAAAGCATCAAATGTGCATTATTATGTGTTTATTGCAAAGTGTCCTCAAGGGACAAGGTCCAAGTCATAGAAAACAAAACTCTGGAATGGACACGGAATCTGGGTGTCTTATATATGGAATAGTAAAGGATAACAGTCAAATATCAAAGCACCATGTTGAATTAAGAGCAAGAACTTTTGGACACACCTTCTCATTCAACGTGTTTTCTTTATTTTCATGACCATTTACGTTGGTAGATTCTCAATGAAGGCATCAAAACTATGAATGAACACATGTGGAGTTATGTACTTAACAAAAAGTGGAGACCTGGCCTCCACAGTCACCGGACCTGAACCCAATCCAGATGGTTTGGGGTGAGCTGGACCCCAACAAGTGCTAAACACCTCTGGGAACTCCTTCAAGACTGTTGGAGAAGCATTTCAGGTGACGACCTCTTGAAGCTCATCGAGAGAATGCCAAGAGTGTGCAAAGCAGTAATCAGAGCAAAGAAACTAGAATATAAAACGTGTTTTCACTTATTTCACCTTTTTTTGTTAAGTACATAACTCCACACGTGTTCATTCATAGTTTTGATGCCTTCAGTGAGATTCTACCAATGTAGAAAACACATTGAATGAGATGGTGTCCAAACTTTTGGCCTGTACTGTATATCAGCACAGATGTTAACAATGCAACTGAGTGCGGATACGCATACGTAGCTCGCAGCAGGTATATTTCTGGCCTAACACGTTGCCACAGGCTCTTCGTCATACAAGGAAGCCCCACTAGATAAAGCTAGGGGTGTTGAAATTAATCGTATAATCGATGCATCGCGATGCAGACGTGGACAATTTTGCATCGATGCAGTGCAGAGCATAATCAATAATATCATGATGACGTGGAATTCAATTTCAGCCTGATCTGGGAACAGCGCCACTCCGGGTAGGAGTTTTACACTGCACGTATTTTCACGTGACCAATTTGGACATTACACGTACCAAATATTACTGCTTTTATGTAATACAAAATGAAATAATACAAGGACCTCGGTTCCTCTACTTGGTGGAGATGTCGATCTGCATCAGGACCGGGGCAGACGATTAACTCCGCCCACAACATAGTGCCGTGTGCATTTAAAGGAGAACTACCGGTATATACAACTGTTACAAGGTGAGTGCGGACGTAACAAGTTTTTCTGCTCTGGAGCAAATCAGAGCGTCCACAAAGGCGTACGAGACCGTGACTCTGGTATTTGGAAACATCATGTGACCATGTAGAAAATGGCTGGGATGCATCGCGATGCATCGATATCGAGGCACTGCTAATCGTAATCGAACCGAATCGTGAGACCAGTGAAGGTTCAGTGAAGGTTCTTGATAGAGCTGTAACTCGATGGAACTCAACTCCAACATTAGTATCGATGTTTTTATCATCCTCAGCGTTGGATTTTCACGTAGTTCTTCCAACGCCTGACCCGGGGCGGCGGACACGTTCATTACAACTAAAGATTGCAGGTTGAAGGGCAGCATCTGTGATCCACCCCGCACGTCACGACGATTAACGGGCCGGACCCGCCACACGGAGGGATCCGTGTAACCCTAATCCCGCCCGACTCGGCCGCGGCCTGGACGCTCGACAGAAGGCCCTATTGTTGGCGGACGGGGAGAGCGAGCGCGGCGGTGGAAAGGCCGCGTCTGTCCGTCCACCTGTCCCCTTTGTTCGGGGGTCCGTTGACTGACGGCACCTCCGGCTCAGGTGAACGTCCCCCGCCCACCCCCTGTTTACTGCGCCGCGGCCCTCGCGCTCTGGACGTGCACGGCGACGGGAGTTCTACGTTTAGCCGGAGCCGGAGACAACGTGCAACCACAAGCACGTCAGCTATTTCTCGAACGACCGGAGACGCACAACAGCCGCAAACCAGTCCTCCGGTTCCTGTAATATTCTGCACCGACCTGTTCCGCCTTGGCCTGCACACACACCAACATTTACATAGAAAGGGAGGCTGTAGAAATCAGTTCAAGTCGGTTCTATCCCGGTAGTGGGGTGCTGGTAGCCTAGTGGGGTACCACACTCGCCTGTGAACCAGAAGAGCCAGGTTCAAACCCCACTTACTACCATCGTGTCCCAGAGCAAGACACTTAACCCCGAGTGTCTCCAGGGAAGGGGGACTGTCCCCGTAACTACTGATTGTAAGTAAATCTAAATGTAAATATTACCGTCTCGTGGAAGTCGGGAAATTCTGCAAGAAATGTATTCGATCACGTTTTGAAATGGAGGTGTCACGCCTCAGACTGTAGGCTACGTCTTGTTAAAAGTTCTAAAAACACAAAACACATGCACTTGGACCATGTTTTTGCCAGATTTCCTCTTTAAAACTGTAAAAAGTGACTCTTTGCAAACCGGATTAACTCAAGTGGCTTCAACATTTGATGTTCATCAGACGTCTTTGGATTGGACGCCATCCCTTTCAGAAGACGGATACAGATTAGGTTTAGCCCGGTTCACATTTGAGGGACCACCTTGGACTCGTGTCGCCAACAGCATAGTCATCATCATCATCTTCATCATCATCCGCCACAAGTCCGGACCAGAATGGGGCAGTGGTGGCCTAGCGGTTAAGGAAGCGGCCCCGTAATCAGAAGGTTGCCGGTTCAAATCCCGATCCGCCAAGGTGCCACTGAGGTGCCACTTAGCAAAGCACCGTCCCCACACACTGCTCCCCGGGCGCCTGTCATGGCCGCCCACTGCTCACTCAGGGTGATGGGTTAAATGCAGAGGGCAAATTTCACTGTGTGCACCGTGTGCTGTGCTGCTGTGTATCACATGTGACAATCACTTCACTATTTAAGAATTGAAAAGCAGCCTGGCGAGCAGCCTCTAAGATGGCACTGGAAACCGGCCACCTCCACCACAACGGCCACCATGCGTCTCTGGGCCTGAGGAAACGCGCAAGTGCCGTAAAAAGCCACACAGCCAGTCGCTGGAGAGCCAAAGAGCCGATAAAGAGTCAGAGACACGGACGCCTGCTGGGTCTGTCGTCAGCGGCCAAAGGAAGTGGAGCGGGAAAAAATAACGAAACCTTCACTTCAGAAGCCTCGTATCCAAGCGGAGCTCCGCCCACCCATTTCCTGTTTCCTGCCGAGGAAGACGGATCGTGAGGCGCCGTGCCTCCTGCACCTCCTGTGACGATGACAAGAGACTCACGGAGCCGACGTGTCCTGGATTTAGTGTCCAACTTATCGTCTATGACCCCGCCCCCGCCTCCCCACAGACTCCCACTCTTATTCTAGAGTCGCCCCCGGGTCCAGGGAGGACGCTTTGGTCCAGGACAGCATTTGGAAAGTGTTGAAGGAACATGACCCGAATGACGACCAAATCAGAAGACGAAGACGCATTAATTGTCTTCTTAAATAACGTCTGTCCTCTACAAGACAACTTCTCAACAAGAAAAGGGGAAAAAGGTGAGAAGGTTTTTGCCCGGTCGCTGAGGTTAAATCTGCTGAGCTATGATCTTCTCCGCAGCGTGACAGAAAGTGCTGAGTCTGAAGGTCCAGGCCCTCAGAAAGCAGGAAGTTGCTTCATGACAAGCTCTTGTCCAAGTGCAGCGAGTGGGAGAAAGTGCGAGACCCCGGCGGATTACGGCCGGCTGATCCAATTAACGACCTAACAGCCCGAACGCAACATGTCAGCATGTTCCCCTCCCCTGTCCTGTCCTCTCCTGTCCTGTCCTCTCCTCACCTCCACGGTGCGGATCTCCTGCTGGGTGAGGTCGTTGGACGCGGCGCATTTGGTGCGGAGCCCCTGCAGGCTGGAGATGGAGATGTCGATCATGCTCTGGATGAGCTGGCACTGCTGCAGGGCGGCCGCCGCCGCCGCCGGCCCGCTGACCCCGCCTCTGTCCGGCCGGTCCTCACCTGCGGCCACGGCCCCGGCTCCGGCTCCGGCTCCGGCTCTAGCAGGCGCGCTGTCCATTCCTGGGCGTCTGCGGACGCATGGCGAGCCCGCCGCGGTCCCGGGGATGGTGGCGAGCTGGGGCTACTCCGCGTTCTCCGGAGCCACCATGCTCTGCGCTGACAGCTCTCTCTGTTCCCCCTCCCTTCGCCCGCAAGGGTTCGGCTTCAGCTGTGCGAAGCATCGCGGCGCGTTGCATCATGGGAACTGGAGTTTTTTTTTTTTTTTTTTTTTTTTTTTTCGACCGGCGTCAGGCCCGCGGCTGCATTTACTGCATAAATGTTCTTTTTTGTTGTTGTTCTTGTTTTTAAGCATTCTGAGCAACTGCGGATGTTCATGATTTCCTGACACCGTATTCCAATTTAAAAAACGTAATATATATTAATATAATATATACATACAATATTTTTTTTATATAGGCATAGGACCTTCAATTCGGCTTAAAATATAGTTCAAATACACATTTCTGGGGCCACGGTTGTAGGGGTTGAATGTTTGGTAACCATAGCAACGGTGACTCGAAGAGTAGAAAAGCATGGTCTCCATAAGGGCTAATAAAAAGACGTAAAAAAAAATAAGGTAAATTTTACTGTTTATTGGGTGTCATTTCCTAACAGCTCATATTTCATATTCTGGAAGCACAGAATATCGACCAGTTTCATTTTACATCATGCAATTAAGTGCATTTTATGTAAACATTTAAAACTGCCATTAGCAGGCATGTCATGATATTTTAACTCCACAGAATGTATTTCCAACCTGAGTCATTTCCACAAGTCCTTTCACTTCTTCGGTGAACATTTCACATAAATATAAACTATTTCAAAACAAATTACAATAGGTATAATGGGGTGTAAACCAGAGCAACTGTTTCTTTTATTCATTTTATTAATTGTTCAGATACACTGATGCAGATTTTCTGTGAAAACGCTGATGGCTCTTTCTCCTGTGATCCCAGTCTCCGCCGTATCAGCTGTAACTACACACACACACAGACACACACCTTAGCAGCTCGCCGCTGCATCGACTCAGTTTTCCCATGATGTCATCTCTCCAGCGGGCCTCACAGGTGCTGCACGCTCCTGGAGGAAGCATGGGGCTCCGTGATCAGGTTTTAAACCCACGCACAGCCGATTGGCTGCCCTGAGATTATTGTAAATAGGGCATGTCCTTCGGATCTACATGAGATCCGCCCCTCTTCTGTCCTCTCATGTATTAGAGCAAAATTTGGACTGTGGGGTAGCAGTTTGGTGGCAGTGCAAGGGCCAGGCATGCAGAAACACGCTCCCGCTCTTTCCCATGGGAAACAGAGTGAGTACGGTCTGGTTCCACAGAGAAAAGCCAACCGTCTCCCTCATCTGGCATCTGGAATGTGGCCTATATGACATGATTCTGGCTTCTGATCCCAAGATGAGTGGCTTGCAGAGGTGGAATAGACCGATATGCACAAAACTGAGCTGAAATCGGGAGTGTGGGAGACTAAACTATGTTAAACATGTTTTAGTGACTAAAATGTCTAGAATTTCCTGTTCTTAAACAAGAGAACACTGCCATCTGCTGGTAGAGAACCTTCTCTAATTCTTTCTTCCACACGTGTAATATAACATAACATAACATAACATAACATAACATAACATAATATAATATAATGAATAGTTGCATGTAATATGTATATGTGTATACATATATATATATATGTGTGTGTGTGTGTGTGTGTGTGCATCTCACTGTTTTTCAATGTCAAATCTGTGTTTTAAAAAGAAGAAATATAACAAAAAGTAGTATAATATAATCTTATATATAAAACCATATCCAGCTCTTCCCTCCTTTATTACAACTTCATCAATAAAATGAAAAAAATAAATTCTAACAAAGCTAATGAGCCAAATGCAAGTTTGGATGTTCAGAAGGGCATCTTTCAGGCTTGTGCAGGAAGTGACACCAAGATTCTGAGGCCACCGAACGGGAAGTGGAAACAATTGCAGGAAGAGGATACAGTGAGCATGGACATACGTCACCGATGAGGGGGTCCAGCCAGAAACGTCCCTGAAAACATTCCTGAAATAAACTCTCCCGTGCCCTGATCTTCTTGCATGGGACATTTGTGTGTGGCATGAACGGCAGAAGTGAGAAGAGAGTCCAGCTGGTGCTGACCATCACCTCTGACCTTATCCCTTTAGGGTGCATATTATACAGCACTGTACAGTACTGTCCACTTTCTGCCATGACGGCATAAATTTCCCAGTTGTAGGACTAATAAACCATCATCTTATCTTATCATGGAGTTGTCCACGGGTGGAGCTGGTCATGGTTGGTGTTGCCTTCATGACTCTGTTGATGAACGCAGTAAACCGGAATGTGGAATGTTGTGGAATTCCGACTGTGCTCCGCCGGATGAGCTGTACCAGCTCTGACCCCTGAATCACACACTCCATATGCTGCTCTGTATTCTTTAGATTCCAAGCCTCGTGTTCCCTTTGACTTTTATCTTGAGTAAATTTGGCCTTTGTCGTTCGTACCAGAGAGATAAACTGTGATAACCTCCATATTAAATATGGTGTAGTGCAGATACCAAACAAACACTGGATCGTGTTGGTGGTGATTGATATGTACGTTTATATAGCACTTTTTTATATAACACTGACCCTAATGGGGAGTCACATGGTCTTTAAAAATAAAAAAACGTAAGATCACCACGAGGTTAAAAATACCACCAGTTTCGGCTCAGTTTTTCACAAGGACAGACGTCCTCTCGCTTTTATATTTCCGTCGAAAAAGAAAGGCCACAATCAGAGCTGTGACCTCCATGTCACACACTGACAATCCATTGTGGGTTTTTGGAGACCTCCTTTCAGGCTTTTTATTGCTGATGCAATCGGAAGACGTGCTCGTTGTGCCCAGCAGGGGGCATCATCCTGTAAAAAGGTGCTGGGCCATGGATGAGATGACCTGAAGTTCTCCAGGATTGTGCCACCATGGCCCTTTGAACTCCAGTCACATTGTCCAGGTTTCCTTTTCATGCCTGCATTTCAAATGCACGATGGAACTTTTTAAAAGGTCCCCTATTACGACTTTTATTTTTATTTTTTTGCTTGTATAGTGTTCTTAGTGATTCCCTCATACTGTATCTGAAGTCTGAAGTCAAAATTCATATTCAATAATGTCATCAACACCATTCACCAACCAAAATTCCTGGTGCAAACAGGAAGTCGTGTCAGTGTTTTTTCCAGAAAAAAATAAAACGAACCCCCTGGAGTCGTGCGTGACGTAATTTAAAACATGAATTTGTCCTCATTTTCACATCCAATCGCCAAGCAACTGCAATGCTTCGCACGTTTAGAAGGGGAGCGGCGGGAAATTCTCTGGGCGGAAAAAGCATGAGAAACGGGAGGTAACCTTTCCCCTTATGACATCATAAGGAGACAAATTCCTGATCTCTCTGAAGCGCTCTTTACACGGATCGCCATTTCTAGCCACTGCAGGACCATAGACAGGCTCGAGGAACTCATATTAATGTTAAATAATCTAACAAAGTCACATTTTCATGTAATAAGGTCCCTTATTTAAATAATTTAAATAATTCTACATGAATACAGGAGTGAAGGTTGACCACTGGCTTTCCTTCATCCCATAATGCATCCTGTGCATTTTCTACTCTTCTCGTGGGCACCATCCTCCTTCGCCCCCTGATCCAGTTCTTGTCAGCTGTAGGGTGTCTGTGTGATCAGATGGGTTTTCCTGGTTCTCAACATTCTGCCTCGTGCACAGCGATTTTTGGTGAAACGTATGGCGTTTGGAGGTTCTGTTCTCTTTGACTGGGACTGGAGGGTGGAAATCAGGATACCGTGTCCCCACACTGAAGTACAACGAGCCAGTCCATTGTACCTCGGCCCCAAGGTCTCACGTCTTAATATTTAACCTGCCGGCATTAACCAGGCCTTGTCAATGATAAGCCAGCCCGCCCACCGCCCGGCGAGGGCGCAAGCTGCTCGGTTTGGACACGGTGAGGCAACGACGAGGCCGAAACCTCAGAGCCAGATGCCACGTAAACGAAACTCTGACCTCACACCCCTACACAGATCTTCATTGCAATAATGCCAAGAGTGACACCACCATAAGCATCATCTTGGATGAATATCTTTGCGTTACAGCTTGCTTGTTTAGCTTTATTTTTATTTTATTTGTTTCTATTACTTTAACTATGCACAGGATGCAGGATTCGCTGCGTGTTGTGTTGCAGGCAACAAATAAAAATCTTGAATCTTTTGAGGGGGGAAAATAAAAAAGGAACAGCTGGAGGTTATTTGGAATAAGCTTTTATTTCAACTGCAAAAACAAAAACAAAAAAAAATACATTCGCTTCTGAGCAGATATCGGATTGCTGCGGCAGGCATTCTTCAGCGCCAAGCCACAGGCTGCGTCCTTTTATGTCTGGATCAAGCACACGAGTGATCGAGTATTGGCGAACCACGGGAGGAAAGGAAAGTTCAACACTGACTGCCGCTCACAGGTCACACAGGACCCAGAAAGCAACTTTGGCCATCAGCTCAGGTAAATGAAAGAGCAGAACTATTATTGCCAAGATTGTTTAACCAGCAAAACAGGAGGAACAGAGAGAATGGGGCGAGGAGGAGAAGAAGAAGGAGGGAAGGAAGAGAGAAAAAAAAAAAAAAAAAAAAACTCCTTCACATTCTCAACTCGCCCATCCCACATTCGGTCCAATGAGAGCTGCTTGAAACCAGCTCAATAACGGGGCACCGCGCCAAGCACACGCCCATCACTACGGCACGGTCTCGCAGCCACACTGATTCCAGCAGTTTTGTTGGAGGTAGAAAATTCAAGGGATACAACGGTGAGGCTTTTATGGAAAAAGAACCCCTGGTTGCCTAGAACCACGTCCGCAGTGATGGGACTGATGGTCTAATGAGGAAATAAAAAAAAACAAAACAAAAAAAAAAACAGAACCTTAAAGAACCCCAATTCACACAACTTGTCTCACATTACAGACAGAAGCATCCATAATACTCATCAGATATAACAAAATAAGGTATATACACATGCACACATTGAAACGCCTTTACAAATTGTTTGTACATCATAGGAAACGTCCCCGCCCTCTTTAATTCTCTCTTCTTTTTTTTTTTAAACGATGCAGGACAGAACATGCCATACGCTGGAGGTGAGCTGGCGGAACAGAGTGCAGCACTGCGAGCAGCCCGGGCGATTTCAGCTCTGAGAGACGGACGGGGAAGGCACGGTCCCTCTACGAAGGGTCTAGGCACATGCCTACAGCAGAAGAGAGTTTTAAAAAAAAAAAAAAAAAAAAAAAAAAAAAAAAAAAAAATTCCCTCATAACGTTCACACGCTGTTTCAGCCCAGGATTCTCAGTCCTTCTAAAAGGAGGAGGAACTCCTTACTTTCTTTCACATTGCCTTCGTTGAAGGGATTTTTAAATCAGCTGTTAGGGGTTTGAGCCGGAATTGGATTGGTTATTAGGTGGAAAGCAGTGGCGTCGAACAGATATTCACTATTCAATAACGAGAAAATGGACACCTCAGTCAGAAGAATAAACGTACAAAAATAAATAAATACAAAAAAATTATTTTTCTTCTTCTCCTTTCTAGAAATGATATCGAGTTGCTTTGACAGCGTGCTGCCGGAGGGTCAGATGGTCTTGTAGGCCAGGTAGTCCTGCATGCAGGACGGGATGGGCAGCGAGCGGACCTGCTGCGTGGGCATGACCCGCCTCAGCGCCATCCGACACAGGTGCTGCAGGCTGGCGATGCCGCGTGGGCACGCCCAGAAATGCGCGCTGCCGTCTCGCGACCTGGAGAGGTGGAGAGAGAGAGAGGGGACAGCTGAAGATGACAACTGGCCACAGGACGGGTCAGAGGTTACCTCCCGACACACACACACGCTTACCCGGCTGCTAAGACGCTACCATCAGTAGAGAAGGCACAGCACAGGCCGTTGGCGAGGGGGCCGACCGCCTGGGGGGATTTCTCATCAATGCACCAGAATCGCACCAGCCTGCAAAAACCCACACACAGCTGATCCATCCATTACCTGTCGCATAATCATAATTAAAAATAATATGCATTTATCTGGGGTTCTTCACATGTCCCCCCCACCCCCCCACACACACACAAATAAAAAATCCTGTATTTAAAAAAAAAAAAAAAAAAAAAAAAAAAACTTTCCTATAGATCAACAACAACTTTCTTTCTCCTCCTGTCCGTCAGCCATTTTGTAAAGTGCCAGCACGCTGTTTTTCGGGCTTTCGAGGCTCCGCAAAGTTCTCCACGCCCCGACTCTGCAACAGCAGTCCAATCAGCATGGGGGAGTGGCGCAGAAAACGGGCGCCTCGCCATGATTAATGGTGGTCATGTGGGAGCCATGTGAGCCCCGGCCATAAACAGCAGACTGAGAGAGCCCCGCTGGAGGCGTTTCGCGGCAGATACCGGCCCCCGCGCTCGACTCCCTCCTCGGCGCTAAAACCTTTTAAAGGAAAACAGTTCCACGCAAAGACGCCTCACCTGTCATCCGTGATACTGGCGACGTGCCGCCCGTCATGGCAGAAGGCCACCGAGCGCACCCACCGGTCATTCGCACCCCCCGCAAAAATGGGCGAAGGGGGCGGGAACAGATGCCTGCGGAATTAAGAGGGAGACGTGAAAACGAATTTGCAGCAATTATCCAGCAGAACGAGTTCAGAAGAAGCTAAAGAGATTAAACTATTTATGTAGAGTTATAAATAACCGGTTAACCACCAGTCCTTGTTTTTCAAGGAGGAAGCCAGATTCCACGATTCTGTTTCCAAGCCTCAACTACGTGGCGAATGCCGGCAGTCCAGCGAAAAAGCCACCATGTTGGCATCCTGCACAAGCCAAAACTCCACTCCTCACCCCAACTCCTGCAGCGCCGTGCCCAGGTGAGGGTCCCAAACGATGACGCGGGTGTCGTAGGAGGCTGTGGCCAGCAGGGCCCCGTCGGGAGAGAACTCGCACGACACCACGTCGTGATGGTGGCCCTCCAGCCTCCGGATCAGCGTGTACTTGTCCATGTCCCACAGGAAGACCTGCAAGGCAAGAGGGGCACGTTATAGACCCGCTAAAAGCCACCAAGGCGCTTTACAAATGACATTTAAGATAAAAAAAACTGAAAACACAACTCCAGCACCAAGGCTATGTTAAATATACAAACTACACACTTTTTATCTCCAATTTAATTTACTACACATTACATGTCCAGGTAGAACTGGGTTTAACATCAATTACAAAGTTAGCACTACAGCCTAAAGCATGAGAACATTTACGTTAAATTACGTTTAACTTAACTACAACAAAAGCAAAAGGTTAAAAGTAAAATATACAAACAAGTAGTAACTTAAGGTAACATAATGTTACTCCACTGGCTTCCCCTTTCAGAGTTTTAGATCACTCGAGTTTACAAAAGGCTGTCGCCGCCGGCGGTAGCCTACGAAGAGAGACAGATACTGCAAGAGAAGAGAACATTTGATGGCCAAAAGGTACACGCCTTTGGCAAACACACACACACACACACAAAATAAATATTAAAAAAAAAAAAAAAAAAGGACACACACACATGCAAAATATGTGACAAGTGCAGAAACTCCCATTACAGCCATTAAAGCTACACAAAAGCTTCCCGTTTGCTGCAGTGCAACTTGTCTTCGCTCCAATCGATCGGCCGAATTAGTGAACAAACGGAGTGTAACTGCCCCGCCCCGGCTGACGGCGGGGTCGCCCCATGTGAACTCGGTTACTTATTACGGGGCTCTCGGACGGACGTTGCACTGGAGCGAACCTCGACGTTTCATTTTAAAAAGAAGCCGCATGTCTGAGCTTTCTCCTATTCTCCCTCTGCGGAATGAAAGGACTCCCGTGCCGGGGCCGCCGCCTGCACCGCAGTCCGGCCGCGCCGAGAAACCGGTTGTTTCCAGGGCCACGCCCTCGGCCGTGTGTGTGTGCGTAATCAGTCCGACTGGGCTCGGCTCGAATGGAACCGGTTCTTCCTGCCCTGAAGCGGCCCACAAGGGCGTTCTTAAACGACGCCAAATTGACTGCTGGGACCACGAGCCCTTTTTACGAGCCGGAGAGGGACGCGCATCGTGTTTGGCGGCGCAGCTTCGACAAAGGCGGACTTTATTGGAATGCAAACAGTCTGCCGAGGCACAAAGGAGCCCTTTCAGTTCGCATTAATGCCAACAATGATCCCTCCACGGCTAACTCCATTACAAAACAGGGCTAACTGAGACTTCTCAGGGGAGGAGAAGCAAATAAATAAAAACAGATAAAGTGGGCAAAAGTGGGCATCAGGGGCCGGGCGCTACGGTTACAGGGACAGGACACAAAAAATAACGCTAAACTAGAAAAGAGACGGGAATTACCCTTACCATAAAGGTATACTTCGTTAAGCAATACGCTAGTAAGACTTTCATTATAAATGCCCCCATTTTAAAATGTACGATTTGCGGGTGTAAGTGTAAACTAGGGAACTTTTACTACAAGGACGTACATTTTACTCTACACTGCGACTACATTACAAATGAGGCTGTGAGTACTGTTTAGTGTACAGGGTGGGTCATTTATATGGATACCCCTTAATAAAATGGGAATGGTTGGTGACATTAACGTCCTGTTTGTGGCACATTAGTATATGTGAGGGGGGCAAACTTTTCAAGATGGGTGGTGACCATAGTGGCCATTTTGAAGTCGGCCATCTTGGATCCAACTTTCGTTTTTTTTTCCCCCAATAGGAAGAGGGTCATGTGACACATCATATTTATTGGTAATTTCAAAAGAAAAACAATGGTGTGCTTGGTTTTAACGTAACTGTATTCTTTCATGAGTTATTTACAAGTATCTGACCACTTATAAAATGTGTTCAATGTCACCAAGCATTCCCATTTTATTAAGGTGTATCCATATAAATGGCCCACCCTGTAGTTATTTAACATGTGTGCTCCAGGAATTCTAACATACAAATATGAATACACATTGCATTTCCGATAGTCACAGTTTATGGTGACCTACCCTCTACGGGTTAGTAAACGTTTTTTGGAAGGGTGGGGATGGGGGAGGGTGTAATATTACTAATATTGTAGATTTTATTGACAAAACTGAAGAGAGAGAGAGAGAGAGAGAGAGAGAGGGGTGTAAAAAAAATAAAATAAATAAAAATAATAAAGTACATCTGCAGACAGCTTAGGTAGACAGATATGGAGGCAGCACCTACGTACGGTTCGCCTCGCGGGCAGGCGCAACGCTGCCCCCGTGGGCAGGGGCACGGGCACAAGAGTCCTGCGCGGCTCCATGGCAGCCGTGCCCCGCGGCTTGGCACCGGCTACGCTAAACGTCAGCGCGGCGCTCCACCAAACCACTCACACACTGAGCTCTGCCAACACCTGGGACAGGGAAAGCAAGACACTTATGGACACACAACCTGACAGTTGCTAACGGCTGTTGCCAGAGAGGGGGAGGCGGGACCGCTTTTTTTATCTTTCCTAAACCCCACATTCCCACATGGCTACGGTTAACTACGCCACTACGTGCTAAAGCCCCTCCTAACCCTCGTCTCTGCCTCGATCTGGTGACGAGTCCACCAGCGAAATGCTAGGCAAACTAGGTCAGAAGCATGCAAAAAAAAAGCAGATATGCTTCAAACTGGGTTCATCCAAAGGGTATGAAAACCCGTGGACTGGTAGAGGTGCGAAGCGGATGAGCACGAGCACAGACCCGTGCATCCTGGGACTAGCTGCAGGCTACATGTGCACGGCTCATCGATAATGAAGGCGTGAGGCAAAAAGTGAGAACCGAACAAAAAACAGGAAAAAGAAAAGAACAATAAAAAAAAAAATAATAATAAAGATTCTACAGGCAGGTTTATACAGGAATATGACACCGGGCAGTATGATTGGCATAGGATCATTCTGAGCTCTCACTGGCTTGGTCATTGCGGAACTAGGCACAAGCAATGGCAACACGCACAGCACAAACCCCACCCCTTTTTTTAAGACGGCAGAGACGGGAACGGGAGGAACGTACCGCTTTGCCGGCGCCGACGGAGCAGAGCACCGCAGAGTCGGGCGAGAAGGCACTGCAGTACACCCAGTTCTGGTGGCCGCGCAGAACTTTCACCATGTTACCTACAGGGGAAGGAAGACAGAAAAAAAAAAAACAAAACAAAACGCACGGTTAATATACAACATCTACATATAAACTGCAAAAAAAAAAAAAAAAAAAAAAAAAAAAAGTTAATACAACGGTTGTAACAACATATTCTATTCTTGATGTGCACACTTATGTACTGACTACTAAAAAATGAAAAATCACGTAACTGCTTGTTCACCAATACTCAATATCTAGCAGGAGATAGATAAATAAATAAATAAATATGAGATGATTACGATAAAAGAGATTGACAAAAATTCATCATAAAATCACTGCGTGTGGTGTAAGACGCGACCTCCCATTTCAGAATTTAAGGGTCGGAACGATCAATACTGTTAACACACATCACAACATGCCGCTGCATTTCTTTATCGTCGGAAAACAAAGATTATGCGCAACTTTTTCGGGGGTAGGTCGGGGCCGCACGGCTTCGGTCGCTTTCACAACCTTTCTTTCCAGCGCTGCCGTAATTTAGGTCACCGGAGAAAAACATCTCAGATTTGGGAGGAGGAGGAGAAAAAAAAAAATAATAAAAAAAAAAAAAAACACACACACACACACACACGAAATACATTTTTTGGAGGCGGTTTAACATTCCTCAGCCGCAGGGCAACGTGCCACGTCTCGTGGTTCCGATAAGGGACTTTACGGGGTGGAAACGATGCCAGCGCGGGGATTAGCTCTCCCCTCAAAGTGCGTCTGGTTAATAAGCCGAACGTCCGAAATCCTATAGTGGGGGTTTCGCCAGGATTTACTGCAGTCCGGCGCGGTAGGTGGAGACCCCACAAGCATGCTGATTGGCCGATAGGCAGCCAGCAACACCTGGGCTTTTGATGTGTATAACAGGAAAAAGGGAATAGATCCGCGCTGATCGAGGCGGAGCAAAGATGCGAAAGTTTGCCGGGATTCGTTTCTGGTCGCACGCGGTGAAATCGACACGGTGACGCGTGGAGCTCACCGTCGTCTTTCAGGTCCCAGACGCGTAGAGTTTTGTCTCTGGAGGCCGACACCAACACAAGGCTGCCATCGGGGGCGAACGTCAGGTCCCGGACGATGTCCGTATGGTCCATCAGGTTCAGCAGAAACTTCCCTGCAGGATGAAAAGCGAACAGAGCGGCCGTGATGATGACGATGGTCGCCTGTAACAGCGTCGGTCAGGTTCCAGCTGGAACGGTGCAGGCGCCCAGGGGCCAGATATCGCGGACAAAGCGCCTCGCTGGGGGAAGAACCGCGCCTCCCCAGACGGGCGGGAGGCCGATCGCGTTACCGGCTCGAACAAGAGACGGCACGCCCCGGGCGCTGCTGCTTTAGATGGAAACAGAATAATCGCCACTTACTCGCCTGATCCGGAACAAATCCCTGCAATTTGCCCCTTTTTCCAGATGACAATCGCAACATTATCGGCTTTCCGCGTTAAGAGACAAATTAAAGAAGCTACGTGTGAAATCTACGCCACTGGGCCTGAAAAAACGCCGAACGCTTTCACTCCGGGATTAAACCGGACCTATGAAACCGTACATATGAACATATATAGGTAGTGTATTATACCGCATGGCCAAGTTGGCAGAGCGACGGTCACCGTAACCCAGAAAGAATGTACAGCCAACGGCGGCACCGCTACACGACCAATCACGTCGCAGCACAGCTGGCAATTAATGGCCGGACCGGCATTCCAAGGCGCGCCCAGCGGCCAGAGACGAGGCTATCAGGAGAGCGGCTTACATAACCCGACCCGCAAAAAAAAAACACCAAACAGGAAGCTGCGAAGGGGCGGGTTCTGTACCCGTGTAGACGTCCCAGATCTTGATGCGGCCGTTGTTGAGGCCCGTGGCGAGCAGCAGCTGGTCCTGGCCGAACTTGAAGCGGTGCCACTCGATGTTGACGCAGCGGCTCTGCTTCTCGGGCACGGACGAGCCGAACGCCAGCCCCCAGACGATGTCGCCGCAGTCGATGGTGTGTTCGCGGGGCTCGCCGGGCGCCGGCTGCCCGCTGCTGTTCTGCCGGGAGAGGTGGCGCGGACTGGACCTGCTGGAGCGCTCCTCCTTCCTCACCGAGCTGGAAAAAAAATAAAATAAAAGGTGGACCGTCAGTCTCCTTGCAGCGTCTTAATAAGGCTTTCCGAGCGCCTATACAGTACGGTATGGTGACCGCAAGAAAATCGATTCTTTGCACGTTTGAAGCTTCTTGGAGACCTCTTTTCAATCACCTGTTAAAGAATTCGGATCATTGCAACGCTACTTAAAACCTTGTAGTCGTAGTGTAGGTGTTAATACACCACTTTTTATTTTATTCCATCATTTGTTTTCTCTCTAACCGATAGTGCTGACATTTGCAAACCTATTTACATTTACATTTTACATTTACAGCATTTATCAGATGCCCTTATCCAGAGCGACTTACAATCAGTAGGTACAGGGACAGTCCCCCCCCTGGAGCAACTTAGGGTTAAGTGTCTTGCTCAGGGACACGATGGTAGTAAGTGGGGTTTGAACCCGGGTCTTCTGGTTCATAGGCGAGCGTGTTACCCACTAGGCTACTACCACCCTATTTGTTCTCTATTGTCCCCATCACTCTTGCTATAAGTATCTTGGTGACTATATATATATTCATATTTGTGTTTCTATTGTCATTGTGTAAAGATTTATTCCTCCTGTTTTTTGCCTATGCACAGTGACGTGGTTGACTGCTGCTGTATTGAATCTATCTGAAGGAGACGTGTTTTTTGTGATTCTTTTTTTGCATGTCTGTAAACTGAAAAAATGACCTCAAATATAATGAAAATAAATAACTAAATAAATCATAAAAGAAGGTGGATCGTTCAAAGAAGCTCTGTCGCATTTCACAAAAGGAAGAAAGAAAATGAACAGTCCGGTTTTAACCTCCAAGCGAGATTAGCACTCGTTCAATAAACGGACAGAGCCGATATCACGCGCTCCAACGTTTCCTGCCGAGACGCCGGCGGCCCTGAAATATTACACATTAACCTCCGGCCCGCTGCCCTCTCCCCCCGTATCGGCGCTCACGAGAGCCCACAAAAACAGGGCCGGGTGGCTGTCGCGGGCGCTAACGGGCGCGGCGCCGCCGAAGCAGCACGCTCGGCCCTATGTGCCTCTTCCGCCGGGACGAGCAGAACGGCGAGCGTCGAGACAAACCGGGCCGTGACCAGGGAGACGGCGACCGAGAGCACGCCAGACAAGTATGCGGCGCGGAGCGGCTTCGCCAGCTGCAGCGACCGTCTGCGTTCATGTACAAGTTCTACACCCGCGGCGACTCGGCTTGGCTTTGTAGTGACAATTAACCACCAAAGTATTTCCTTTTGGCGTTGAAGTTTGACACGTTTTACGACTTGAGGGCCCGTTCTGTTGTGATAACGGAACTTATATGGCCTCCAGCTCTGTGGTCAAACGTTGGAAACCGGCCGCGCCGAAACTAGCGACAGCAGAGAAGCTCATTACCAAATATTCACATTCAGGGGAGAACAAGGGACACGCGCCACACCAGAAAATACCCGAGGGACACACGTCCCGCCAGAAACCCTCTAACAGGGAACGCCGGATGCTGGATGGGTGGTAGTAGCCTAGTGGGGTACCACACTCGCCTATGAACCAGAAGAGCCAGGTTCAGACCCCACTTACTACCATCGTGTCCCTGAGCAAGACACTTAACCCTGAGTGTCCCCAGGGCGTGGGGCGTCTGGTAAATGGCGTAAATGTAAATACTCACAAGTTGGTCAGGCATTTTGACCAGGGCACGAGCCTGACAACGCGGTGTCCCTGAGACCAGGCGAAGTAGGAACCATCCGGAGCGAAGGCCACCGTCCAGGTCTCGCGCCCGGACTTCTGGTCGAAGGGTGCAGCAGGAGGTATCAGTTCCCCGATGAACTTAGCCTTACCTGGGGGGCCGAAGGGGAACGTCAATAGGGCAACACATGACCACAATAAACAGTCTGCGGGGTCGAGTGTGACCCCGTCCTGATCCTCGCTCACATTATTGATGCACCATAAAATAAAAAAAAACAGAAAGAAAGCCACGTTAAAGGCTTACTGATTAAAAACAATTGACCCGGGCAAATGGCTAAAAACGACGCGCAGGTGAATGGTGGTCTATATTCGGGGTGGCGGTGGGGGAAGGGTGCGAAGTGTGGATGTGCATCCCGCTCTCGCCGGGATGGAGGACGAGGAGGAGGAGGGTGAACGCAGAACTCCCGGTTATTCATTTAAACTTCACGTTGCATCATCATCACAACAAAAACGCCATTTTTTCGCGCTAATTACTGAGCTGAGGATTCTGGGTCCCTTCGTTCAAACACGGAGAAATGAGTCCACAAAAACCCGCTCACCTATTTCATTTTCGTTTACAAACTCTGGGAAGCTTGCCATCTAAATCGGAACGGGTTTCTTGGAACGGACGCCGGGCTGGTATCGTAAAAAATAAAATAATAAAACGGCTACGCGGCCGTCTTCCCTTCCGCTGCTTCCCTCGTCAGGGGGTCCGGAACGCCGCCGGGAGGGAGGAGGCCGGCTGGGGTGCGGCCGTGAGGGTTTGAAGACCCAAGAACGACGAGACGAGACGCGCCGAAGTCCGGCGTGAGGAAGTCGGATTGCTCGGCGGTGTCCGTCCCCCGCTGTCGCAGCGATGCCACCAGCGTCGCGCCGTAAACACAATGGCTACCGAATCACACTGCGGGCGGCTGATATTGTGGTGGGCGGGCTTCGCAGCCCTACGTCACGGGTGTTTCCTAGGTAACGAAATACCCCCCACCCCTATCCGCCAGCAGTCGTGGGTGGGCGGGGCTTGCGTGATGACGTTCCTCGTTGGTGAACGCAGGGCGTACGTGCGGGAACGCGCCTTTAGGCCACGTACAGAATATACGCTTCGTTACAGGCATAATAAATGGGACACGTAGCTCATTCAAATGAAGAAATATCCCAAATTCCGGCCCATTTTCACTACTTACACAATTCGGAACCAATTCATTACATTGAGTCAAAGGTCAAATATGAGTCAAATATGTTTCCAAAAAGATGCATGGTATGCATGTATGTTATACACATAAACAGAAACTGGGTAAGAATGGGGCCCTGATTCAATAATTACCAAAACTCATTGCACTGACACCAGCTTGCTGATGATGTAGATATTTTATTTGCTCGCCCGTTTGCTTCGGAAATTCAGATTTGGCTTGTCTCAGTTCTCTCACGTTTTTCAAAGGTCTCCATTATAGTTCCTTAAAACGGTAATTTGTCATCATTTAAAAATATGAAAGCAGAAAATTCCTGCTATGTGACTTCCTCCATTTACAATTGTTTTCTCCACTTAGCAAATGAACAGAGCCTCTGGTTCGGAAACGCACCATATTAGCATCAGGAGTTGCACATGCAGCATGCACCCTGAAACAAGTCATGATGTGGGGGTTCGTTAACTATTCCTCAGATGAAACCGAAAAATCCATCTGTTGGAAAGTGTGACATTGGACACTGCCGTCATCTACTGGCTGCGGCATGTAAACACTGACAGCGCAGCACGGAAAGAAGTCACATAAATAATCTCGCCTGCTCGGAATAACTGCAGGTTATAACACACACACACACACACACAGCCAGAAAAGGGTACACACGTTTTTATTACTTAAGGAGCTAATAAACATTTCTGAATCATAAGAAACATTGTTTCTAGAAATAACCGTAAGAACTACAATCACATTAGGGACCTTTATGCTTTTCTGCAAGGAGCATTTCAGACACTTCCTTTTTTTTTTTTCTATTGGAAATTCTGTTCCAAATGACCGGGGACCGTTAACTAAAGTTTTTGCATGAATTTTCCTCAAAATTGAAATGCACTAAAGGAGGTACATTCGCATCAAAACATCACAAGAAATACAAAACGCTGTAAACAGTTCCCCCATGATGGTTTAGTCGGGATTCTCGTTCTGGAAGCCCGTGGACGACAGGACAAAAGGACTTCCACACACAGAGCTTTCACGGAAGATCAGAATCTACTATGGTCCATTGTGATACATAAAAACATTTTTTTTTTTGGTTTGACAGATGCTTCTACAGAAATGACGTGGGTCTAAGCAAAGAAATATTTTCTACACTTCAGGGGGAGGAATATGCCTCTGTTCTGATTCTTATTTTGTCATTGTGCTAATATCAGTAATTGTGGCTAAAAAGGAGACAAAATTCCCTGAGAGGATCATATATCTGCAAGGTCACCAGGGGTTAGAAGGACAAACAGCGACTGGTCGAACGGAAAATCATACAAACGTACAGAACTGCTGTCAGAGTGAAGAGATAAGCAAGATTTTCTGGGAACATATGGAGCACCTTCCCTCCGTTCCGAGTGGGATCTATGTTTTCATGGTACCGGCTGTGCGAATTGAATGTAAACGTGGTGACCCTACTCCAATCCGGCACCACCACTTATTTCACAAGGCCGGGACGGGCGTTTAAGACGAGGGGGAAATCATTAGCCTGGACGGGGCTCCGAGTTGGTGGAACGCCACATTCTGGACCATTGCAACACTAGACGCGCCTAACTCTCCAGGCTTAGCTGATGGAAGCAGACATACCACCAGAACTGGTTTGTTGTGAACAGGAAGGTAAGTGCCGGAGGACAAAGGTGTCCAGAAAAAAAGGGCCGAAATTAAAAAAAGAAGAAAACTAGAACATGATTAACACAATAAACTCTCCACTCACATACACACCTGGGATATGTAAAATTATGGGGCGGGGTAAGAAACGTAGTCTTTTCAACATGGTGTGATGCATTAAGAGAATTTCCCTTCCCTTCACATTTCTGCTCCGCTCTTGCTGGTAAATACTAACGGCAGGTGCCTGTATTCTCTATAAAACACGTTTTAATACCGTTTTTTTTTTTTTTTTTTAGAAATGTAACAGATATGGCAGTGTTATAGATTAGTGGCTGGAACAGTACGGCCAGCCACCAGGACGGAGGGTGCATTTGTAAACATGATACGGCTCGCGTCCCGCTTCCGAACACTAATCTTCCTCATCCCGCCGACTGAAATGGCGGGCCAGTCTGACGAAACCGGAGCTCCTCAGAGGAACACGTACGCTGGCTGGAAGGCATACTCGTGATGAGTGTAGAATAGCCAAGGTAATGTAGACAACGAAAGGATTAAGAATAAATAAATGAATAATATCTAAAAAGTGTACAAAATGAGCCAACAATGGTTTACGTTACATTTGGGCTGCTATACGTCACCCCAGTGTGCCAGAATTTCGGACCTGGGTTGGCTACATTGGCCGCGATCGGAGAAAACAGACTCACCGCCATGCGCTTGGGTCGTGTCTCAGGTTAATAATTGGCCTTTCTAATGCTAAAAGGGTCTCAGAATAAATGCTAGCCTTAAAACACGCCCTGCTAAGTGAATGGGTGACAATACACAATTTGTAAACAAAGTTTAGCTTTTACGTAATAATCTAATTAAAACAACTTTTTGAATGTATATATTATCAAATTGTTATAGTACATCAAATCATAATCAAATGCTGTTAATAGTAATTACAGGCCCATGTGAAGGCGGCCGTAGAATCACTGCACTTTCCCACCCGGTTAGAATGGGGGCGGGTTTCTGGTCCCCGCTGAACCTAAAATTGGCTGGTCCAGGGTTAACGGGTGGAGCCGGAGAGATCCACTGGCCTTCAGGTAGTTCCACGGTCATCATGGAAACCACATTACATTGCCTTCGGGGAAATCTGCAAGACATAGAATTCAGAAGTACGTAAGATTGATTATACCGCGATTATCACCACTAACATCACATCAACTCCACAGGGTGAACCTTCACATCGCCAGGAATGGACAGAAAGGGATGGAGAGCAGCCAGATGCTCCTCTCAGCCATTTCTTGTTCGTGTGAGCAGAACCCTCTCCATATGGAATAACATTCAAGAACCATTCACCATTCAGGCGATGCTACAAAGCCCCCTGAGGGCACTGCTCTCTCCACTCACCATGACAAGGGCTCTTTATAGGACTCGTCCTCTTTCTGATCAACTGATCTTTTGAGCTGGCTCTCCTCTTCTAGCACAAAACAGAGGTCTGTTATTCGCTGGACGTACAAACGAACAGATGAAACCTTTAAAAAAATGTAAAAAAAAAAAAAAAGGACAGATCATTACCACAGGGATTTCCGTCAACATCGTCTAGGAGGTTGGCTGTGGAGTTGGCAGTTCCCAATCTGAGAGGGCAGTCAAGGAAAAGCACACAAAGATAGAAGAGGGAAAAAAAAAAACCAAAACAAAACCACAATTCCAATGTTAAAAACCCAGGATACGAGTGGTGCTTTAACAGCGTTCTCCTCTTCGACTTCCTCCTCTTCGTCTTTTCGGAGAATGTTCTGGCGATTTCAAACAGCTTCTTCCTCGTGGCTGCAAGGAACAGACAGGTCACTCTGGCTACACCGCGGTCTGAAGCGAGACGGACAGACGATGGGACTGCACTACCGCACTTACATTTTCCCATGAGCTTCAGCTTGTCACGGAACATGGCATCGTCCGAGACGGCGGTGCACACCTCCGTAGAACCCGAGGAACAGTGGTCACCTGCAAGGTACGAGACGCTACATGAGTACATGCAAACAGTCCCGTACAGAACACGTACACTACATAAAAACGACCACATATACATGCACAAAATCCATTTATAGATTACAAACCTGTAAAATACAGCAGAATAAATACATAATTGAGGGGTATAGGAGGAGTAACAGTGGGTTTGGAAATGTAGCTCCACTTCACAGCTGACAACACTACGTAGGAGCTGATATTAGGACATTGTGGATTTAAAGAACAATAATTCTAAATGTTAGAAATATTAGTAAGATAATGCATCATCCCCCCCAACTGTTTGTCATTGTTCCTGCAACAGTGACAATAAAGAGGATTCTACTCAGGTACCCTACCTGATGAATGGGCAGACTTGGACTTTTTGGATTCATACTTCAAGCGATCTGAAACAGAAACCGGTTCACAAATTTCTCTCCAGATGAAAGACAGTGTGACTGCATGCAAATTCCTATGATTAAAAATGACTAGTGTTGGTTATGTAAGTTTTGTGTGGATCTCTACCTCTCTCCAGGGCGACGAGGAACTCGCGGTTCCGCTGGAGCTCCCTCATGAACTCTTCATTCTGCAAGAACAGTGCAATCCGCTCATCCTCCAGGTATTGCTTCAGCTTTTGTTCGGATGTCGACCCCGCTCCCTCGGAAGCCCTACTGTCGTGGGCTTCATGCTGCGACAGTGAAGAGGAGGTGGAGGAAGATGGCTGAGTGGCGTTGCTCTGGGACCTCTGTGGGACAAAAAGGTTCATTCAAAGGAGAACCCAGATTTTATTTATTCAGGTGAAACCAAATGCAGGAATAAAATGCATAAAAATTCAAATTTGATTGGGTGAATTGCACGATGCAACATTCGGAGCATCTTCAAGCAAAAGATCTATGGATATGAACTGCCTCTCACCCTCAAATGGCAGCTCTGTGAAGCTATTCTACATTTACGAGACATCCTTATCCAGAGTGACTTACAATCAGTAGTTACAGGGAAGGCCCCCCCTGGAGACACTCAGGGTTAAGTGTCCTGCTCAGGGACACGATGGTACTAAGTGGGGTTTGAACCTGGGTCTCCTGGTTCATAGGCGAGTGTGTTACTCACTAGGCTAATCTGACATCCTGCGAAGAATTTCAAGCAGAAACTCCAAAAATTCACAAGCTCAACGGATGCGGGAATTGTGAAGTTATCAAATAAGCAGTCTTATGCTAAACTTTTAAATTAAAAGTTTACACATTTGATTTCAGTTTTAATTTTTTCGTTTTTGAGAAAAAAACATACTGTTATCACTGATAGGGCTGAAACATCCAAATTATAGTTAAATGTTTGATAACTTGAACTCTATGCTGAATCATTTGCTTCGACTATTTAGGAAAAGCAGAGGAAACTACAATTTGCATAATACTGGAATGCTGTGCATATACAAATATATGTTGAACACGCTGACAGGATCACCTGCACGCTGTCCATCTGCTGAGGAAGGATGCGCAGGAAGTCGTCTGGAAGGTTGCCGAGTAACGGCGGGTTCCAGTTCCTGTAGGTCCGAACCGGTCTGTGCCCCGGAGGCGGCTGTGGTTCAAACCTGCACGGAAAGGAAAATTCAGCTTCTGGACGTCTACACACACACACACACACACACACAGCCAATCAGCCTCCCACGAGGTACAGCATCTGGCCATGCAGTCCTCATTCACCGACAGCAGGTGGCACCAAAAAGACAATTAATATGCAAATTAAAACCTGCATTACAATGGTAAAGACCTGGGTGTTACCTGGGTGGAGGACTGCGTGGAGAGGTGGGGTACTTCCTGTCGTAGATGTGCATGTCATATGTGGGTGGGGAATAGACAGGCGGCGGTTCCTCGTCTGAGCTGTCTGGTTCCAGCGTCCGCTCCAGAATCTGGAGGAGGGTTTAGGGAACACCAAACAAATACAGAGGGGTCACTGCCAGTCAGAGAACTATGGGACGGGACGGTTGGGACGAGCCTTCCAACAGTCACCATGGTGAATATATTAAATGCAACTTTCATATTTCACAATGTGAGCCTTCTGCATTGTTAGTACACTTCTGCTCAAAGGTTAAGGATCATTTAGAAAATCACATTGTTTTCCATGAGTTTCAATAGAATAGAATTTATTACTATTTTCCTAAAATGTCATTGACAAAAGACCCCTAGTGAGAATTTTCCGGTTTAATCGGCATAACTGCTTCCATTGTAGACCTTTGAATGGTAGTGTGCATGAATCAAAATAAAGAAATGAACCAAACGTGTAACAGAACTGTACATTTTGTTCTCTTGCTGGGAAAATGGTTTCAGATCCGCAAATTATGCAAGAAGCTAATTAATCTAAATCCGTCCTAAATCCCCTACGCTGACCTCTCCTGGCTATTCTGGGTCAGCGTGACTGACCCTAGCTGGCTGTGGTTGGCTTAAGGGAAACGGTCCCACCTATTAGCTTGATCGGTGCACGCTTGAAAATGCCGTTCATGTGCTTGGCTCCAAAAAAATAAAAAAATAAATAAAAACAAAGAAATATGCATACAAAGTAGGTGACGGATTTCTAATTTAGCAGTTTGCACCGCTGTTCTGTTAGACCGATGTCGCTCTGCTGCTGAAAGGAGGTCATATCTGTCTGTGCACGCCCCTCACCGGCACGATCAAAAGCCTCCCTCCGACACGGAGCGCAGGAGGAGTGTATTGATCGCAGCGTAGAGGGAGTGTTGAGGCGTCATAAAAGAAAAAAATATATATATAAAATATAATCTCCACTCAATCACGCTTCCTCAGACACAGACAGAGGCAGGGACCAGGCTTTAATAGTCCTGCTCCAGTACTGCTCGCCTGGTCCCTCCATCTCTGAAGGTAAAAGAAAGACGCTCATCTAGACTCTTCTCAGTCTTGGCCCCTCGTGGTGGAATGAACTTCTCCTCGAGGTCAGAACAGCTCAGTCACTGAGCACCTTCAAAACGACAGCTCAAGACCTTCCTCTTTAGAGAATATTTAGATGAACTTGTAACTTTCTTCTTGTCTGACTTCTGTATAGAAACTAGAACAGAGTGAATAAAAAGATTGTATTCATAGTTGGGGGTCCTAGTGAACCAGAACTGATCATTTCATCCATGGTAACATGGAAGCACGTTGTAAGTTGCTCTGGATAAGGGGATCTGCCAAATGCCTTGAATGTAAATGTTTAATATACATACTCTGATTCTATCAAATTCACTGATTAAAAATGGTATTATGAACAAGTAATATATTGAAGTAGTAATATTATGAAGAGAATAGGACGCAGAAAGGAGAGGCGATACAAGAAGGCGAGTGGCGAGGAGACTGCCGCCGACCTCCGGCAGGATGCTGTCGTCCGAGTCGGAGCTGTCGTCCGACCCCTGGCTGTCGATGCTCATCTGCAGGAGCTGGTCGATGGTGGCGTCCACCGCGCCGTTGTTGGAGCGGAGCACGCACTCGATGACCTCGTAGTCCATGCTGGGGAACATGGTCTTGAAGTCCTCCATGGCCTGGTTGAACTCCAGGCGCCGGACCTGCCGGGGCGGGCGGCTGTTGTTGAGTTCGCCGGGGCCCGAACCCCCCCGAGAGCCCCCATTGCTGCTGCTGCGCCGGAACAGGCTGGTCATCGTCCGCGAGACCAAAACCAGATATTTCAATGCTTCTCTCTTTCGTATCCTTGTGTCGTCTGAACTCGCTCTTCGCCTTCATCCACCCGGTCAGCCTCTCACCGCGCTTCACTCGAGCCAGTCCTCTGGCATGACTTTCTCTTCCTTTTGAGTGTTGTTCAGCTGCATCCGCTGGAAAAGGTGTGCAGGACGTCCTACCTCAACCTTCAATGTCCCTGCATGAGGTCTTCAGTATCTGAGAGACAGGAGAAAACGAGGAAAAAAAATGAACAAGGGACGCACACGATCCAATACGATCATCAGATATCGATAACACTGTCGATCTACATCCAGTTAAATTGTAGGTTCTTATACATATTTTTTATATTGTAGGGTAGTAGTAGCCTAGTGGGTAACACACTCGCCTGTGAACCAGAAGACCTGGGTTCGAATCCCACTTACTACCATTGTGTCCCTGAGCAAGACACTTAACCCCGAGTGTCTCCAGGGGGGGACGGTCCCTGTAAATACTGATTGTAAGTCGCTCTGGATAAGGGCGTCTGATAAATGCTGTAAATGTAAATGGGTAACACACTCGCCTATGAACCTGAAGACCCAGGTTCAAATCCCGCTTACTACCATTGCGTCCCTGAGCAAGACACTTAACCCAGAGTGTCTCCAGGGGGGGACGGTCCCTGTAAATACTGATTTTAAGTCGCTCTGGATAAGGGCGTCTGGTAAATGTAAATGTTATACAGGCATATAAATGGATGGCAACTGGATAAATATCTCAGTTTCCTCCCCACAGTGAGACATTTTATTCATTGTAACTCGGGAGAGACAGATGTCCAAACTATGGGTGGACAATATGTCAAATATAGTATAAATCCTAATGTTGCTGTTAAATGGACAGCATGCACTTCGCTCCGCTTTCCTGGCACATCCATGTTTTTGCACGGGGACCTATTGTGAGTAGACATCCACTTTTCCCCCCGGACATGTTCACTTTTCGAGACCTGGAATTTGCATTCGACTCGTGTTTGTCGATTGCATGCCAACAGCCCGCAAGTCCTCTTTTTCACAGGCTCACCATGGTCGCCATGGTTCTGTTATTTGGCAGTGGTTTGGATATCGCATTGAGGACATTGAGCAAAACCCATTACCACAAACGGCAGAAGAAACTTGTTTCATCAGCTGGGGCAAAGGACGGCCTAGCGGCTAAGGAAACAGAGCCGAAATCCAGAAGGTTCCCAAGCTGCCACTGGGGTCCCCTTCACGTCCCCACACACTGCTCCCCGGGCGCCTGTCATGGCTGCCCACCAAGGGCGATGGTTCAATACAGGCGACACGTTCCACCGTGTGCTTCACAATGACAGCCACTCCACATCTCCACCGTCACCAAATAAAGCGCAGCCGGGCCAGAAGCAAATCACTCTGGCTGCTTAGTAGCGCTGTATTCGTCAATGAAATTTATGATTAAATATCTTCAACGTTCGATCGCACAGATGATATCACTTCCTCAATTCCTGTTCGCGCATTAATTAGCTTTCAGGATAGGTGGGTTAGCAGATGGTTGGGAGAAAATGACAGCAACCTTTGGATGAACTTCCTTTACAAACAGAAAAGAAACCAGTGTTTGTAAGAGTTAACAATTGTGAGCCACTCCTCCACAAATGCAGATCTGTGGTGCAGCAGAACCCGTGAAACTTGTCTATATTATACTTTGGTTTAAAATAAAATGTACGATGCTAAACTTTGGTCACGTTCATTATGTATGCGTTTCATTCTCTGCAATAAAGGGCTGAATTGAACGTTTATACAGTAATTTAGAGGAAATTTCAAGATATGTACATATATATATATATACATTGTGCATCACAATATATATTTTAAATATTATCTTTTGGCCTAATCCAGGTGTTGTTTCAGACTCATTTCAACTTTACTTCCAGTTGTGGTTTAATCTTGCCTGTTAAAGACCAGATGTAGATCTCTAAATCTCTAGAAGAGCTACAAATAGGACCACACAAGAGTCGGTAGAGCCCAAAACATCTCCCCCCACAGCCTCGGCTCGCCCAAAACAACGTTAAGTAACGCCTGATTACAGCTATACCACTGCCTGCTGAGGCTCAATTACCACATTTCTCAGAGATGCAACGGCGAGCCAAGCCTGCGTAGAAGTGCCCGGCGACGGAATCTTCACCCACACCCGACCCCGCAGGACTCCTCGGAGAGTTGTTCAAATAAACTACGTCGCGGCCTTCACCCAGTGCTGGGGAGAGAAGTCCCTGCCCCTGACGAACAATGCGCTGCGGTGGAGCCACGGCGTGCCCACATGCCGGTGCCAGTCCCCGGCTGGCAACAAACACCACCCTCGCCAGCCCCTTCATCTGCATGCAGGCCCCCGTCCGCAGAATAAACACGATTCCCAACGGGGGGAAAAAACCCGGATACCTGCTACTTTTACCGAGTTTCAGAGGGACATGCACCTCTTGTTGTTCACCTCGGAAACAAGCGAAGCAAGTCGATGTGCTCTCGTCCTCACTGCGCACCACAGTCCAGATACCGAGCGACCGACCGGCAGACGTCTCCTCGGGTCTTTCATTTCCTCCGTTTCCATGAAAAACAGAACCGGTCCGTTTCCTCATTTAAACGCTGCACACATCCACAAATAGCCACGACTGCCTTCCCCCACTTTTCTACTTTCCAAAAGGAACAAGGTTATTTATTTGTCGTCTCTGGTAAGATCGCTCAACTCACTGGGACTAAAACAGGTGGAAACCTGAATCAGTGTCTAACCCAGTCCCAACCAGGACAGAGAGGACTGGGAGCGTCTTACCCCGCCCGGTTTAGCGCCACAGACGTACAGTTGTGCTTAGTGCTGCACGATTAATCTAATCGCAATCGCGATGTCAGTCTGTGAGATTACATGAACGCAAAAAGATGCGATTTAAATGATTAGTACATGGATTGGATCGGATATGTTGCCGATCCATTCTCATTCTCTCAAAGTTGGCAAGCTGACTGAAGTCTCACATCTCACATCTCAGTCGTATGTGACGTGTTTGGTCACATGACTTTCAATTCGGAGACATATGGGTAGACGCCGCATGACGAGCTGCATTGTACGCCAACGTCGCCGCCATATTGCGAGAGGCTCTGCAGTGGCGTGAAGCATATACATGTCTATGGAGAGAAGTGCAAAAAATGCCTCACTCTTGTGCTGCTTGGTAAAGTGAAGTGATTGTCACATGTGATACACAGCAGCACAGCACACGGTGCACACAGTAAAATTTGTCCTCTGCATTTATCCCATCACCCTGAGTGAGCAGTGGGCAGCCATGACAGGCGCCCGGGGAGCAGTGTGTGGGGACGGTGCTTTGCTCAGTGGCACCTCAGTGGCACCTTGGCGGATCGGGATTCGAACCAGCAACCTTCTGTTTACAGAGCCGCTTCCCTGGGGCTGTACAAACCGCTGTACGCTCCAAACCAGATCCCGGGGGATTACATTTCATAGGTAAAGCGGGACAATTGTTTTGAATATATTTGGCCATTATAAAATCCCGTTTTATAAGTCTTAACCTTAGCTAAGCTAGGCTAAGCAAGCGAAGCTATGCATTCCTGTGTTCAAGTCAGCCTCCAAACAACGTTTTGGCTAAACGTAGGCATTAACTATTTAGACTGTTCTTAGCTGTTTAGTTAACTTTTTTCAAACTTTGAAGGTTTCCTAAAGAAATTCACCTCAGTTTACAAATCTTAACCTTAGCTAAGCTAGCAGAGCTATGCATCCCTGTGTTCAAGTCAGCCTCCAAACAACGTTTTGGTTAAACGTAAGAACTATAATACAGGAAATATAATCAAAACAGTTGTTTAGCCTTACCAGGGTTTGTCATTCGACAGTAATGTAAAGAGTTTTTTGTGAAAATTTTATTTTTTTTGTGATTATTTTATATTTGTAGAATATTGTATTTTGAAAGCACTGGGCATTTCAGGTTGTTATAAGTAGTTTGTATGTTTCACTTTGAAATTAAACATTTCACTATTAGTTTGCGACTTTTCATTGATATACAAGCAAGTGTCCCTCATCATATCGCAATATGTCTTTTTCCCCAAATCGTGCAGCCCTAGTTGTGCTGTATTCAAACCAGCTAAAGTAATGATGTTGAATCTCCAGATCATATAAATCCTAAATTGCTGAATTATTAGAATATTAGAAACACAGAAACATGCAACCAGTACTGGGTTGGGGGAGAAATAAGTTAAACCGCTAACTTACTATACTATTTACATAACTCATGTCATTGTGGGACGCAGATGTGCCGAGACTCATGTCACGTACCCGACTGCATCTCAAAGTGGAGAAAAACCAAAAACACAACAGGTTGTGACGACCAAAAGAGACCCTGCAGGAAAGGAAGCGACCATGTCGGCTCCCCGGCCACCGCAGGACGCACAGACCCACCGCGGCGCTGCAGCCAGTTTACCAGCAAAACCATTCTAATACTTAAACGGTATCGTTTGACAATGGCAATAATATATATATATATATATAAACTTTACTTCACCTGCTTGATGCACAACTGGAATTTAAGCAAGATACCAGTGCTAATTGATACCAAAATCAATAAACTTTTGAGTATAAATAAGTGAGAATATATAGATTTTTTTTTTTTACGTCCCATCAGCAAATGTTTGCAGAGAGTAATAATAAAACCAAAAATAGATATTATTTGAAACATCAGAGGAGTCCCAGACAAAAGAGCTGCTGATTTTTCAAGGTTTTCACTACTCAACAGCTTTCAGTTGACTGGCGTAAATTCCATATATAAAATAATCGCGGTCGCAGTGACTCGATTCCGTCAAAATTTTATAAAGTTTAAACTTGATTCAAAACAAAATGTCGTGGGTACCTCTTCCACGGCTGAGCTGATATGGCCTTGCCACAACAGGAAAACATTCATGAAAGACCCTGATGGGGACCCTTCCGTCCAGTAGAGAACCACAGGAAGTCACATTACCGCTGCACCATTTACATTTAAGACATTTGGCAGACGGCCTTCCATGTTACCATGGATGAAGTGATCAGTTCTGGTTCACTAGGACCCCCAACTATGAATACAATCTTTTTATTCACTCTGTTCTAGTTTCTATACAGAAGTCAGACAAGAAGAAGGTTACAAGTTCATCTAAATATTCTTTAAAGAGGAAGGTCTTAAGCTGTCGTTTGAAAGTTCTCAGGGACTGAGCTGTTCTGACCTCGAGGGGAAGTTCATTCTACCACCGAGGGGCCAAGATGGAGAAGAGTCTAGATGAGAGATGGAGGGACCAGGCGAGCAGTACTGGAGGCTCGGAGTATACGAGGTGCAGTGCGAGGTGTAATAATGGTCGCCCATTTAAACGGAGGAGGTTTTTATATGTTTCCCTACAATGTTAGAATATTAATCAAATAATGCAAATAAAGAAATTGGCATCAAACAGTAAATACGAAGCGCTCTCAACACACAGGCCAAGCGGGGCTGCGGGAGGAATTTCCTGTGTTTTGATGGTTCTGCCAAGTCTCAACTCTTCCCTAAAATGGCGTGAGATCGTCCGAACGCGCTCGTCTCCACCCTCAGAATTTGTCCTTTTACCGTCAAGCGAATTTGCGGTCTGATTAAAGGCGGCGACGCTGCAGAGCCAGCGGAGCAGGTGGCGTAGCCTTCTGAGATGCGGCCATGATACTGGCGGATCAGACGCACGGGACTTCCTGACCGCTTTCGAGGCTTTACATCAGCCATTCTACGGGATCAGACCTCCATCGGGCCATTCTGGAAGGTTCTAACCACCAACTACCACGAAGACCCCCAACTGTGTCTCGTCTTACATCACAACCACGTCCTCCAGATGGACATTATAAATGAACGTTAATACCACGACCATTTACATTCGTTTACATTTACCAGACGTCCTTATCCAGAGCGACTTACAATCAGTAATTACAGGGACAGTCCCCCCCTGGAGACACTCAGGGTTAAGTGTCTTGCTCAGGGACACGATGGTAGTAAGTGGGGTTTGAACCTGGGTCTTCTGGTTCATAGGCGAGCGTGTTACCCGCTAGGCTAGAACCACGACCAAATCCAGGCACAGAGACGTACCCGCCACACATTCATTGACAGTCCCGCGCGGAAGGACAAAAACACTATGTTTACAGACATAAACAAGTCAATTAATAAAACACGTTTTGATGAAAGTCCCACATGGCGCACCATTAATATGAACAAAGCCAGCACCCTGTGGACTTCACGGCTCCAGAGCGGCGCCACTTCCACGGCAGGCCGCACGTAGGCGTGAGAATATGTCCGCCGGGCCGACACGTGGGCGTGTGAATTGGCCGGCGTCGGCCGCCGTGCCGTGAATGAGTGGGTCCGTCCTCTGACTGTTGCGTAATTCCAGTCACCACACGTCCCATTCTCGTACGTGCGGGGACGTTTTCCGACAGATGAGCACAGATGAGGTCTAATCTGGCTCCAAATCCCCTCTTAAAGGGACAGTTGGGTGGACAATCCAGACGTTTTACATTTTTACAGCAACTTCCACTCGGCAATCCCGGCCGCTTCGAGACCACGATGACCGAAAGCGTCCCCTGGACCCGACCCTCCCGTCCTCGGCTCTCCATCCGACCCTCGGCACGTTCCACCGAGCGGAAGAGCCTCGCTCGCTTTTTAATAAGCCAGGAGGCACGAAACCCCTCTGGTGGGAACCACGCATGGTTTACAGGCGCCGCGTTGAAATATTAAAGACTGCGGACGGAAGCCGAGAGCTGATGTTGGGACGTTATGGGAGACAGAAGGGTTAAAAAAAAAAAAAAAAAAACGCAAGAACGTTGAAATAATACATTGTTTTCTAAGATTCGATACGCTGTTAAATTATGATAAGTGGCGTCGGTAAGCCGCCGTGGTCTTCCTCCGCTTCCAGACAGCCCTCTCGCTCCCCAGCCACCTCCAACCAGCTCCTCAGACCAGACTGGAGATATCATTTCTCCAGCGGGTCCTGGGTGGACCTCCTGCCCGAAACATCTCCTCAGGGAGGTGTCCAGGAGGCATCCTGACATTTACAGCATTTACCAGACGTCCTTATCCAGAGCGACTTACAGGGGACAGTCCCCCCCCCTGGAGACACTCAGTGTCTTGCTCAGAGACACGATGGTAGTAAGCGGGATTTGAACCTGGGTCTTCTGGTTCATAGACGAGTGTGTTACCCACAAGACCACTACCACCGATGACCAGATGTGTCCCTGCCGAACGTCCAAGCTCCTCATCGCATCTCTAAGGCGCCGCCCGGCCATCCTACGGAGGAAACTCATTTCGGCCGCTTCTCGTATCCGCGATCTCGTTCATTCGGTCACTACCCGAAGCTCATGTCCACAGGTGAGGACTGGGATGCGAATCGGCCGGTAAAAATCGAGCGCTTTCTGTCTCGGCTCACCTCTTGACCAGGACAGACCGGTTCCGCGTCAGTCCGCCTGTCGATCTCCCGCTCGCTCCCTCACGAGTGCCATCTGTGGACGCAGGTGACAGCATTCCACGTTGGCGGTCCCAGGCCCGTCACGAAACGCATCTGGCATAGCATGGACGGAGAGGACAGTGGAACTTCGCTACGCCACGCGACTCTACGAATACGAGTTCACCAAAACACAGACAATAATTCATATTCTCGCTGTAGGAAAAGAACACGATATTTAAACCGGACATGGCGGTAATCTGGCCGTTCGTTAAGGGCTCTGAACCGGCCGATCTCACCGGGTGTCGGGACTAGGACAGCCGAGCATCGACGAGTCCAAATTAGCCGACAATTGATTGCGCGTTCACGTTCATTTAGTTGCTCCATCTGGGACGACGGAGAACTCGACGCAGTGCTGGCTTCCAGACTGGCGGGTCCTATCGACGAATAAAGTGACCGTGACGACTGCAGCGGGCCCTCCCAGCGCCGGGGGGGGACAGTTGTCAGCAGGCGTCCCCTGGGGAGGAAGGGCCGAACACAAAGAAAACTCCCAGCTAACTGAAGGCTTCAGAGCGGAGGTGACGTCACACAGGCGACGCTGGAAAACATCCGGAGCAGCGTTCCAAGCGGAAGCAAATAACGCGGTCGCGGTTCGCTTTAAGGCGCACGACAGACGTTAGAAGTCACCGTCCCTTCCAGCTCGGCGCTGAGAAATGTAAATATGAGTCCCTTTCGTGGTTCAAGTTGGACCAGACAAGGAATTAAACAAATGCGAAGAAATAATCAAATGAATTGATTGTCACATGTGATGCACAGCAGAGCAGTGCACACGGTGAAATTTGTCCTCTGCATTTAACCCATCACCCTTGGTGAGCAGTGGGCAGCCATGACAGGCGCCCGGAGAGCAGTGTGTGGGGACGGTGCTTTGCTCAGTGGCACCTTGGTGGACCGGGATTCAAACCGACGACCTTCTGATTACGGGGCCGATTCCTGGCGGGTATGACATGATATGATACGATATGACATGATACTAGGTGCTAGTAGCCTAGTGGGGTAAGACACTCGCCTATGAACCAGAAGACCCAGGTTCAAACCTCACTAACTACCATTGTGTCCCTGAGCAAGACACTTAACCCTGAGTGTCTCCAGGGGGGGGGGGGACTGTCCCTGTAACTACTGATTGTAAGTCGCTCAGGTAAACGCCGTCAATGTAAATGATAAACGCCACATGCCGAGTCGCGGGGTGTCACGCCCGGCCTGCAGACTTCCGTCCCGTAGAAACAATGAGACTCTTTTTAACCTTTACATTGATTATTTCCCACAAGCAGGACAGATAAAGCTCCGAACATGAATTCTTCAAGACCACAATCGGGCACAAAGTGACAGATGAGGGTCACTGAAGGACTCCGGGTGTCCCCATGAGGAAAAGGACCAAGGACCAACACTGAAAGGAGACCCTCCACACACGTGGGGTCGGTACAGGGGGACCAGGCGTCGGCGTGAAGGGTCCCAGATCAGGTCCCGGTGGCGGCCAGCCCGGAGGGGCCACGGGAGAACTGGCGCCGACACGCCGGAGGGAAAACAGGCCGCCGGCGCGACATTTCCACACGGAACCGCGGCGCAGGTCCCGGGCACCAGGAGGCGGGCGGGCGGGCGGACGGACGCAGTGTCCGTCCGTCCGTCCGTCCGTCCGTCCGTCCGGTTACATTGTTGCTGCTGGCGGGTCACTGTAACTTTACGCGACTTTCTCGGCGCCTCTCTCTCTCGGTCCCGGTTCTGGTCCAGCCAGCTGGACGGGGACCGTGTTACTTACCCCACCGGGCAGCCAGCCCGCGTTTTAATCCGCCGCTGGTGGGGAAAGGTCGCCCCCGCAGCAGCTCCGTCAGGCGACGCAGGAGAACGCGTGGAGGACGCGCCGCCGCCGAGGGCTTCCCGGAACCTGCATGGTCTGGGTTAAATCTGGGAGACGGGAAAATATCTGTCACGGCCAGATTTTGTCGGGGGGGGGAAGGGGAACAAAGAGCCTTAAAGCCCCCTAGCGGCTGAGCGCGGAGTACGCCGAGTCCCTACAGCCAATCAGAGAGGAGAGTGGAAACAGCGCTGTTGCCAGCGTCGAGTCTCCACATCCAATCAGAGACGGTGGTAGTAACAGCGCTGTTTCCAGCGCGGAGTTACTACAGCCAATCAAGAACGGTGGTGGAAACAGCGCTGTTATCAGCGCGGAGTTAATACAGCCAATCAGAGACGTTGGTGGAAACAGCGCTGTTTCCAGCGCAGAGTCCCTGGAGCCAATTAGAGACATCAGACGAATTAGTACTGTTATCGGCGCCGAGTCCCCACATCCAATCAGAGACGGCGATAGAAACAGCAATGTTGCCAGGTCCGCCTTTTTTAACGCGACATTTGGAAATACTCAGGAGACAAGAAAAAAAGCGCATGAATCGTTTGTGCACCTTGTTTTTTTTTCCACCTTCATTTTAGCAATCCTTTTAGATAACCGAGTGTTTTGTACAGCTAATTGTTTTTGCCTTTATCATTTGTGAAAATGGTAAAATATGTAAACTGCTGATTTCCACTACCACAACCCATACGTAAAAGTGGACACAGTATTAAAAGCAATACGTACAGTAAACAAAAAGGTGAAAACATGTTCATCTAATTTTGTAGTTTTGGAATGTAACAAAACCCCCAAAACCCTGTTACTCATTGATCAAACATTTACCTTTGGCGCTTATTGGGGAATTTCCTTCTCTTTATGAAACAATGACATGACGTGTGTACAAAAAGAGACTCTGAGCAGCAGCAATACAATATTATTTTCCATCTGTAGACTTTTGCTTGTAGGAGATCGTTCATGAGTTGGGAGCGACCAACATTCAGTTCTTCTAGAACACATCTGCATATCAACATTAACACTATTACCACATTCACTGTTTTAATCAGTATTTTCTGTGTGTTTCACACTTATCGACACGTTTTAGTCCCTTCCTGAACTGCTTCAGAGTTACAGTTGGGAATATGCAAAAATAACTTATCAGAGTTGGCGTTAAGTTCCACTACTGACTAAAACCTTTGCGCAGCACTGTACACACTCCTCCCTCGTGTGGTGTCCCCACACACTGCTCCCCGGCGCCTGTCATGGCTGTCCACTGCTCACCAAGGGTGGCGGTTAAATACAGAGGACACATTTCATCGCATCACCCATGTGCTGTGCTGTGTTTCACAATTCACTTTCATTAATTCATGTTCACTATACACAGAAAAATAAAGGTACAGGTACAAAACCGTTCCTTTTGTACCTCAAAAAGTACAGGACAGGCCCTTTGTGATCTCGTTTTCAAAAAGTACGTAATTGTACCCATGAACCTCACCACATGGAAATGGTCCCAATTAACCCCAATGTACCAACAAAAATGCTTGTAAATTGCTGGATTTCAGCTGCACAGTAGTGAGAGCATAACACGATCAAGGACAAAAGTGTGCAAGGTCTTTAACCCCCAGCTCTCTAGGCAACACATGCTGCCCTTTGCAGACCACTACATCATACTTATATGTAAATATAATTTTACACAATTGTGCCATAAATGGTACAGATGACCAAGGAACAAAGTACCTGACCAAGTACCTGCGAGAATAGGTGCAGTATTGTTCTCCAGAAGGGTACTGCCCCAGCGACAAGCATCTGTACCCATGCTTCCATTTCTCTGTGTGTATACACTGTGTTCAGTATTTAAGACATTTCCCAATGTGAAGTAATTGTTCAGTTGATCTACACTGTGCACCATCAGGAGCCATGTACCATAACGAATATACAAACACAAATACACAAAGGGCTTCAGACGTTGAGGGGAAACGACAAGCCTTTTAAATTGTCTGGTTGTTTTCCCATTTCTTGCACTTTAGCGACGACCCCTAAATAGGAGGAAAAGTGAAACGTTTCAGAACGATCGATCGGAGTATTCTCTTTATATCATCTGCGCCTGTCGTGGCTGCCCACCGCTCGGCAAGGGCGATGGTTAAATTACACAAAAGGACACATTTGTGTCCACATTTGTGTCTTTCACAGTGACAATCACTTCACTTTCACTCTTAGCGACACACGCCCCCTGCAGGCCACCAGCATGCAACACCCCAGCTCCCGAGGACCTCCTGTCTCATCTGTCTCTGTGCGTGTGTGTCATGTGTCCGTGGGTCGCCTCCACTTCCACCTCTTCTCTTACAGCCGAGCAGAACCCCAAATGGACCAGTAGCATTTCTTGGACAAACCGTCACCAACCCTGCACTGACACCACTTGCAGGCTCCCTCTACCCTGGAAGGGCGTCCCTCTCTGTATCACTCCTTCCCAACGTTTCTTCCTTTCTTTCTCTCTCTTAGAGTTTTTCCTTGTGCGCAGAAGGGTCAAGTGTGTGAGGAGCTACACTCCTGCACGCTCTCTCAGATCAGCAAATGAAAGGAGACTAAAAATTCCTTCTTCACGGGGTCTCCGATTCCAATCATCTCCGTTGTTGTCCCTGGCTGGTGGAACAACCTGCCCTCCTCCACACGACTAGCCGAGACTATCACCACTTTTAGAAGCAGGTGAAAACCCTCTTGTTAAAAAAGTATTACAGACAAATCTAACACTTACACACGCACATGCATACACATTGCACAAACAATACAAAAATGTATAAATACATTATAATTTTTTTCTTCGTCTAGCACCTAACAATCTCTGAGCATGCTCTTCACTGACAAGTTTGAGCCTTATCAGGGCTCTTAGTTTGTAAACTCGATATTCTATAGAAATCGAACGAGAATTGCTGGTGTCTTCCTCTTGTAAGTCGCTTTGGATAAAAGCGTTTGCTAAATAAAGTAAAGTAAATAAAGTAAAGTAAAGTGTGTGTGTGGGGGGGTCAACTGTGGGACCTGTCAAAGCCCGTTCAGACATACTGTATGTGATTTTGGGCGATATAAGAAATAAACGTTGTTGAATGCTGAAGGCAGCTTTACCGCATGGATCACCAATTGGAGAAGTCGATCCATTCACAACCAAAGGGAAGATAAGCTGCTTTGACTAAAAGGCCCTCGAACACGCTGGCAGCCTTCACGGGCACTTTGGCGATGATCCCTAAACTCAAAGAGCGAAAGTTCCCCCGAAGATCGGCATCGCAGAAGATCCGCATCGGAAGTGCAAGTTGCGCGATTAGGACGTATTCCGTGTGGTTAAAGGAAATAAGATCGTTTCATTGTGACCGCTCTCTCGGAATATTGCACTTGGTTCATTAATTCTCTCAAAGAGAAAGCAACCCGGTACAGAACCCGGAAGACCGATCGAGAAACTCATTGACTCACACGGTAAATGATTTTTATTCACAATAGTTGACAATATCGCACAGTTTCCTGCACTAAGCCATAATTAAATGTAATGTTCACCAACTTTTACATTCTTAGGTGTTTTTAAAAAGACTTTCTGGACGTGCAATGTAGGACTCGAAACAAGAGATGGCAACTGCTGAAACACTTGGTGGGTAAAAGTAGTATAAAAACGTTCAGATTGATTGAGTATTGGTGATTTATCATTATATAAGCTGCATTATTGTCGCCACTTTTGCAGACAACCCGAGGATTGTGCTGATTGGAGGTTATGACGAGGAATGCCAAGCAGGAAAGGCTGAGACTGCGAACGCAATCCTTGGACAAGAACGTTTTCCTGCTGGAAAAAGAATTGCACAGTCCGTCCGCGCCGATGCCGAAATATGTGGGAAGCACGTCGTCGTTGTTAACACACCAGGATGGTGGTGGCATTTTACACGTAAAGACTTTCCGGAACACGATCAGGTGGAACTGGTGTGCAGTGTAGACCTGTGTCCTCCTGGGCCACACGCCTTTCTCCTCGTCGTCCCGGTGGACATGTGTTTTATAGATGTTCATAAAGCTGCATTGGAGGAGAATCTTCATCCTTTTGGTGAGACCTTCTGGAGACACACTGTCGTGCTGTTTAGTTCCTGTGGCCCACACGACGGTGATAAATTTGAGAAACACCTCCGCCGTTGGCCATACCTCCGGTGGCTCCTTAAGAAGTGTGGCAACAGGCACCATGTTCTCGATATCCGAAGTGGCGACAGTGCTCAAGCTGCAATACTTCTAGATAAAATCGCAGACGTGGTAGAGTTCAATAATGGCCGGTATTATGAAGGTGCCGAGAACGTTGCTGTTGGGTTAGAAGCTTGGAGGCAGAAGATACGGAAGAGGGTTGGGAGAAGGAGGACTGTGGTAGAAGGACGAAGAATGGCGCACAGAGCATTGCTGCAAGGTAAGAAGGACACAATGTTGTTAAACCTTTACGACACCTCACTGTACTGTTTTTATATATATTTCTGTATTTATGATGGCCTTTCAGAGATGCGGATTGTTCTCCTTGGAGCGCAGTGGGCTGCAAGGAGCTCATCAGGGAACACGATTCTCGGAAGAGATGCGTTTGAGGTGAACAGTGATTGCCTCAACAGGACAGCTCGCTGTGTGGCTGAAAAAGGTGAAGTTGGTGGCACGTTTGTCACCATCGTCGACACTCCTGGCTGGTTCTACAGCAATCCTGTACAGAAAACGGCCAACTCTGATAAACTGCAGATAAAGAGAAGTGTGTCACTGTGTCCACCAGGACCACACGTTCTTCTCTTGACTGTTCCTCTCGCCACGGCGTACAACGAATTGTACCATAAAGCAGTAAAAGAACACGTTGCCCTCTTGGGTGAAGATGTCTGGAGGTTCGTGATTGTTCTGTTCACAAGAGGAGACTGGATTGGTGACACCACAGTTGAGGAATGGATTGAAAGTGAAGGGAAGAACCTCCGGTGGCTCGTGAACAAGTGTGACAACAGATACCACGTGTTCGACAACAAGAACAGAGCTGATAATGTCCAGGTGAGAGAACTTCTGAAGAAGATTGAAGGGCTGGTGGCAGTAAATGGAGGTGACTGCTACGAGCGTGACAGAGATGAAGATATAAGACTAAAAGAACAGGAGTTGTCAATAGTGGAGGAGGCCCAGAAGATGAGGATTACTGTGCAGAGAATTAGGACCACTCTTAAAGAACTCTTTAAAGGTAAGTATAGTCATTGCTTAGAAGCTCCAGACACTTACATTTACATTTAAGGCATTTGGCACATGCCCTTATCCATTAAATCATAAATCATTAAAACAGGCACCGAAGCGGCCCATAAATGTTGCGATGTGACGTCACCAAGCAGGCGGAGTGATCGGAAGAATATTACCACTCTTCCAGCTATATGGACGTCCACAGTAGTGGGGCGGTGGTGGCCGAGCGGTTAAGGAAGCGGCCCTGTAATCAGAAGGTTGCCGGTTCGTATCCCGATCCGCCAAGGTGCCACTGAGGTGCCACTGAGCAAAGCACCGTCACCACACACTGCTCCCCGGGCGCCTGTCATGGCTGCCCACTGCTCACTCAGAGGACAAATTTCACTGTGTGCACCGTGTGCTGTGCTGCTGTGAATCACAAGAGACTTTCACTTTCTTTCTTTTCTTTCTTTCACAGGAAGTAAAGTTAGAAAGTGCACTGAGAAAGAAGCGTATGAAGATATAAGGGCGTGGCCTGTGACTAGTGTGTTGAAGAAAGATAATAATAGACGTCCTTTTCCCAATTTGAACAGGTGAAACTCACAGGCCCTCAGAAGAACGGCTCGTTGTTCTGGGTCAGAGAGGAGTTGGAAAAAGTTCTGCATGCAACACCATTATGATGAAATCAGACATCACCAAGGTGATTTATTCTTGTATTGATTCTTATTATTCGTCATTCGTGTTTCTAGAAGATAATGGCAGGCCAGGTGACTCTACTCTGGTTTTATCATAGCCTATCAAACTCCACACAACAACAAAGTGTGTCCTGCAGAAGACAAATGTTCTCGGTAAAGAACTCACCATTGTGGACACACCAGGATGGACCTCACTGCAGGATTCACCTGCGTCCATGAGGGAAGAGATGATACAGAGCGTGTCGATGTGCTCGCCAGGTCCACACGTGTTCCTTCTGGTCGTCCCTGCAGACTCCCCGTTTTTAGAATGTGAGAAAAGGAACGTATATGAACACATGGGGCTTTTTGGCGAACGGGTCTGGAGACACACAGTGATTCTGTTCACCAACGGGGACTGGCTTGGGAGGAGACCCGTTGAAGAGCACATCGTGAGTGAGGGAGCAGCTCTCCAGGAGCTCGTGGAGAGGTGCGGGAACAGATACCACGTTCTCCGAAATTCTACCTGGGGTGATGGCTCACAGGTCAAAACACTGCTGGAGAAAATCGATGAGGTGATCGTGAGAAACAGAGGGGATCACTTCTCTCTAGAAGGGGATACATTTTCCGAAAAAGAAACTCTGTCTGAAGAACAGTGGAGGAAGAGAGAGGAAGAACTCATTGACAGGATGTTGAAAGCAGTGGTTGTAAATCCAGAACCTGAAATGGAGTCATTTGTCAGAAAAGTTGGAAGCATTGATATTCTCAACGTCCCAAACAGTAAGTTTTACTATTAATTCTTAAGAATTTCCGTATTAATTCTCCACAATGACTTATTAATTAAAATCTTGTAAACATTTCAGTGAGTGAGGAGACCACATCTGAACTGGGAAGCTCTATCAGAAGTGGCTATGAAAAGGTCAAGTGGTGGTTCAGAGAGCATTATCCTGCTTCCTCTGGAATTGGCAGCGTATCTGGTGCAGAAAGTGATACTGACTGCTCGGTGGAGGACCACAAGTTGGACATTATAGAGGAGGAATCGCCAACAACAATGTAAAAGAAGGCATTCGCTTTAAAATATGCATGCCTCGTGTGTGTTTTATACTTCATTACCACTAGACACTCATCTAGACTCTTCTCCGTCTTGGCCCCTCGGTGGTGGAATGAGGTCCGAACAGCTCACTCACTGAGTATTTTCAAATGTCAGCTCAAGACCTTCCTCTTTAGAGAATATTTAGATGAACTTGTAACCTTCTTATTGTCTGACTTCTGTATAGAAACAACAACAGAGTGAATAAAAAGATTGTATTCATATTTGTGAACCAGAACTGATCATTTCATCGATGGTAATGTGGAAGCACGTTGTAAGTCGCATCTGCCAAATGCCGTAAATGTAAATGTAAATGTAAATGATCACCATGAGTAAATTTCATGTTCCTTATGTATATGATTAGATTATTTTTATATTAAGGGGCTTGTATCTTAGAGTTTTTCTAACCGCTCTCAGCATGTCAACACCGAATGAATGTGACTAAACGAGATGGCGTAAAGGACTTCTGCATGTGTCATTATGCAGCGTTGTCTCCATTACAGAGGTTTGGTGAAACGTGCCCGTTATTCACAGCAGGGGGCAGCAAAGGTCTCATGAGGCACTAATGATGATGGCAATTACTACGTTATGCACTGAGGGAGACTCGACCGACGATCCATAATCACAATCATTATAATATGGAATAAAAAAGCTTATTTGCATATCTGTGTGTTTGACTGTAGTACTGACAGTGGATGGCAGGGAAAAATAATAATGGTTGAAAATTAAATCCTGAGTTCGAGTTACAAAACCCAAATAAACAGAATCACAGACCCTTCTAGTGTTCTCCCTAATTATTTTAATATTTGATACAACGAAATGTGTCCTCTGCATTTAACCATCACCCTTGGTGAGCAGTGGGCAACCATGAAAGACGGCCGGGGAGGCACCTTCATCAAGCAGACTCATAGTCAGAGGGTTGCAGGTTCGAATCCCAAACCACCAAAGTGCCACTGAGCACGATACCGTCCCCACACACTGCTCCCCGGGCACCTTTCATGGCTGCCCACTGTTCACCCAGTCCCCAGACTGGTTTTATGGGTGCTGCAGAATTTAGACCAGGTGTAATAAGCGAGTAACAGGGCGCCCGCGGGAACCATGGGTGGTAGTAGCCTAGTGGGTAACACACTTGGGCCAGTGGCGGCCTAGCGGTTAAGGAAGTGGCCACGTAATTAGAAGGTTTCCAGTTCGAATCCCGATCTGCCAAGGTGCCACTGAGGTGCCACTGAGCAAAGCACCGTCCCCACACACTGCTCCCCGGGCACCTGTCATGGCCGCCCACTGCTCACCAAGGGTGATGGGTTAAATGCAGAGGACAAATTTCACTGTGTGCACCGTGTGCTGTACTGCTGTGTATGACAATCACTTCACTTTCACTTAGCTTTTTCACTTGCCTATGAACCAGAAGACCCAGGTTCAAACCACACTGACTACCGTCGTGTCTCTGAGCAAGACACTTAACCCTGAGTGTCTCCAGGGGGGACTGTCCCTTGTAAGTCGCTCTGGATAAGGGCGTCTGGTAAATGCTGTAAATGTAAAACGCTGCCCTGCAGTTCCCGGCCGCGGCCGCCAGGGGTCGCGCAGGGGCGCGGCGCGCCTCCCGGGTCCGGCGCGGAGCCGCACAATGCGCGTCTTGTGGCGTGAAGCTGCGCGTCCCGCTCCGCTCCGCTCCTCGTCCACGCAGCCGACGGCGGGCGACGTGCGACGTGCGACCAGTCCCCTCCCGTCGGCGTCCCGCGGAGAGTCCGGCGGGTCTCCTGGCGCCGGTGGATTTACTCCGACTCGCCGTTTACGCCATGGCAGGAGCGGTACGTGCGTTCAGACGCGTTCGCGTTCGTCCGATCTTAAACCGAACTGAAGACCGTAGCCGATAATATTTAACAACATTTAACGTCTGCTGCTGTCTTTACCCGCGGCTCCAGCGGACGGGTTCTCGCCGCATTCCAGCCCGAAGGCAGGAAAAGTTCTGGCCGGCGGCTTCTCTGCTGAATGCCGGGGCGCGATGTGAGAAGCGGCCGGTTCTGGTTCTGTCCAATATCACGCCGTTGCGCTTGATTAATTAGTATTTCTTTGTTAATTGGCGTTCGCTGAGCGTTCCAAGTGGGTTCGGGCCATGGGCGAGGCAGCCCCAGCGGTGGGAGGGTTCGTGCCCATGTTGGGGTCCATGCCCAGTGGGACCCCCAGGGGGTCGGCGGTGCCACAGCTCCACAGTGCCATCGTGGAGCGGCTGCGGGCCCGGATCGAGCTGTGCCGCCGGCACCACTCCACCTGCGAGAGCCGCTACCAGCGGGGCCAGGCCGAGACCTCGGACCGGGAGCACGAGAGCACCCTGCACCTCCTCAGCCTGGTCCACCGGGGCCCGGGCGGCCGCAAGGCCAAAGGCGGCAGGGCCGCCCCGCAGCAGGCCAACGGGGAGCCGAAGGGCCAGAACCCGTCCGAGGCGGAACCCAAGAGCTCCACGCGGATAGCGGTGAGTCCCCCGCCACCCCAGAACCACGTTTCACGCTTTTACTCCCATTCTGATGTAAAACCCCCGTCTGGAAGCAGCAGGTCGTAGGTGGTGGAGGACCACAGCAGGCCTCGCCGGCGCATCTCACCGTCCATTCGGGGTTCGTTTTAACCCGAGCATCACCACAATAACAGAGACTTTAAAGGTTCGCCCAAACTGAGGATGCTTTTTTATTTTACTACTCTTTCACTGGGGCACAAGTGGGTTTCCATGACCGATAAAAGGTAAGGTTAAAAAGGGACTTTATTTATTCCGAGGGAAATTGCTCGATGCAGCAAGAGGAACAAGAGGAATAAATATATACAATAAGAATTGAAGAGAACAGAATATTACAGGGAGGGCCATTTATATCTAACCACCTTAATAAAATGGGAATGGCTGGTGACATTCAACACATTTTATAAGTGGTCAGAAACTTGTAAATAACTCATGAAAGAATAAAGTTACGTTAAAACCAATTTTCTTGTGAAATTACCAACAAATTTGATGTGTCACGTGACGCTCTTCCTATTGAAAAAAACAAAAGTTGGATCCAAGATGACCGACTTCAAAATGGCCACTATGGTCACCACCCATCTTGAAAAGTTTGCCCCCCTCACATATACTAATGTCCCCCAAACAGGACGTTAATGTCACCGACCGTTCCCGTTTTATTAAGGTGTATCCATATAAATGGCCCACCCTGTAGCATAGTGCAAATATCAAAAATAGCTCAAACTCAATAACAATAGTAATATTAACCATATCCGCCGAAATGCAGGTGATCACGCAAAGTGACCTCGCGTTTATGCAGCGGATAAAGAGAGAGTGTGACGGGGTGATGAAAACATACAGGCGAGAACAACAACTACCGTGGTATTAACCCTGAGAAAGTCACCTACAGAGCAAGGAAGAGCTGCACAGCGTAATAGCCCCGGGTAGGAGGGATCTCCTGCGGCGGTCGCTTCTGCATTTAGAGTCTTTTGCTCCGATGGGCCATCGTGGAGGCCCATATTCCAACATTCTGCCGGAATATTGACCTCCGGGTGACCTATTCCTGACCTCGTTTGCATCTCGTCTCACGTCATAAGGAACGTGGCTTGGGTGAAGCACCCTCGATCGTAATGCACTTTTTTCTTTCCTTTTTTGCGGACAGGGGCTGATCTCAGACCAGCAGGGCGTCGCCCTGGTTCCCGCGGTTCCTCAGGCCTTTTATCTTCCAATTTTATTTGGGTCGTGATAACGCGTCTGCGGGGGGATTCACCTCGAGCGCCGTTCGAACTGCGCGACCCCCCGCGCATGAATGTTTGGCCTCGCCGAATCCATTTCCTGCCCGTGTTTGCGCAGAGCCCTTGGAACAAGCGGCTTTGTGTGGCGCGGCGGCCTCGCGGCCCTCTCATTTCGGGGGCAGTGACAGACACGGGAACCGCGGCCTTTGTGCTTTTCGCTCCCGCGGATGTGGCCGTGTGTGATACGGGTGGCGTTTTTGCTTTCGGGGTTAAAGGGACAGTTCACCCCTAATTCCCCCCCGAAAATGCGCGGCTCCCCTGCGGCCTTCAGCGTTATCAGAGTTGTGGAGATAAGAAAAAGAAAGTACCGTATTGTACGCGCAGGGGAACAGCAGCGTGACACTTTCGGGGACTTACGTGTACCTTAAAGTGGCATTTGATGGTCACATGGGGATGAAATTAGTAGACCTGGAGGTACAGGAGCCCTGTTTCTATTTTTTTAGTGAAGTGATTGTCATTGTGATACACAGCAGCACAGCACCCGGTGCACACAGTGAAATGTGTCCTCTGTATTTAACCCGTCACCCTTGGTGAGCAGTGGGCACCATGACAGGCGCCCGGGGAGCAGTGTGTGGGGACGGTGGCCCCTATCTCTCTCTCTCTCTCTCTCTCTCTCTCTCTCTCTCTCACAGTAGTAGACAGAATTAGTCAGATGGACGTCACTATCTGACTATTATATTTCACGGTTTTTGCTGTTATTGTTGTTTTCAGTCAGAGTTTGAATTATTATTATGATTATTATTGTACTCGTTGCAAGTTGCTGCTTCCTGGCAGAAGTGTCCCCGGGGCGGCTGTAAAATGGGCAGAGCGGAGAACCCAGGGTGGGGTGGGAGCTGTTCGTAGCTTCGCACGGCACCGAATCGGAACAATTAGACGGCGGGGGGTGGGGGGGGGGGCAGATCGCAATAACGCCGAGCCCGGCGGTTCTTTCACACCGCAGCGCTGCTGTACAGTTTGGTGGTGCTTCGTGCGAACAAATGGAAGTTGCATTTCATACGACCGAATTGGTCAGGTGTCCCGGCTTCCATATTCCACGGGCCATCGCCGAGGTCCGCTGCCTTTTTATTGCGAGCGGAGGTGCGCAACTCCCCCACGGCGGCAATAACAGGCCGCCAACGGGGGGGTGGGGGGGGGGGAATGAAAGGGAAAAGTGCATCGCGAGGCAAGTTTTCCAGAAACTCCGGCAGCCGGGGCGCAGCGCGAGGAAATCAAAGGCATTCCTCTCTCGTGTGTCGTGTCCCTAATAGCAGCGTCTTTGTGAATCGCCGCACAGGCCGCCCCGCCCGTCCCATCCGGCTCCCCTGCACCCACCTCATGTTTTATTCACACCCCGAGTAAGGGGGACGGGGGGGACGGGGACAGGGGGGTGCTCGGGCCTTTTGAAGCCTCCGCCGCGGCCCGCACCTCCACGGCGGCGGCTGTTCCGGGGGAGGCGGGGCATCCTCGCCTTGATCCGGCGACCTGCTCGGCCCCTGTGGGGACCGAAATGTATCCCGGGCGATCGAGTGTGCGCCGATCGGCCTGATGTGGGTGCCCCGGCTCGCATGCGACTGATGTCAAGTCTTGTTTGTAGCATGCAGGGCACGAACCAATCAGATAACGTCGCCGCGAAAGCGCGGTAATGCATTTGGCAACGGTGCGGGTGTACAAAGGCCGCTTTCTGTATCGCGGTTAGAACGCGCAGCGCCGTCAGATCCTGCAAACCGTGGCCCTCTTGTATAAAAACCAGCGGCGCGGCGAGGGGCCGAAGACGAGGTCCGTTCGCGCTGTGTGTGTGTGTGTGTGAGAGAGAGAGAGAGAGAGAGAGAGAAGAGGGCGAGAGTGGTAGGGGTGGGGTTTCAGAGTGTGCGGCTCTCAACATTTTTTTTTTTTCGACGAGTGCTGTGCTTTTGTCAGACTCGCCTGAAATCGGACCCTTGTGGGAACCTGTAGCTTCAGGTGCACATGGGCCCAACGCTCCGGCACGAGCATCTCGCCGTAAAACAACCGTATCAAAATCTGCTCGCGATGCCAACGTTGGAAAGATGTCATTCCGTAAAGAGGTTTTTGTTGGTCACATGAACTTCTTTATTTCGCATAATGTTGGTAAGTTGGACCTTAAACCGATGGTCAAGTTGCCCTTTTGATTGAATGATTATGTGGACTGACATTTAAACCCAGAATGAAGTATCAAATGCACAAGCCCAATATAATATATAATAAAAATTATTTATATGTAAGGACAGTCAAGCGATTAAAAAAGTAATCAAATTAATCAGGATAAATCCTTAAAATCGTAAATGAGGCCATGCCCGAACATTTACAAGCTAATAAATTTATGGTGAACAACAACTGGTTGCTACTCCTGTGCTCCCTGCACAGCATTAGTAAGGGTGGCAGTAGCCTAGTGGGTAACACGCTCGCCTGTGAACCAGAAGACCCAGGTTCGAACCCCACTTACTACCATTGTGTCCCTGAGCAAGCGCTCTGGATAAGGTAAATTAAAATAAATGTAAATTAATTTTTCACAGTGATTTATTAGATGATTATTACGTAATTTCCTAGGCTGGTTAGATTTGTCAGTGGCCACGTAGTCATGAAATGGTGAAAGACTGGCTCCGGGTATAATAATGATCACTCGATCTGATCAGTTCTGGTTCACTAGGACCCCCAACTATGAATACAATCTTTTTATTCACTCTGTTCTAGTTTCTATACAGAAGTCAGACAATAAGAAAGTTACAAGTTCATCTAAATATGCTCTAAAGAGGAAGGTCTTGAGCTGCCGTGTGAAAGTTCTCAGTGACTGAGCTGTTCTGACCTCGAGGGGAAGTTCATTCCACCACGGAGGGGCCAAGACGGAGAAGAGTCTAGATGAGCGTCTTCATTTTACCTTCAGAGATGGAGGGACCAGGCGAGCAGTACTGTGTGTGGCTGTTGTGAAGGACTTCTCCACTCCGACAGGACCAGATTTCACTTGAAAGGCTTTGAAATGCGCCCCGTCCCACCCTCCCCCCCCGGCCAGGAAGTGGGAAAGTGGGCTCCTGAAGTCACTGACAAAAACCTTCTCGGCGGAATGTCGGGTCAGATTAGGGGGCTGCGAGCGAGATCAGAGTTCAGGCGTGTTTACATTGCAGCTCGGGATATTTCTCCCGGTCCCGGCCAAACTGCCGAGGTTCCCAGGCTCCGCCGGCGCAGCTCCCTCTTCCTTCCATCCCGCCGGCTCCACCATCGTCCTCTCCTGTGGTGGAGATCCAGCCTTGTTAAGGACACAGCCGCTTACCGGCTGGGATAATCTGTTGCTGACAGACTGATGTTCTTAGATTTCTGGCACTCATCAGACGCCCTTTTCCAGAGCAATTTGCAGTCGGTAGTGACAGGGACAGTCCCCCTGGAGACACTCAGGGTTCAGTGTCTTGCTCGGGGACACAATGGTACTAAGTGGGGTTTGAACCTGCTCTGTTCTGTTACTACCATGCCACGTTCTTCACCGGTTGAGGGTCTCACCACGCTGGATGCTGAACGTCCAGAGAGGGTCCTGAACATCCTGTCCCCAGTGGACATGCCGCTTTACCCTGGGAATGATCACGTTGTGGAAAACGGAGATTTATTGAATATGGTTGGACGATGGCTGTGGGGCGTGAAGGTGAGCCTGTACGGTCAGTGTTCTTCTGGGAAACCCTGGGTTCCTTCACCTGTTGGATGTGTTGGAAAAATGTGCTGAACCCACGGAAGCGCCACCCGAAAACAAGATCTGCTGCTGATGTTTTCAGAGGTCTTGGGTCTTGAGTGGGTCAGAAGAGTCTTGGTGGCCGAATGCTTCGCCTGGACAGATAGTTGCTCGCGTTTATTCTGTGTTATTCCGGTTTTTCCTGCACCGGCGGCACGTGGAGGTTTACCCTCGGCGCCGCTCTCGAGAACCAGCTTGCTGCCAGCTTGTTATTTTCCTCTCCTGCCTATGGGGGACCGCTGGATATCGGTTCCCGTCAGGAAAAAACAGCCCGACTTGCCTACCCTATTGTCTCCATTGTCCTCTGCCTTACTTTAGTTGTGAACGTCCCAAATGTCTGTTTATTTAAAAAATTGCAGAAATTCTCTTACTATCATTGTATAAACACAGCCATGCCATCTAGAGTTTGTCATGATTTAATGACTTGTTCATGGCCATATGTTGTGTATTCTCTTTGTTGGCACATCGATCAATATACAGGGTGGGCCATTTATATGGATACACCTTAATAAAATGGGAATGGTTGGTGACATTTAACACATTTTATAAGTGGTCAGAAACTTGTAAATAACTCATGAATAATGTTATATTAAAACCAAGCACACCATTGTTTTTCTTGTGAAATTACCAATAAATTTGATGTGTCACATGACCCTCTTCCTATTGAAAAAACAAAAGTTGGATCCAAGATGACCGACTTCAAAATGGCCACTATGGTCACCACCCATCTTGAAAAGTTTGCCCCCTCACATATACTAATGTCCCCCAAACAGGACGTTAATGTCACCAACCGTTCCATATAAATGGCCCACCCTGTAGCTAAACTGTTATTGGTGTCTTGATGTTTAAGACAGCAGATGACGGTGATGTTTTAAAAAATGATGCTCAAATCAAGGCTTCAAAGATTTTACTTCTACTATAAGGCAACGTGTCACGTCCACGAGCTGATGAGGGAAGGAAGCGCAGAGACGGGACATTCTGGCAAACAGGGATTTATTACAACACCAACAAAACCAGGCACGGCGGCCGAAAACGGGGGAAACAAAGGGCGTGTGGCGATTGCCAGAACTCAAAACGCTACCGAACAGTTGCCGGGTCCACAAAGAGTGTCACAGCCGCTGATGGGCGGCTGCATGGCGCCTTTTAACTGCTGTCCTGACGGCTGCAGCTGCGGCCAATCCTGACACAATGCGTTTTGGACATTGGTAAAAAATAAATAAATAGATAACAGAAGAAAAACCCTGAAGTGTCCGTATCTAAATCGGAATCCTGCGCCAGCTGACTGAAACTTGAGATGGCGTCCGACTGACCGCTCGAAACGCGCCTCGAAGCGAAGAGCGGCGTTTCCTCGCGGCGGATGCTCACTGGGTCCACGGCTCTCTCTAATAAACAAAATGCATCGTCATTGTGGCGTCCCCGTAAATAACGCGTCCGCTTCTTCATCCGCATCCCAGGAATGTCCGCGCCTAGCGGGTAACACACTCGCCTATGAACCAGAAGACCCAGGTTCAAACCCCACTTACTACCATCGTGTCCCTGAGCAGGACACTTAACCCTGAGTGTCTCCAGGGGGGGACTGTCCCTGTAACTACTGGGTGGTAGTAGCCTAGTGGGTAACACACTCGCCTATGAACCAGAAGACCCAGGTTCAAACCCCACTTACTACCATCGTGTCCCTGAGCAAGACACTTAACCCTGAGTGTCTCCAGGGGGGGGACTGTCCCTGTAACTACTGGTTGTAAGTCGCTCTGGATAAGGACGTCTGATAAATGCCGTAAATGTAAGAAGCGGAAACGCATGATGGATATTGCCCTGGCATGTTCCATTCCTGACAAGTTTGATATTTGCACTATTCTACTATTTTGTTCTTCTTCAATTCTTATTGTATATATTTATTCCTCTTGCTGCATCGAGCATGTTTTCGACAAAAGAATTTCCCTCGGGATAAATACAGTTCTTTCTTATCTTATCTTATCAGGGCTCTTAGTTTTGTAACTCAAAATCTATGGAAACCAAATGAGAATTGCTGGTGTCTTCCTCTTCCTCTAAAGTATTAGTTTTTGAGTCGTTTTGAGAACCAATTATCATTTTTTTTTACCTGAAATGATATAAACCCCCTTTAAATGGACTTGATACGTGATCTTTCACAGCCATGGACCAGTAGATAAGCGAGGTGACGTTTTGTTCTACCTGTTCTATGGCCGACGTAACAGCCGAGCTACAGGAAGCGCCCGTCAGTCCGGGGTCACCGCAGCCCCGCCCATCGCGCCACCCGGTAGCCGGGGTGCGCCGCGAAGTGGCCGAACACTGAGGGGTTTGTTGAGGTGCGGGTGGCTGGAATGTTTGTGCTGGTGCGGTGGGAGGCGTGTGACACCGTGGGTCCTCTCTCCGGCGCCTTGCTGGCCCCCTCATGGCACCGTGACTCATACACACACACACACACACACACACACACACACACCTGCAATGATCCAGTGAGGTCAGTTTTTTTTTTATTTTTTTTTTATTCAATTCTGCATTTCTAAATCCAATATCGGTCGGCGTGGGCCGCGGTTCCCCCTCCGAAGTCGTTTAACTGCTGACGCATCAGAACCAAAGATCTGCTGAACAGTACAATTCTGGAGAAGAGTGGAGTGGTTCTTGTACGGTGTCCTTCCTTAACTCTTTTAATATGTTGTCTTAAATATTCTCTGTTTTACTCAACCCCTTGTTTAATTCAAATTTCTGCATATTTTATTTCATTATATTTTTCTTTTGTTTTGTTCCTGGTAATTTAACGTATTTTTTATTTGAATGTACAGCACTTTGTTGTGTTGAAGTGCTTTATGAATGAATATGGTGTGGTAGAAAGCAGCGTGTGGGTGTGTGTTATCAGGGTCACTCGTACGCATCCCTGTCCCATACAGGAAGTGTGACGTGTCGTGACGTCATCACCATCATGAACCAATGATGCTTGTTCATATGGGAATTATCGTCTTTTGCAGAAACGTGATGAGTGTGTGTGTGTGTGTAAGTGGAAATGGAACATTCCTTTCTCGCTCCCGCTCTTCAGTACCCCCCATCCATCTCTCTCTCTCTCCACCCACAGCTTCCTTCCTGTTCTTTCTTTTTTTAGAGTCCATTGGATGTTTTTTTTTTTCCCCTTTCCCCCCTCCACATCCGGCAACAAAGAGAGTGTTGTGCCGTGTCCTAATAACACGGCTCGTCGTCAAATATTTTCATTTTCAATTCCTCGAACGCGGCGCTGTTCCTCTACTGATTACGATTTCCAACGGGAACGTGATCACGATGATCTTACTTCACCAAATTCACCACGGCCTGTTATGTACTCATCATAAATGATTTGCCTGGAATTCTCCTCTTTTGGGCTAGTTGAGGTCGTCACGTAGCTGCAATGTGAATATGGCCGTGTACATGTTTCATGCTGTCGAGTCGGGGCTCACCAGTCATACATAAACCCATCGGTTTTAATTCATAATTTATTATCATATCATTTTATTATCATAGATTACAAATGCTTTACAGCAGTAACAGAACTATCAATATATACCAAATGAATAATTCTTTGTATTTGTGCATCTAAGAAATCAATAAGACTGTGAAATTTGTTTTGGTTCTTTAACTTAAGATGTTAAAACTAGATTACTAGTTTTAGGCAAACACGTAAATTACTTTAAAAAGAAAATTGCTTTCAGGGTCGTGGGTGCTAACGTTGCTTCTCAGTTAGCCCGGAGGGTGGACTTATTGGAAGCGTGTAGATGTGTGTGAGCTCTGTTTATTCGGAGCCTCCCGCCACACCCTGACCCGCCGCTCACTTCGAAAACCTTCCCAAGGTGCGCGTGATTCAGGCCGCCGTGCTTTCTAACCACGGGCCCGGGGTCACGGACAGGTCTTCTGACAGTTAGACCACGTTTTCCATGAAGGAAACCCGGAGTAGAACACCAAGCACACTTGTAGGCACGCCCATCAGCCACTGCGTTCAAACCCCTGAGCGGTGATGTGAACAACATGGACTAATGTGTGTTGAGTGACTTTTGATTATTGTGCTACACAACCTGGTCAGAGGGTATTCCTGGGCAACATCTGAACTGGTGACATGCATATGCATGGTGACTAGAGCATGGACCAAGATCAGCTCTTCATGGATGGCAGCAGGATAATCGATTTTTTTGAGGAACCTTTCCCCAGATCTCAGAGTGATGGAGCATCTGTGGGACGTGCAGGGAACACTGGTCCTCACTGACACGTTCATTAGCAACTCTTGTGCTGTGAACAGCTGTAAGTCTGTTTCCTGCAGCCAGGTTGAGCTCATGGGTCTGGTGAGGAGGAATGGTTGGCACGGTTTGTTCACACACTCTGGACCATGGAGCAGAAAGAACAAAAGCATCTGCCCAGCTGCTCTTTACTCTGCTCTGGCATCCATTCACAGTAACATCAAATGTTCTGCTATTTATCTTCCTGCTAAAAGAAGACATTGGCTTGAAATGCTAATAAAACATCTACAAAATATCAACATGGTGAGACTCAAGTGGTACCAGCTTCGTGGTCATCCTCTGAAGAACCAATCATCTGGATACCAACCAAGCTGAACCTGGCCCACTCAAATATGCCATAGCCATAAATCTCGAAAGTCTACGGTTCTTCACTCACAAGCAAGTACAGATACTTGTGGTGAAGCAGACTCCGGTAATTGTTGAAGTACCGACTGAACACACAGCCCTGAAAATTCTGAAAGTAAAAAGAATCCTGTTGTATTGCCAAAGCAAAGCAGACCTCGTGTCAAATTCATGCAATTGTAAAGGGCCAGAAGGTTCATTTAATATCCGCCGAACGTGAATGAACGTGACTTAGAGCACATGTACAGGTGAACAAAGTGGAGATGAACAGAACAAGTTGTGTTTGCCATTTTTTCCCATTATAAGTGGCGACGCTCAACGCATCATTGTGAAATGGTTGCTGTTTTGTCAAGAAAAGATTCCCTTGCTGAGCTGCAGTAATGACGTATCTGTATTAGAGCTGTAGATCTTGGCCTGAGCTCGACCCGACTCATTAAGTTCAGGCTCAGTTTCCATTATGTTAGTCGGGTGGTCTGTTAGCTTGTGTGGTCTGGAGTTCCTGTACGAATCACATCTCGTAAATTTGCTACAGAGATTTTGCACCTTGTTGGGTGATGTGTTTTAATTATGGTGAGAGAGGTGGATGGAGAGAAAATGGATGCCGACGTGGTGAAACGGAGGCCAGACCGGGTTTTAAACCCGCGCTCGTCGCGTGAGAATAGAAAGCCGGGCTGTTAAAAAGCCGCACTTTTGTCGGATTCTCTTCAGGCACGATTACACCTCTGATCTGTGTGTTAATTAAGCCACCCGGAAATACGGCTACACGTCGCGCGCAACGGTGCAGTAGCATTAGCACTGGGACGCTTTGATAGGCGAAATGAAAGCGCGCTCTGAGAGGTGAGGCGAGTCCACTTAGCCGCTAATGTGATCTCGCGACGCCTGCGCCTTCCTCCCTCTCTCGCACCGGATGCATTATGGGACGCGCCGCAGTCCCCCCCCCCCTGCATTGCGTGCAGCGGCCGTCGTCTCTGCTCTGTCTGCTCGCTAGTTACCTCTGAGTGGGGTAAGAGGACTACCCCATCTAACTATCTAACTACCCCATCTTTTTTCCCCCGCCTTTATCTCTGATGTCCAGAAGATGAATTTTAATGATGTTTTACAAAAGGGGCGGAGCCTGTAGGCACGGTTTTAGGGGCAGCAGGTGGCCTAGCGGTTAAGGAAGCGACCCCGTAATCAGAAGGTTGCCGGTTCGAATCCCGATCCGCCAAGGTGCCACTGTGCAAAGCACCGTCCCCACACACTGCTCCCCGGGCACCTGTCCTGGCCGCCCACTGCTTACTCAGGGTGATGGTTAAATGCAGAGGACAAGTTTCACTATGTGCACCGTGTGCTGTGCTGCTGTGTATCACAATCACTTCGCTTCTTTTTCCTTTTTTTTGATTGACAGCTCTCACACACCCGATTTCCTCATCCTGGAGGATTTAAACAACCCTCCTGTCAATCCGTCACACGCCCAGGTGTCGCTCAGCGGCCGCGCCGCCTCTGCCCTTTTTCCTCCGTCTCCCCCCGCAGTGACCACGCCCACTACCAACGCCAACGCACCGCTGCTCTAATTCAAGCTCTCTGATGGGTGAACAGTGCGTGAAAACAGGACCCCGTATATCTTGATCTCCTGTGTGGGAAGTGGAGTCAGAGTTTGGCAGCAAAACGGCCCAAATATGTGGCCTTATTATTTTTTTGGTTTTTCGTACCGTCATCCATCATGCGTCTGGAGTCTGGGCCAGGCACTAAAGGCCCGGGGCTGCGACCCCTTGGGGAGATCAGGACGGATTTATATTTCTAAATGCCGCGCGGCGTCCAGCGTGGAGACGGACGTGTCCGTGCTCCGCGCGTCTCTCGTTTGTGGGAAAGTTGCGCGTCCCCGCCTGCCCGGGGCCTTGGTTGGGCGGGCGCTTGTGAGTCAGTGGGTCGTAAATATTTCTTACGTTGCCATGTTAGCCTTCTCGCCGGTGCCCCGCGCTTCGCTGTGATTGGATAATATCTCGGCGCATTAGAGAGACTAACAGAAACAGGAACGGCGTGGTCCTCCGGTGTTAAAAGAAGCGATGCGGTGAAACCGTGGGCCCAAATTAGCAGATACGCCACATTAGCTACCACCGCAGATGTTCCTGGGATTCGCGAGGCCTTCTCCCCCCCCCCCCGGCCGGGATACTCGGCATTCGCTGGAATCTCGCTCCGGTGTGTCGCAACTCATCGGCGACGGCGCACGCCCCCCCCCCCCCCCCCCCTCGCTCTGTACGGCACAGCTGCACACTCGAGAAGTGGCCAGATGTTGGGGCTGGCGAAACGAGCAGGAAGCGGGGCCTGCATGCCACAGGGCTCGTCTCTGAAAACAGGAAGGGAACTCGCGCCCCCCCCACCCCCACCCCGCTCGCGGCCCTCTTCCTGCGGCGGAGCCGGATCTGGGAAAAAGGTGGCGTGTGGAAATGGCCAGAAAAAAGGAGGGGGAAATAAATAAATAAATAAACAACCGTTGCTTGTCGAGATCGGCGCGTACGGAAGGCAAATCCTGCCCTTATCCTTTTTTTTTGTCCCCACCCCCCCCCCCCAGGAAAGTAGTTGAGCCGCCGTGGAGAAAGTGGCCGAGGGCTGAGCGGCGTGGGATAATGGCGGCCCGCGTCACGCCCTCGGACGGCCTGTTATTAGTTTACGGTGTTAATCTACTCAAGGCCGCGCGTGGTATTTTCTGCATTAGCAGAAGCCGCCGGCTTTTTTTCTTCGGGGTCGAGCCAGAGGGCGCTCTGACCCCTGGTGGCGAGCAAGCGGGGCCGGGCCTTGATATTTACATTTACATTTACAGCATTTACCAGACGCCCTTATCCAGAGCGACTTACAATCAGTAGTTATCAGTTGACTGGCTCAGGGTAGTAATAGCCTAGACTAGAAGAAGGGGATGGAAAAAAGAGAAACTCTAAATTGCATATTTATAGGGTGGTAGTGGCCTAGCGGGTAACACACTTGCCTATGAACCAGGAGACCCAGGTTCAAATCCCATTTACTACCATTGTGTCCCTGAGCAAGACACTTAACCCTGAGGGTCTCCAGGGGGGGACTGTCCCTGTAACTACTGATTATAAGTCGCAATTTAGAGTTTCTCTTTTTTCCGTCCCCTTCTTCTAGTCTAGGTACGTTGAATTTCCTTCTCCCTCCTTCCCGGTTTTGTTAATGTCACGCAAGGCGGTGATTAACATCTCTGTTCGGCCGGCTCGGCGGAGCGTGAGCGTCTAAGTCGGCGCCGTTGCCTCCAAATTAAACCCTTTCAGCGCGAGCGGGGAGCTTAAGCCCGCGCCCGGCTGACAGGCGGTGCCTGTACGGCGCTCCGGGAAGCGCTCGGAGGCGGAGGAGGGCCGGTGGGAGGTCTCTCAGATACCCTCACGTTTCAAATCCCGTCTTTAGACGGAGGGGCCTGGGAGAGAGAGAGAGGATTTGAGGTGGGTTTACGGCGGCTCGCCCGTAACCTTCGCAGTTGGGGACGCCTGGGCCCGCCTTCGTTCCAGCTGGAAATGCATAGCGTCAAATGGGATTCCACACGCATTCGGCTGTGGGTATTAATTATTTGGGGCAGCAGTGGTTAAGGAAGCGGCCCCGTAATCAGAAGGTTGCCGGTTCGAATCCCGATCTGCCAAGGTGCCACTGAGCAAAGCACCGTCCCCACACACTGCTCCCCGGGCGCCCGTCATGGCTGCCCACTGCTCACTCAGGGTGATGGGTTAAATGCAGAGGACAAATTTCACTGTGTGCACCGCGTGCTGTGCTGCTGTGTATCACTGTGAAGTGCTAATCACTTCACTTAATGTGGGGGAGATTCGTGGTTACGGCGGACTGTACTTATGGTGTGAGGTCCTCACAGAACGATAAACCAGATCTTGGACAGACAGAGGAAGACAGCTGGGAGCCCAGATCTGTCACAGATAAAACAAACGCACACCAGCACGATTCTTCTTAATAACTCGTTTTTTCCCGAATCTCACCATTGGAGGATTTCTGAAGGTGGCCGGTTTTATTACTGAGCTGCACCTTTTTACCCGAGTTGACAAGTCAACGATAACGAGAGAGTGGTACGTGTAGCCATGGCTCTGGATAAAAGGGTCAGGCGATGGTTACGACTGTCTTTAGCGCACCGATTCTCAAGGTGTGTGGCATGGCCGTGCAAAGCTGATGTTTAAAAGCAAGTCCTTATCACGCCAGAACAAAGAATTCAGAGGAGCCACCAAGCAAAGCACCGTCCCCACACGCTGCTCCCCGGGCGCCTGTCATGGCCGCCCACTGCTCACTCAGGGTGATGGTTAAATGCAGAGGACACATTTCACTGTGTGCACCGTGTGCTGTGCTGCTGTGCATCACATGTGACAATCACTTCACTTTCACTAAACAGCTGAAAACGTCACACTGTGTATCACTTAACATTGCACACTGCACTTTATGTACACTCTTATGTACACTCGTGGTATATTTGTTCATTTATACACACTTATTGAATTGAAAGTGAAGTGATTGTCACATGTGATACCCAGCAGCACAGCACACGGTGCACACAGTGAAATTTGTCCCATCACCCTGAGCAAGCAGTGGGCAGCCATGACAGGCGGATCGGGATTCTGTGCCCCGGCCCCGCTCGCCGAGAACTGGCGGCCGTTGTTTCCACTCCGCACAATGAAACGAAACACCAGCTCCAGCGCGGGCGCGGGCAGGAAGCGGCCCCGGAGAACACACTGCTCTTTCTGTGCGCCCGCCATTGTGAGCAGGGACACCATGGCGCTTTTGTTCGCCCCGGACTGGGATCGGCGCTCCCCTCGTTTTGTCGCTTTTTTTTTTTTTTTTTTTCGTTTTTTTTATTGGGAACCCGGTGCTGGCCGGGGCTCACGAGGACCCCCTGACTGCGTGTTAGGGGCACGGCACCTCGCCGGCGGGCCGGGCCCTCCGGCTCCCCAACGTCCCTGACAGTAGGAGCGGCGGTGAGATGCGAGGCGACAGCGGCGTCGCCCGCTGTATGAGCCAAGGCGGCATGGTGATGCGATGTGACGGGCTGTCAAACCAACTTCGACAGCTCCCAACCCCCTTCCCCAGCATCCGTGTGGCTGCTGTATTGTGCTGGGGTTCTGTGTGTGTGTGTGTGTGTGTGTGTGTGAGATGAGCTGTGGTTTGGCCAGGGTTCTGGTGTTGCACATGGGGATCATGTTTACCCACGTTCCTCAAAGAAGCTGCATGAACGTCTTCAGCGTCCTTCAGCACGTCCTTGCCAGGAGGCTCGGCTCCGCTGGTTATATCAATATCAGGTATATTTATATATTGTAATTAAACTACTGAAAACATAAGGTGCACAGAGTGCATGTGACATCTTCATTGATTCAGAAATAGTTCACAAACAGCAAAGCCTAATGTACTGTCGGAGCCTGCCAAAATAAGAAAAGAAAAAGACCAGATCGTCTCCCCCACAACCCGGTCTGAGCCTCTTTCCCACACTTGTCTTATGGCCCTTCAGAATTGATCATGTTTAATGTGTGATTCGTTTAATTGATTGAAAGTCCAAATGAAGACAATATGGCTGTAACCTGTGAGAAAAGTAATTTGCATAAAACGCCCATTGTCTGCATGACACCCCCTATCTGAGCCTCTTTCCCACACTTGTGTTTGGTTAAAATGTGCTTTACAGCAAGCTTTTGTCTTCAGGATTAGTCATGTTTAATTGGGATTAATGTTGGCTATACTGTCTTTTTACCAGCGACTGTCCTAATAAAGACATTATGCATGGAAACCACGAGAAAGGCACTGAACGCCAGGCCTTATACACGGTCGTCTGCTAGCATAGAATCTATTAGCATAAGTCTCCTGGTCTGAGGAGACACACATCTCCGCAGCTCCTGTCTCACATGTCTGGTTCTGCACAAAAGCTCATCCACAAGTGCCTGACTGACACACTTTATCCCGTCTGCTGCAGGCTTAGTGAAGATTTGAATTCGAATGCAAGGGCGCCAGGGCATTGTCGGATGTGACATAAGTTGGGGGGAGGGCGGTGGCGTCCCCTCATCACATGAGAGGGTCCTGCCTCCTGCCAGTTTGTATGGGCGCGGAGAGGCGAGTTACAGGTTTAATAACGCCGGGCCCCGGTAAACATAATGGACGCCTTCCGCTGTGCTCCCAAAGCTGCTCGGATTGCCTCCTCCGCCCGGCTCCGAGGGGACCTGCCCACCCGCCCGCCTCACTCCTCTCTCAATGGCTGCTGATCGTCCCTCCCCGGAGGCTCAGCTTCAATCTAATTCTCCACGAGGAAGCGCGGCGGTGGAGAGCGCTGATGAGCGCAGGGCCCGGCTCCCGACACGCGCCCGATTAATTACAAAGCCGCGAATCGAACTCCCAACGTTCCATTCAGGTGCCTGTCACATTCTTTTCACGGAATAGTCACATGGCTTTCTGATGGCTCCGTTCTCTTCCTCTTTTTTTTTTTTTTACACAGAACTGTAAAAAACTGATTTCTGAGGAGGATATGAGAACTGCAGCAAGGTAATAAGGACAACACACACCAACAGAAACCTTCCCGTGTGTGAGGAGGAGAACACACCACACGTCTTGGTAGACCCTCTCCTAAGCATAATGTAGTTCATTTAAAGTAGATCAAGCTGTACATAAACCATGTATTTAAGCTCTCAGTTGCGAGGGTTTGTCGTTATTCAGCGCTGGACCTGTCTTGGACGGTCTCCACGAGACGTGGATCAAGAGTACAGGAGTCCAAATTAATTTAATGTACAATTTATTAAAATATTATCCAATTTATTAAAATATTATCCAAATACGTTTCAACTGCGAGCATTAGAGGAGAGCAAAACACATTCAGAACTGAGATTGTGTGAAGGAGCATGCGTGTGCAGGAGAACTCTTTAAAAATGCATTACATCAGTCTTCGCTTCCACAGCCGGAATGTAGTCATGGTAATTGAGTGCGGAAATTGCGCTTATTCTATTAGGGACGAGAGCCATCAGCGGAGTGTGTTGCATCCTGTAACAAGTGCATTCGAGAAAAGAACCCAATTAGTTCTCATACAGGGAGCTGTGATTGTGGGATAAAAAAACGACCATGACTTAAAAACCCAGGCCAAAGATTTCCCCGTCACCGTACCGCGGAACCGTGTAAACATTTTGTCTCCCTGGGAACACAACAGCATCATTTTTTTGTTTGTTGTTCCCCTTCTTTCGTGCTTTTTTTGAGTCCTGGCGTAGGTTAAAGCGTGTGTGCGCTCTGCCGAATGGATTGAATAGCAGCAAGATGAGTCCTCATCTGCAGATGCACACAAAGTGGGGCTGTATCACACACAGACACACACACACACACACACACACACAGAGTTCTAGGGCACCGTCAGATGTGCCACAGGTCTGACAGATGCCACCAGGAGGCTGACTGTCACGTCCTGTGCCCTGCTCACCCGGAGCCCCATCCACAGTGCTCAGCGTCACGGGGCTGCAGCCTGTCTGAAGCCGACCCCGGCCCCGGCAGGAGCACCCAGGCCGGCCTGTCACCACCGAGGACGTGGCCTTTCGTCCTCTGACAGTAGAGCCCTCTGACAGAACACACACACACACAGCAGAGGTGCCTGTTTTATAACGCCGTGCTGGATTTTCGGGGCGCCTGACCTCAAAACAACATTCGTGGCGCTGATCCGGACCCTTCGCCACCAGGCCGTAGGTGACATGGTTTAATGTGTGCTCGCTGAAAGGGGTTAAGCAGAAAATTGTGCGGTTTGTTCCGGGCTCGTAAATGCACGTCCTCCGAGACGCATCCACCTCCCTGTACGGCAGGAGTCACTTTCAAAGTGATCCCGAGCTTCCGAGCTCATTAAATCCTAATCAGAATGCCTATTTTTGGAGCGCCGAGACGTGTCATGAGGATTCCTCTTAATATGGAGGCCACCCCTGCTCCTCTCCCTGACCTGAAAACCCACGGACCACCGGCTTCACTTGCCAGCTCACAGCTTCCCGCTCTTTCCCAGTTGAGTCAAAAAAAGACCCCCTCCAAGGTGAAGATTTATTAGACGTCCTCTGTCGTTCTGCTGAAGTCCCCGCGAACGGCGTGACGTGGAGACTGTGGCACGTGCGGCAGGCCGCCAAACGGTAGTGTTTGCTGAGCCTGCACTGGGTGCAGCTCGCTTGGCTTGGATTGGTCCGCCGCATGTTCGGAAAGGAGGACGCGTTTTTGTTTTAATATAAATAAACGGATGATCTGCACGAGTCGTGGGGTAATATTGGAAAGGTGGCTGGCCACCGATTGTGTCCCTGAGCAGGACACTTAACCCTACGTTGCTCCGGGGGGGGGGGGGGAACTGTCCCTGTTACTACTGATTGTAAGTCGCTCTGGATAAGGGCGTCTGATAAAATGTTGTAAAATGTAAATGTGATGTGCGGCCCGTGAGTGGCTGGAATCGGTACGAGGCACTTCGCCTTCGTGCGGACTGGCACCGATGCACATTATCAGCTCCGCCTGATGTAAAATAACTCGGAGATGAGCGATGTGCGACCGCATGGGCAACGGTACACCAACGCCGAAACGCCGTAATTTGTCTAATTTAATAAGCATGTGAAATTTGGACATGTATGAGAGAGAGAGAGAGAGAGAGATATCTCTCTCTCTCTCTCTCTCTCTCTCTCTCTCTCTCTGTAGCTCAGTGGTAACCATGGGGTTCCATGAGGAGGGTCTCTTTTATTGGGAAGTTATTTATATGAGGTTCCCAAATACTTGCTTCCAGCTAAATTTTGCGTTGCGCATCACTGTTCCAGGTCTAATTAACATAAATTAAGACACGAAGAACAAAGGGAGAGATCTCCTCGCCGACTTGATAAGCACGGCCGAGCAGATGAGGAAAAGAAAGGAAGAAAGAAAGGAGAGAACGCTGCTATCTTTGCTGCAAGCCAACAGGGAGAAATATTATTCATGCAAATGAGCGAGGCAGATAAAAGCTTCCTTTGTTTGAGCACTCTATCTATCTGATCCCTAAACGAATCGCTCGGGCTAATGCTGGTGTGCGGAGCACATTTCCAACATCGTCTCCACAGGCAGTTACGTTGTGGATTTGGGTAATGCTTCGTTACAAAGGCGTCTGTTTCTTGTTTGCTTCTTTCCTGTTCCATTTATCAATTGGACTGTTTTCTGCGTCATAAAATGTCATCGATAAAATGCAGGTCTTCTGTTCGGCATGACGGTAGCGAAAAATTAATAATGTTAGTCTTCCCTGAACGTACAAATCGGTCAGGAGAACAAGGTTCCAAAGCCTTGGAGCAAATGGCAAAATTGGATAAATTTCCATAAAGAGAAGCAGTGTGTAAAGATAACTCGCTTTTTTTTTTTTCTTACACTGATACTTGGAGCTCTCATCGTAATTTTAATTGGTTTGCTACATCAAAGCGTGTTGTTGATAAGAGTTCATTAATTATATTCGGAAGGTCCTGTTACGTTAAATACGCTTTTCTTCTGGCGGCTCTGCAACTGGCCCGGCTCGAGTTTTTGCAGGAGCAGAAGAAAGACTTTTGAATGAACGCATTTCACTTGTTTTGGTGTGCGTGTGGAGGGTCGAACCTTCACTGGTCTCACGGTTTTGACTGGATTGATTCAATTCGATTACGAATATCAATGGGCCGATTATCAATGCATCACAATGCGTCCCATAGATTTTTTTTTCATTACTTCACGTCATGTTTTCAAATACGTCAGCAAGGTGAGAGATGAGAGGTGAGAGAGACGTCTGAACCAGGCGTTTTTATGCCGTCAAATAAACGAGTATGGCGTTCAGACGGCCACATCCGCGTGGATGAGTCCAAACTCCTATAATTGATCATGTTTTACATTGCATTTTAGACGCAGAGTTGTCCACGTCTGCATCGCGATGCGTAAAATCCATTTGGTAGGTGGGTGAAAACACTCGCCTGTGAACCAGAAGATCCAGGTTCAAGCCCCACTTACTACCATTGTGTCCCTGAGCAGGACACTTAACGCTGAGTGTCTCCACGGGGGGACTGTCCCTGTAACTGCTGATTATAAGTCGCTCTAGATAAGGGAGTTTTGTAAATGCCGTAAATGTAAACACCCCTAGTTTTTTGTGTGTAGCTTTAAAATTCACAAATGATCTCAAACGTGCACTTTTTGGTTTTGTCTCTTCAGCTACAGGGGTCTTTGAGGAGGAAGATTGAAGGACATCCTGCCGAGTACAAGCCAAATGGCATGTCGTGTGGGCCACCAGGGCCTGACTTTAAACGGATTCGAGTGGACGTTGGAAGGCTTCCACCAGGGTCCTGTTCTCTTGGGGGCGGTCAGTCCCAGAGCCATATGAGCTCATGCTCTTTGGGACACAACCATTGCCGGAAAGACCCCTACATGATACCCCATGGTGTGGGGAGTGACATCTTCAACATGACCCTCAGAGATATGAAGAAGGAGCCGGATGAGGTACAGACATGCAGCCAGTCGTCCATAGAGGCTGGCATGATGATGTTTGAATTCAAAGACGAGCCGGGAGGTCAGATCGACCCTGAGCTGCAAGACCTGTTTGATGAACTCACCAAGTCAGTGCCCTCGCTCAACGACCCAGAGTTTGAGAAGATGCTGAAGCAGGATGACACATTTGGCCTGGACCTGGGAAGACCCAACTCAGCTGGAATGGGAAACCCTTGCCCCCTCATGGACAAGCCCATCAAAACCGAGTACTCTCCAGATTTCAGCCAGAACCCGAGGCCGGCTTCAGCTGGCCCATCGTTCTCAATGACCACCTCCAGTATTTCTTCAGTGCAGCTGGGTCATGGCCAGGTCTCCCAGGCTTCAGCTGGACCCTCCAGAGCCCTCCCTGGCTGGCCAGAGGTCTCCCATGCTGAGCAGCTGAAACAAATGGCTGCTAACCAGCTCCAGCCAAACGGCTTGCTCCATCACTCCCATCAGAACCAGCAATTGAGCTGGTCCTTGGCTATGGGAAGCCATTCTCCTGGCTCCTTCACACAGGAGAAGCTACCCAGTTCCACCACACTGTGCCCTCAACGCATCAGCCCTCAGAGCAACGGTCAGAGCAAGACCATGAACAACTGCCTTTTCAAGCCTCAGCGTTTCAATGGCTCCAACCAGGCAGAAATGAAGGTCCTCAGCTCCAAACCCATGCTGCAGTTCACACCCAAGGCAACTGCCACAGTGGGCCAACAAGGGCCACACATCTCCAGTCCTCACAATAAGGCGACTCAACCGCAACAGCCCAGCCCCGGTCAGAACCAGAACCATTCTCACGGTGGACTCCACTTCCAGAGCCCACCACTCCCGTTGGCCACGTCACCGTGCCACCCGCCCAAACCACTGCCCTCACGACCTCCGGTCAACCAGCAAGCCCCTGGGATGCACTTCAAAATGGGCCAGCAGAGACCGGTAAGATCTTTCACTGTAAAAATCAAATGTCAAGTTGGTTCATTCATTCTGGTGGCCAATTTTTAAAAAGGGGACGAGTCTGTAGGCACGATTGACAGCTCTCACACACCATACACACGATACTATAGGCAAAAAGAAACAAACAAACAAATATATAAATAAATAATCATGTAAATAAAGAATATTTTTAGAATGTTTTTAATACAGTCAGAACATATATAAGTTACGTAAGTCTTGTGTTGCATTCCGCGTTAAAGCGTGCCACGCGAAATTCGCTGAGGGATTTGGTTTGGCGGCGTTACGTTATACAGTTGAGCTGGATCGAGATGAGTCGGTGAGTCCCAGCTACGTTGCACCAATACGCCGGCTCTGCCGTCCACACGGTGACGCGGAAAAGAGAAATTCAGCCTGGAGCCGTTCGTCTCACGTGCTTTAACACTATTAAAATATTCATATTACGTTTGAACAACAACGTTACTCCCCTCTTGGAGTGATGATTTGCTCGAATTTAAGCACTTTTTGCAGCTTCATCCGGTTGGCATCCAAAATACTTCCAGACGCCGCTCTTGCATTTTACATTTTACAGCAATATTGGTGCTGCAGAATTACATTTTCACCGCTCCTGTCAATACGTGACACGCCCAGGCGTAACGCAGCGGCGTCCGTCTCCTCCCGTTCTCCCGCTTCCCTCCGTTCGCCACGCTCCTGATCCCACACAATGGACGTCGGTGGGCGTGGCGGGAGTGACCACGCCCACTAACGGCGCCAACTAGTCCGCCAGTTAGTGAACATGCCCCATATGCTAGTTCTTCTGTGGTGCTCTTTCTTTTAACGATTTCGTATCTACTACAAATGCATACCTATATGAATGATGTAATGCACTTTATTCCACACGCTGAAGACATCTTCTCTCAGCCCTTGTCGTTGATGTGGTTTTGTGCTCGTTCTCGACATGATTGCTGTTTGTGTCCGCTTGAATATGTATATCCCCCCCTTAAAGCGGTTTGACGAGCCGGCCCGGACTGAAGCAGCGCGGCAGATTAACATGAAAGGCTCCTAATTTCTCCGCCTGCCACGGTCCCTCGGCGCCGGGCCGTGGACGCGCTCAGCGGGATTTGCTAATTGGAGGCTGTTCGCTGCGAGGGACAAGCCGTGGAAGACGACAGTAATCTGCTCGGCCCGGCGCTGGTCGAGCCGCTGGTTCCTCGCGACTCGGAGACGCCGCCCTGTCCGAATGGTAATGGGAGCCTCGTTGGAGGTCCCGGGGAAAGCCCGCCTCCGGCCACATTTTGGTTGTTATCAAAGAAACTCATTAGGCTGCCTGGCGAGGGGGGTTTTTTGTTTGCAGGCATCGAGGTCCCATTGTGAAGGGGCGTTCTGCCAAATTCCTGAGCCGGGTTTGAGTCCTTTGCGATGGACAGAATGTCCTATCACGGTCCAACCTATGAAGGATCGCTAACCAGAACCACCGATCGTATTTTATAACCACATTCCAGGGATCAGACAGTATATGGAAATTCGGTGTGTCACCGTGTTACATTTTGACCTGCACCGTTCATCATTAGCAATTTCTTTTTTTGATTTACGTGATCTTATTCAAATTCAAATTTTATTTGCCACATACACAGTCATACACGGTATGAGATGCAGGGAAATGCTTGTAAAAAAAAATCCTGCAGAGCGGCCACCGATTGGTCCATCCAGCGTGCCACGGTTTTAAAGGCTGGAAATGATTTTTTTTTCAGTTCACCCACCATCGGCAGATGGATCAAAAAGTTAATTTTGGATCCTGACTGGGATTAATACGTGCTGATTATAACTAAAAAGACGTTGAGCCCCGTATTCTGTACCAAAGCAAATCATCCCATAAATACTATATTCAGATGAACTGAAAGAGAACCCGAAAAAGATGCAGAGGGAAGGATTCTGGGTAAGTGGGATATTCGGCTGCAAACCCACGGCGGCAGGGATGGGGTTAAGCGTTGAAGGCGAGCTCCTCCGAGAGGAGGAGCAGCGTGCAGGAGAGAAAGAAAAAGAGAGAGAGAGAGGCCAGAAAACCAGAGCCGCATCTCTTCCCACACTGCTCCGAATTAGTAATGCCGTGGAAATAAAGGTCCCAAAACGGTGCCGTGAACCCCTCTGGAGCACCAGCGAGCGCCGCCCAACGTCCTCCCACTGGGAGCGGCTTCCAGAAGCGTTTCTGGAGGAGCGGGAGCGTGGCTAATGATCGCTGGTTAACCGGGCCCGCGCCAGGCTCATGCCCAGATCTCCTCCCGTTTGTCTGTCGGGGGCCATTTTTCTTTTTCCTTTTGAAACTCCCAGCCACTTTCATCCAGCGTGGAGTCGCTGAGTCTCAGAATAGCAGCTTTAAGGTCCACAGTCATGTCATTGCTGCCGGGGCACATCGGTAAAAGAGCCGGCAGGTTGAACCAGGAGGGTCGCCGAGCCGTGGTGGGGGAAGCACTGAGATGTGCTCCAGTAAAACCCTTTTACAGATTCTTTTTTTTTTTTTTTTTTTTTAGTTTCAACAATATTTTTACTGATTTTAAACAGGGACATAACAGGGTAAACATGTAATGTTTCAATCTCTGAGCATGCTCTTCATTGACAAGTCTGAGCCTTATCAGGGCTCTTAGTTTGTAAACTCAATATTCTATAGAAATCAAACGAGAATTGCTGGTGTCTTCCTCTTGTAAGTCGCTTTGGATAAAAGCATCTGCTAAATAAAGTAAAGTAATGTTTCAATATACTGTAAATTATATATTTTATAACCCCCTTATAAACCCTATAGCACCCCCCTCCCCTCCCTGACTCCAAGCCAGCTTTACATGCATAAGAAAGGTTAGATGCCAGGCATTTAAAGAAAAAAAAGGACTTTGGAAATGGAATTTTTTTTGGTCCTGTATGCAAAAGAAACAAAAAAAAACCTAAAAGAAAACAATCATACAAACAATTAAATAAGAAGGGAATCAAACTATAAATGTATATGAAAAAAAACGGAGGAAGGGCCTCCACACCTGTTGAAATTTCAAGTCTGAATAGCGGATTGAGTAGTGAATCTTCTCCAGGGACAAACAGGACATAACATCTCTGAGCCCCTTTTAAAGATCCTGAACGTATTCTGTGACCGCGGCCTGGGCGTATGTGGAGTTCTTTTGTGTTAGTTTAATGCCGTTCATGTGTTTTATGTCGGGAGATGGTCACGTTCTACGAGAGGTTCCAGGATGGTCCGGAAGAGGGCATCTGATGCGGTGTGATTTTTACTGTATTGTACGTGTATAAAACCGTCGGGCCCTTTTCTCCGGCTCCCCGCTTCGGTCGGTGAGCATGTGGCGCGGCGTCCCTGCGCCGTGGGGGCTGGGTGGGAATGCCAGGTCGCTCTGGCCTGCGCTGTGAAGGGAGCGCTTGTTCCCTGGGAAAGAGCCGCGCGGCCAAATCCAGATGCCGAGGCCTATCCCCTGGGACCGCGCCCGGACTCCGGCTTACAGGAAGTGCAGTGTGAGAGTCGGAGGGAGGGAGGGAGGACGAGAAAGACGAGGCCCTGGATGGTAGTCAGCTGGTCGTAGCGGCGTAAGCGGGCGAAGCTGCTTTATAAAGTCCGACGAGGCATGTGGCTTTCATTTGCGCACAACTTCTGAGGGGCGGGGGGGGCGGGTGGCGAGGAGATGGGAAACAGCTTCATGACATATCGCGATGACAAAGGGAAAGAAATCTCCCTTTCCGCCTCGCCTTATAAACAAAGACGTCTGAACAGAGCAGGGAGATGTTTAGTGGTGATATGGGATGCAACTTTTGAGGAAATTAACATGTTGGAGAGGAGGGACTAATTACCCACCCATTCCCTGTTGTTGGTGTGTAATTATTTCTGGCAACCAGAAGGTGAACTTTAGTGACGTTCTTATGAGGATTAAAAGGGGGAGGGGCCTGTAGGCATGATTTAACCCTCCCCTCCGGTCAATAAGTCACACGCCAGGTGTAGCACAGCATCCACCTCCTCCCTTTCTCCTCCGTTTCTGCTCCTTTCCCCCTATGTACACAGGGAATGCCAGTGGGCGTGGCAGACGTGACCACGCCCACTATCAACACCAGCATTACATTTACAGCATTTACCGGACGCCCTTATCCTGAGCGACTTACAGTCAGTAGTTACAGGGACAGTCCCCCCCTGGAGACACTCAGGGTTAAGTGTCCTGCTCAGGGACACGATGGTAGTAAGTGGGGTTTGAACCTGGGTCTTCTGGTGTCTGCACTTTAATTCATGTTTTATTAAGTACTAGCAAAACAATCATACAATTATTTTTGTGTGTATATCCCTTTTCTCATTACAAATATGAAATATTTGTTACTGTACGCTACTCGGCCTTCTCCCACTGTCTGATAGCGTCTGCTCCGTGAACTTGTCAGATGTGGTTACATAAAAATGTCTGGTTGGGGTCGGTGGCAGGAGCCTTTGTGTTTAATGGTGGGAACAGGTCCCTCCTCTTGGCCATGTTAGTTCCCAGAGCGAAGAGTCTCCCCCTAATAACAGACTGCGCGCTGTCACCCTGGGAAAGCTTGTGTGCCAACGTGGTGTGACGGGCGGCGTGTGTAAACCCGGCATATTCCCATATGAGGAACGGTAAATGGCCTGCCGGGGAGACATTTTGGTCCAGTGGCTCTGACACAGTGCGGTACAGTAAGAGCCACTGCTGCATCCTGACTAACCCACATATCGATTATTTATTCCATTATGCCATAAATGCTTTTCGGGGTACTGGGCAGTACGTTTCACTGTATTTTGTAGTATTAGCAGCTGCTGTATCCCACTATACATGTCCCAATGCGTTACCCTTATATATCCCCTAATATAAGATGATGTTTTTACTATAGTATTTTAGTCATTGTCACGCTGCACGGCATACGGGTGACAGCAGACACGAGTTGATGGACAGTCTGTCGTAAACAGGGCCACGACGGGGCCACCTGGACACACACACACAACGAGACACTAGGAACAGTGAGACGGAGCCACGGCGCTCTGCAGACGCAGCGTTGCGTATTAGAGATGGGTGGGTGGAGCAGCGTACTGGTGATCCATCCGAGCGACGATAAACACTACTGGTATTTATCACCTTCTCGTGGACCCACAGCGGCATTATTAAAGTCATTATTCCTCGACAACATTTGCATTGCTCCATATTCGATATTAGGGGTGTTGAAAATAATCTCATAATCGATGCATCGTGATGGAGTCGTGGACAATTCTGTATCGATCCAGTGCAGAACACAATCGACTATTTCATAATGACGTTCCTCGCCCACACAGATGTTTGAAACTAACGTCCTCTGAATGGCATTATCCAGAAAAAAAAACGCCTGCCGCCTTAACTCCCATCTCAATGACGTGTTCGAAAACATAATGTGAAGTAATGTGGAAAAATTGATGGGATGCATCATGATGCGTGTACAATCGTAATCGAATCGTGAGACCAGTGAAGGCTCATTTGGAGATGATCTGGATGTTCACATGGATGTAGTTTCCAGACCTGGGTTGCTTGAACAGAAGTAAATCAGAATCAGAAAACTTTATTAATCTCGAAGTGAAACTGCTTTTGCGACAACTGCACAGAGGGCAAGACACACAATGTACATACAATCTATGTACAAGACACAAACAAGGTTCACAGAAGGTTCCTGGTTCGAATCCCGATCCGCCAAGGTGCCCCTTGATGAAGGGACCGTCCCCACACACATGGCTGCCCGCTGCTCACCAAGGGTGATGGTTAAAAGCAGAGGACACATTTCACTGTGTCACCGTGTGCTGTGCTGCAGTAAAAAAACAGCAAGAGGAGAGAGTTGCACAGAAGAACAGCAGCAGAAGGATCATATTGCACAACCCCATGTTGTTTACAGACTTACAGATAGTGAGTGTAAGGTAGAGAGAGAGAGAGAGAGAGAGGGGGCAACTTATTGTGTGAGTGAGTGGCAGAGGGGCGAGTTAAAAAGTCTGATAGCTGTGGGAAGGAAGGGATTTCCTGTGGTGTTCAGTGGAGCATTTCAAACTTGTTAGTCTATTGCTGAAAAAAAAAAAAAAACATTTTCAATAATAGACCGCAGCTTTCCCAGCATCCTTTGCTCCGCCACAGTCTCCAGCGTGTCCACTTTTACTCCCACCACGCTGCCAGCCTTCTTGATCAGCTTGTTTAGCCCGTTCTTATCGGCCACTTTCATGCTGGTCCCCCAGCACACCACAGCACAGATGGCACTGGCCACTATGGAGTCATAGAACATCCGTAGCGTGACGTTACAGACCCCAAAGGACCTTAGTCCACGCAGGAAGCACAGCCTTCCTGTATGTGACCAGTCCATACTGTTGGTGTAGGCCTCTGGGGGGGCTATGCTGGAGCGATGTGAATTCCAACTCTGAAGAGTAACGTGAAGACGGGCATCTGCCGTCGAAGGGCCTTTTGGAAACCGCTATTGTAATGATTCGTGTTCCATTGTGTTGTATGGATTATACGGCGCCTAATACGCGTCCAAACAACCCAACTGTTGTTCTGTATTGGAAAGAAACCGTGCTCCTCTAATCACGGAGGTCTTCTAAATACTCGATTCATTCGGTCCCTGTGCCCTCCCTGGGCGATCGCCGCTGGCTTATCTCACCCTAGATGGGTCATGAGCGGGGTTCGACTGTGACGGCAGGCGGCAGGGACCCAGCTCCGCAGTGGTGGCACGTGGGTAACCTGCCCAGAAGTCTGCAAGGACGCAGGCCACAAAAATACAATGAAGCTGCGACTTAATTCTTTATCAAAAAAAAGTCTCTGTAGCATTCGCTCGAGTTGAAATTCAGACGTTTGTCACTTATGCAATGACCCGTATTCGCATGTGTCGCCAGGCAGGTTTCAATATGCAGGTTTGCTGAGAAATAGTAGTTTTTTTTATATTGCATAAATGTTTAATTGTGGTTAAAGTCAAGTCCACACACGTTTCGTACGGTACACGCATGCGTGAAGATTATAGCGAAAGGCAGTGAGGCGCTGGCTTTAAAATGGGTGCAACTGCAGCGTACAAGTCAGGGAGTTCTGCGACGGGGACCTGCCATGAAGTGTCAGCGCGGACCTCGTTTAACACCCCAGTAATGAACGGTTTCCTCAGAAATAAAAAAATAAAAGAAATAAAAATAACAGATGGCAGCCAAGTGCCATTTGCAGCTGGGCACCTCGAGGCGCGTGGAGAGACGAGAGCGCTCAGCTGAGGTTTAGTCCACGCTGGTCCACGCTGCGCATGGACCCTCAGGGAACTTTGAGGGAGATTAGAGACCTTCCTGCCGGAGTACATTTGCGTGGGCCTGAGGAGTGATTGAGTAGGAGCTTGGCGTGCCGAGGGTTGAAGGAGTAAAGCAGAGAGAGAGCTTTCCAGAGCTTATCTCCTGCTGGCGTCTGGTCTCCGGGAGGGGACGGGTTACAAAATCTCACATTTTTATCTCTGGTCAGGCGGCCGGTCATCCCGTCCGCTTCGATTGGCCCCTGACCCTCTGCATGTTGGGTTAGGGGTGGGTTCGGTCACGGCAGGCCTCGCCACTCTTTGCCGAGCCTTCCACCTAGTGGCGGCGTGCGGAGGTGCGCTTTTCACCAATGACGCTGCTGCGAACCGCCTTCCAGGTCTTGCCGTCCGTCAGCAGAGCGGCGGAAGCCCCGGCTCAGAACCAACCGCCGCTGCCGTCGGCAGAGGCCAGCAGCCAGTCGAAGGCGGCGGGGAAGAGCGTGGCCTTGCAGCGGCCAATGAGGCAGCAGCTGCAGCTGGCCGACACGGTGCGTATTCCTTTAACTCCACGTCCTAACAATGGAACATTGTTCATTCGCACTCGCTCTGCACACGAAGCGTCCGAATACGTTGGGAACAAAAGAACAACATGCTGCTTATTAATAACTTCCAGCTGTACCACAAACACGCTCAAAACATTAATTTACTTTACTTTACTTTACTTTATTTTGTGCGTATGTAAGTGTTAGATTTGTCAAAAGGCATCAAACACTAAATTGCGTGGGGCGTCGCTCCTCGTTCCTCGCCCCTCCGCCGGGGGCCGTCCCTGTCGGACCAGGCCTGCTACGAGAACGGCAGGAGACGGCAGACCCCTCGCAGTCGGGTCAGAATGAGCCTTTGTAGCCCCGCCTCCTGAATCATTCACCAGACTGACTTCGTGTCCGCAGGATAAGGCAGGAGGCGCCCAGGACCAGTTCAGTCGTCACCTCACCAGACCGCCACCCGACTACAAACAGCCGAGGAGCGCGGGCGGAGTCCAGCAGTCCCACCTGTATGCAGGTACGGAGCTCGTGTACCTCATTACAGTGTTAAAACACAAAAACGAGACAATGAAATATTCTTATTAAATAAGTTGTTCTGTACAACGTGCTGACGACAAAATCACAAAAAAATTATCAATGGGAAGCTATCGCGTTTTTCCAGAGAGTTCTTGCTCGCCACGTTACGTTTGTCAAGGAAATGTTGTTTCTACATTTACAGCATTTACCAGACGCCCTTATCCAGAGCGACTTAGTAGTTACAGGGACAGTCCCCCCTGGAGACACTCAGGGTTAAGTGTCTTGCTCAGGGACACAATGGTAGTAAGTGGGATTTGAACCTGGGTCTTCTGGTTCATAGGCGAGTGTGTTACCCACTAGGCTACTACCACCCCACGCCCCAGATGTGGCCCGTGGGCCGGAGTTTGCTCACTCTTGGTGTACGGCGTTCGGAAATGCAAGGCGGTCTATGCTATTCATACATGTTCATATTTGCTATTTTATACCGGATTAACAGTTCACGTTGTTCCTACAGGTATAAACTCCTCTCAGCCACTGACAAGCAAGGGACAGGACCAGAGTGACCTCCGGTCCATGTCCTGCCAGCTCTCAAACAGCCAGGCGGCTAAGATGATAGACAGGAGGTTTGGAAGTGGCCAGGACCCTCACCCGGGCTCCTGCCAGCTGCGACAGCCTCTGCAGGGCAGCAACCGCAGCAGGATGGGCCTGCATCCCGGTAAGGGCCTGTTCCAGGGGAGCCACGGCCCTGGCATGACCTTCGGCAGGACATCAGTGGGTCAGGAGGGGTTGCTGGGAAAGGAGTTGAGTAGCATGACCAGTGTGGAGGCTGGTATGAGTTGGACACCGGGCCCCAGGCAGCCGGGGCTGGACGTGAAGAGGGTCCCTGGCGCCGTGCCGCCCCAGGGGGCGCAGGTGGATATGGGCGGCCACACTTTTACCCAGAGACCCATTGCCCCGCCCAACCAGGTGCCTCCAAATGCTGGACTGCTGCTCCCCAGGCCTGCAGTAGGAGGTGCAGGGTCCGCTCCCAGACCCTGCCCGCCCCGCATGCCTCCTCTGCCAGGCTCCTTCCCCACCTCCGACCACAACCCCGGAAACTTCCAGACCCTCGGCGGCAGCGGCCGCCCCGGCCGGCTCACCTTCGACTTCCTCCCGGAAGGGGACAACACGGTCCCGGGCATCAACACCGAGTCGGACTTCATCGACTCGCTGCTGAAGTCGGGGACGGGGAACGACGACTGGATGAAGGACATCAACCTGGAGGAGATCCTGGGTGGTCACTCTTAACCAGCTGGTGTTGCTGTGGAGGGACTCGCTACGGTGAGCTGGGGTCCACACCAGCCCAGTGCATTTTGATATAAAACATGTTTATGTACTCCAGTATTTATCTCATAGTGTGTTATTTAGGGGTGCGTCAATGAATTTCTGGGCAGACAACGATTTTTAAAATAACCATCTGATAATATACGAAATATTTCAGTTTGTTTTTGCACTCATTGCTCTCTACTGCCACCTATTGGATCTTGTGTAGCTGGGGTTGTCTTCATTTACATTACATTTACATGTCTACTGGTCCCTCACAGAAAATTTGAATAATGGTCATTTGGTTTCGTAATTTAAAAAAAAAAAAAGTAAACCTTCAACTATTGAACCCCAAAATACTGGCTGTATAAACTACGACACTTTTGTTATAAATTGGAAGATTACCTTTTCCATTTCTTTTTTAAGCACAGAACTGATGCCGAGCCCAGTCTGCCCCGGTGAACGTCAGCCGATACCAGTGGAAGGCCAACGTATCGGTGCACCCCTAATTCTTTTTTCTGACCACTGTGCTTTATTGGCCAATGAGCTTCATCGTGCATTCTAAACGACCCAGATGTAAGGGTGCTGCAAAAAAAAAAAAAAGCTCCTGCATCAATTTTGCATTTTAACATTTCCTCTCTAGAGTCTTTCATAGTTGGATTGTATGAATTGTCTGTTGTGTATCATGATATAAATTGAAAAAAGGACTCTTGTTATTGCTGTACAGTACGGTGGACCTTGTTATCGTTGAACAGACGTGTCAAGTATGTTTTGCTTAAGTAACTCCATTAATATTGTATTTATATTTCATGGTTTGAGTTCATTGTTAAATGGTTATATTTTATATGACATCTGTCTTCCTAATGCTGAAGCTATATTGTAAATGTGTATACCCAAAGCAGAATGATGTCAAATATGCCTTTAACTACCAACAATAAAATATTATACAAAAGTGTACTTTGGATTTATGTTTATTAACTATGACCTAGGTTTTGGTGCATAATACCAATGTTCTAAAATATAAATCTAAATCCCGTAATAAAAAAAGAGGGAATAAATGCTGTTATGTAAATGAGTCTTCTCAAATGTCATTACTAACAGTTATTTAACTTCAATGGAACATGAACAGTCCTGGATATGAATGAAAAATTAAAGACCATGAACTGTTCTTCTGGACATGGCTTCTACCTGAAACAACTGCACAGAGGATAATGAACAGCTCGATAGCAGTCGCAGTCTTGATGTTCATATCCTTTATTATTGCGTGAATATCATGACATTTACTTGTGGTAGAAAGTACCATACTTCCATTATCCGTCGGACAGTGAGACACCATTATGTATTTATGTAGGTGTTATTTAGTGGCGATAATTTATTTTTTTTATAATGGATTCAGTGGTACGTCGTAGCCAACACTGATGTTCTGTTGACTTAATAACCGTGGCAGGTGAGCTCCAGGTTGGAACCTGGCTCCGAAGTGGGACGGCAGATGGGATGGGATTGTAGGTCCACTCCTCCCGGTGACATTGTCAACGGAACATCTGATTCATCTGAACGTTAATTTGCAGGCTCATCATGATAACGAATCATCCGCATGGATAGTCAACGTTCAAACAAATCAGATCATTTAAATGATGGAAAAACAAAATACAATCCGTGTGATGCTGAACCCAAAGTCAAACACATATTACCCTCTATTCAGCATTTTTACAATCGAAAACTCAAAAGATATTACGAGAACTTTCACTGAATAAAAATAATAATATAAAACTCATGGGCCGTGTTAACATTAAACTTTTATATCATTTTGTGGGCATCAAAATATCATCCCAAGGGCCACGATTTTGAGAGCCCTGATCTCTGCTAGGGGCAGGGATCCGCCAAGGTGCCACTGGGCAAAGTGGGCACTGAGGCCACTGAGGTGCCACTGAAGCACCGTCCCCACACACTGCTTCCCGGGCGCCTGTCATGGTACCCACTGCTCACTCAGGGTGATGGTTAAATGCAGAGGACACATTTCACTGTGTGCACCGTGTGCTGTGCTGCTGTGTATGACAAGTGACAATCACTTCACTTTAATTTTAATTCATTTAATTGATCTAGAATTAAATTTGCATGAAAATAGTGCCTCTCAGAGGCCTGGCAGTAAACTGTATGAACTGTATTACATTTTGTAAAGTGGCTTGTACATATCATGAGGGGAATATGTAAATGGAGATATCATCATCTGTAAAGACCACATAATGTACTGTAATTGTCCCATACACCTTCTGCTGTTTCACAATAAAAAATTCAAATGAGGCCAGTTGGGGGGTTTCTGATGCAACATGATTCACACTTTGGGTCACAGATTCAGTTTATTTAATATTCTTTTTCTGTAAAATATGTTAATGTGGAATTGTTAATATGTTTTATGTATCTATGTGTTGCGGAGGGCGCCAGAGGGGGTGTTTTTTTTTCACAATGCAATTTATTCAGTGCAAACAAGTTGTCAGTAGAAAGGCACGGTGCCGTTCCAGCTGATGGCAGCCCCCGCCCATTTGGTTCTGATGGTCATCTCGAGAGAGGGGAACCTCTTCTCCAGGTCCTCCACGCCATCCTTGCTGTCCTCCTCCCAGTGGTGGGAGTGGGTGTCTGATATGATATGATAAAGATTAAGCACTTTAACACGTGGATGCACAGCAACATCCGCCCGCTGGCGTACCTATGGTCAGCTGTGCTGTGGTTTCCTGGCCCGGCTGGCCGTTGTAGAAATACAGGTGGAACAGATGCTCCATCTTCCAGTCGGAGAGCAGCGAGCGGTTGGGGCTGAAGAGGACGCTGAAGGTGCCGTTGATGCTGCAAAGCCAGATGGGCAGCCTGGGTGTCTTCAGCATGCTGCCCACCTGAATGCAGGAGGACAACAAAATAGGTATTATTTGATATAAAAGGTATTATATCAATCAAATCAATCAAATTTATTTATAAAGCAAATTTAAAACTTCTTCTGGTGACCAAAGTGCTGCACAAGTGTAAGACAATAAGTCAGCAGGTACTTCCCAGCATGTGTACTTAATATACATGGCACATTATTACAATAAACCGCAAGGTATAAATCATTAAAATAAATTAAAAGAATAATAAAAACAGAGATAGATAAGATTTGTCTTGTATGTCATATAAACAAAATTTACAGTACACCTGTTGATCTGTATGCATATTGAACATCTGGAGCTCCCAGATCTGAGAGCAGGAGAAGCACGTACCGCAGGCAGCTTGCCGTGGTCCTGCTGCTCGCGGCTCCAGTGCAGGTACCCGACGTCGCTGCGTGCCAGCACCCCGTGGAGGGGCTTCTCCAGGGGGCGACCGCGCTCATCACAGGGCGCCGTGCCGTTGAACACGTTAGGACTGGCCCGTCCTGTCAGCAGCAGGTTTAACAGCGCCTGTTCGCGTTGCATACCCGCTGAACAGCCAGCTCTTCTAGAACATCTCTACATACCAACATCAACATTATAAAGACGACGGGAACAGTGTTTTACATACTTTACCTGTCGACACACGAAGTTACCCAGGCCAAAGTGTAAAAGGTGTGTCGTTGTACTGTCCAGGTCTTCCTTAAGCCTGTAATGAAGAAATAATGTCTATTATTTGGGGTGTCTTATTAATTGGTTGTGGCTCCTACGCTCCCTGCATGTTAGAAACACCCAGTAGCTGCATTAACAGCATTCATTTATTTTAGTGTTGCAGTGAATTTGCATCAGTTTTGACAGCCTTCTTTACTATGTACAATGTGGCTTAATAGCAGAACAAACACGTTTAGTGAAATGATTTTCGTCGTGAAACACTACAGCACATGGTGACACAGCGAAATGTGTCCTCTGTATTTAACCATCACCCTTGGTGAATAGTGGCCACCATGACAGGTGTGTGTGTGTGTGTGTGTGGACGGTGCTTTCCTCAGTGGCACCTTGGCGGCTCGGGATTCGAACCGGCAACCTTCTGGTTACGGGGCCGCTTCCTTAACCCCATAGTCCTTTTAAAGGCTCAGAAAGTCGTAAAAAAACCACTGGAACTCTGCTGTTCAGATGATCTGGGAAGAAACTTCATCCCACAGAGACTTTATTGGCTCCTACCGGTCAATAGTCCTGGAGAAGACAAGGCTGTAGAGGAACAGGATAACCCCATGGCTCCCCTCCTCTTTAAACTGCGTGAAAAGAGAAGACCCCTGTTCCACCAGGCATTATAAGTTGTATGAACATGAAGAGACTGAGAAGGTCTCACTCACACACTGGATGTGCTCGTAGATGAATTTCTGCGCCTCTTCCTTATTATCGAAGCCGAAAAGCTGAAGCTGGGAATGCAGGGTGGAATTAATAAAAAGAAAGTCAGAGCTGAGATCCACCCAGTGCTGGGAGTCAGTACCCTCTCTGTGAAATTGTCCAGTTTGTAGTCCAGGTGGGGGGTGAAGCAGCGCTCTGAGGTCACCAGGGTGACGGTGGCAGAGGTGTCCTCACCAGCGGTCCACAAGATGTGCGTCAGTGCAGCGGCCAGGGCGTGCTCCTGTTCCTTCTGTCCCGCCTGGACCAGACTGGACAACATTGGTTTCATTAAACAATCATTACTGTACATTAAAAAAGACTAAAGTGCTTCATAGAACATGACGTAAGCAAATATGATAATAATAAGTTTAAAGGACAGTACAGTAATATACTTAAAAGCAATATAGAGAAAATATTCAATTAAAATTAAATTTACCCTGTACGTGTTAACCTGTGATAACCAGACAAATCATTTCCAGCTTCTTCCTTCTACGGCATTTGTTACTGACTGTTTAAAGATGTATTGACATGTGCAGTTTAAAAAAAATCCAGGGTGAGGAAGTAGCGTGTGTCAGAGCTGTCAATCATCAGGCTCCTCCCATTTAAAAATCATTATTTATGAGGACCTTTAGGCTGGTGAACAATCCCCATTTATATTACGGCATCCAGAGAGCCTTACAATCAGTAGTGACAGGGACAGTCCCCCTTGGAGGCACTCAGGATTAAGGACATGATGGTGGTAAGTGGGGTTTGAACCTGGGGCTTCTGGTTAATGGGTGTTACCCACTAGGCTACTTGTTACTTGTTTTGTTTTTTTTCGGTGTGTGTGTCTGTTCTGTGTTTGTGTTGTGTTTGCAGGCCCCCCTAGCGTTTCCTGATTCCATCACTTCCGGCTTCCCCTGCGCTTCCCCTAGGTGGCGACGCAAATTGTTGTGTCTGCCTGCTTTTCGGTCTTTGTTTGTTTTTCTATTTTTTTCCCCGTTTTGTTTGTTGTTATTCGTTGTAATTCGATTCGTAAGTATTTCTTCTTTATTTACTTGTTTTTTTGTTAATAAAATGCTTGTGAAATTTGTCTGTTTCGTCTTAGTATGTTTTTGTCTTGTTTTTTCTTTTGTTATGTATGAGGGGCCGTTTAGGAAATATTTCAGACTTTTGTTACACAAACACATGTGAAACACACACACATTCACATATGAAACTGACAAGCATGCATTTATACTACTGAAAACTCGCGCACACACATATGAAATGCTCACACAGATACAGGTGAAAAGCACACACACACACATAGGAAATGCTCACACAGATACAGGTGAAAAGCACACACACACACATATGAAATGCTCACACAGACACATGTGAAAAGCACACACACACACACACACATATGAAATGCTCACACAGATACATGTGATGGACTCTTAGGTAACAAACAAAAATTAAACTCTCACCTCCGCATGCCACAGCAATCAGGGTCGGCCTGTCGCTTGAAGAGCAGGTATTTGATGATGTTGGCTTGAACCGCCATCTGAATGGCACGACATCCCCCCTGCAGGCATAGCCCATCTCAAACGTCCAAAATCCGCTAAAGATCCGAAACTCACAAGTCAAACAGCCATGAAGACTTAAATATACATCAAGGACAGGACTGAGGACGGAATCCAGGTGTCCTCTGAAAGTAAATAGTTTTTGTCATTGTGATGCATAGCACAGAACACAGTGACACAGTGAAATGTGTCCTCTGTGTTTAACCCTTGGGTGTTACGGGCAGCCATGACAGGCGCCCCGGGGAGCAGTGTGTAGGGACGGGACTTTGATCGAGAAGACCTTTGGCGCTTTGGGATTTTCTTGCCCGCTAGGCCACCCACTGCCCCACTCGAACACTCTGACACACCCAACAAGATTGAGGTAGTGGTGGCCTAGCGGTTAAGGAAGCGGCCCCGTAATCAGAGGGTCGCCAGTTCGAATCCCGATCCGCCAAGGTGCCACTGAGGTGCCACTGAGCAAAGCACCGTCCCCAGACACTGCTCCCCGGGCGCCTGTCATGGCTGCCCACTACTCACCAATGGTGATGGGTTACATGCAGAGGGCACATTTCACTGTGTGCACCGTGTGCTGTGCTGCTGTGTATCACAAGTGACAATCACTTAACTTTTAAAAAAAATGAAGCAGCCCAGTGGTTAACTAGTTTAATTACATAAATCAGTTAAATCCACAGAGTTCGTGATTAATGTTCTGAACGTGTCGCTCTAGGGGAACTGAAACTGTAATGAGAGACTGAAGACGCTCCAGAGACAAGCGGGAGATTAATAAACGTTAACGCAACCTGCCCGTTTTTCCTGTGGTGCCAAACCAGCAGCAGAGGAGCAGGAGACGCCAAATGAAACCCGCCTCTTAACTCCTCACCGGTTAGTGGCTGAGTTTGACTGGCTCAGCACGCCCATGCATTAAACCACGAGTCAAAAGACAAGCAGCTGATGGAAAGAAGCCGACACCTTCCCTCTGGCAGGTCAAGTGGCCTGTGCTTAACTCCAACCGGCGGCCATTTACAGGAGAGTTCCACTCCGAGCTTCCAGTAAGATGTAATCCTGTCCACAACTAAGTGCAGAGACGGTATATTTCAGCTGAGCAGCATAAAAGAGCTGCTTCTTTACAGATATCGCAGAGGCGTGCAGGTCTAAAAACAAAAGACTGCAACCGGGCCGCATCACTGTAGTGGTTAGTATGGTTTGGTCCGCATCACCATTTTCCTGTAAAGTCTTTTATGGGTTAGACATCAGAAGCAGCGATGCACTTATCGACTGTTCGTGTGAACGTGGCCGTTTTAAGATGTGTGCAGTGATCCGTGACCCCCGTGACCCCAGCACTCACCCGCTCTGCCTCCAGGCCATAAGACAGGTCCGAAAATGGCTCTCTGAACTTGAAGCAGGACTTCTTCCACTCGTAGTTGAAAATGTAAAAGGTGTTCCCAAACAGAATCCTCCTCACACTCTGAGGACCGGGAAACAAATATCATGATTATTCCGTGAAAAAACGACTTAATAATATTAAACGAACAGATTAAACAGAGGGCGTGGCGGAAAGGATTGTCAACAATGGCAGGGACAAGCAGCCCAGCGTATCTGATTTCCTTTTGACCAGAAACAAAAGCAACCTGATCGGAATACCGCCTCGTCAGTCTGTATGGAATAAAGCTCAGCTCTGTTCCACAACATTATCAGTCACACTTACCGCGAGAATTGTGCAAAGGAATAGAAAAATGCATTGGAATAGCATAGCAAAAAACGGCAATGGAAGCATAACACACTCTGAAGCAGCAACGCAAACTCGACTGTATTTCTGTTATTAAAACGCATTAGAGCAGCGCACTGCTTCAGAGACTCATGAATTAATGACCGGGTCTGTATGATGTCGGCTCTGGTGGGGCATGTGCGCACACAGTTTAGAGTCGCCCGTATTGGGTGACGGGCTCGTGTTGCCCGACTCACCGTGGCGGTGTCGGGAGAGATGGGGAGACCCCCCGAGCCGGGGGATACGGCCAGCGATCGGGGGATGGAGTACGGGACCGTCGGCTGGCTGACAAGTCCATGGGCGGGCTGGGAGGAAGAGGGCGGTCTGGAACCGTCATCGTCCTCCTCCGGTTTCCCCCTGTCCGGAGGCCTCTGGAAGAGACGAGAGAGAGAGAGAGAGAGAGAGCAGGACAGGTTTTAAAAACTATTTTTTATGCCGGTAAATTATCCAAACTGGTCTGATCTGCAGCATTAAAACACTCACATTCTGGTTCCGGGTCACCTCCTCCTGAAGCAGCTCAATGTAGCTCAACATGTGCTCACAATCATCCATTTCATGATCTAAAGGCACCTGAGTGACACTCTACCTCTCAGTCTGACAGGTGGAGCTCAGAACACACACACCCACACACACACTCACACACACACACACACACACACACACACACACACACAGTGGAGGTGGGAGGAGTGGGGTGGAATACACATCCGCACACACACCTTCTTGAAGTTGTCCCGGAGGGATCCAGGAATAAAGCACAGACACACACGCCTCTAATCCACGACTAAATGGAAATGAGACTCCGTTACACGAATTTATACGAAAAGTGCCACCAAGAAAGAATGTTCTGGCTTCTGTTGTAAGAACTAATGCCATAAAAACCACCAGATTTACCTTAATTATGCCCTTTAATTCCAGACTGCAGGAAAGAAAGCAAGGTCACGTCAGAATTTGCTCTGGCGAATGTCATGAGGGTGTGATGGCGGCTGAGTGGCAGCGTGCGACAGACCCGCGGGCGTTGAAGATCTCCCTCCACCGGTCCAAGTCTGCGATCTGCTGCAGGATGTCGTCCAGCTCTGCACTGGCGTGTCCTGCGCTGCCGGCCTCGTCTCCCATCTGCAAGTGACACGCGCCTGCGGGTGACTGAGCGTGTAACACAACCCCCCCCCACTCGTGGCGCTCCAGTTTAACAAGGCCGGCACACCGAAAACGCAGCACACTGATGCTGCGGCGGATGCCGTGGACGCCAGGAGATATACTGTAGATGCCAGGAGGTATAGGGTAGAGCTGTAAATCTTCTCTACCAGCTCAATCTCTACATGTTTATTCATGTAGAGGGTGGTAGATGCCCTGAGTGTCTCCAGGGGGGGACTGTCCCTGTAACTACTGATTGAAAGTCGCTCTGGATAAGGGCGTCTGGTAAATGCTGTAAATGTAAATATTCAGGGTCGGGTCGCACCGTAAATGGCCAGACAGCAAACGCAAACTTCTGGTCTATAGTACCTATTCTTTCCGTACGGTTCGCTTCTTGTGAATTTGTTTTATTGAATGTCAATTTTTTTGTGAAATGTCAATTTGTTTTGCAATTCTCAGCCGCGAGTCTGCCAATTGTGTTTGAAACCCACTTATTTATCCCCTCACATTTCCTTTCCCTCTTAGTCTAGTGCTTGTAGCACACAGAGAAAGTCAGGCTTTTTACAACTGTACTTCAGGGCCCTTCAAACAGATGACACATGGAGATGTCCCTGAGCAAGACACTTAACCCCTAAGTTGCTCCAGGGAGACTGTCCCTGTCACTACTGATTGTAAGTTGCTCTGGATAAGGGCGTCTGGTAAATGCTGTAAATGTAAATGTAAACCAGATGCTCTGACCAATCAGCACGCAGAAACACCTCAACCAAACCCAGGTTGATTTGCCCTGTCCTATGTCCCGTTCACAGATTCTGCGGTATCAGATGGTGTGCACCCTCTGTGGCTCTTCATGTACTGCGCCATTACGAACCGTACAGCATCGCGGGCCAATAATTTTCATCCACTGTCAGTACAGCAGTCAAACACACGGTATATTCAAAATAATAACCAAAACACATTTAAATGCATCCGCTGCTAAAAAAAAATATGAAAATGTCTTGGCAAACCACCAGAGGAAGCCCAAAAACCGCCCGTTTAAGCACCAATGTGTACGGCGTGACAGAGCTGCCCTGATTCACAGTTCGTACAGTACTCACTACCTGCAGTACTAAACCTGCATGTTACGCTGTCTCAGCGTTTAAAATGCTAATAATTAATCATTTGTATTACAATTAAATTACCATTAAACATATACTTTTCCCACCACTGTTGATTTCATTCATATTGTCATTCCCAATTTAAAGCCATTGAATAAACTATTTAAAATACTAATAAAAACGTGTGATCTTGTGACCACATGTAGTTTCTTATATCTTATACAGTGAACGTTAGGACACCCCTCACATTTTTGTAAATCATCACTGAGGATATGACACTTTAACGCGATGCGAAGTAGTCAGAGTCCAGCTTGTATAACGGTGTAAATTTACTGTCCCCTCAAAAACACTAAACACACAGACATTAATGTCTAAACTGCTGGGAACAGAAGTGAGAACACCCCCTACACTGTTATACAAACTGTACGGTGACAAATTTACATTCTATCAAAGTATCATATCACACCCATCGTGGGGAGTGTCACCCCCACAGCTCAACACCTCAAAGGCCGAGGAAGTGGTGGTAGATTTCAAAGCCCAGACCAAGTCCACAACTAGTTCAGGATACTTCACCTCAAGTCCAGAACCAGCAGACCTGTCCCAAATGCCATCAGGAGGGGGAACAGATGGACAGAGCAGGAGGGGGAGGAGGCAGGAACAATTAATTAAACAAACTAGACAATCAGTCCCTGTCCCGCGTCCCTGATAATTACTGACTGTGCAATTACATTTACATTTACATTTACAGCATTTATCAGACGCCCTTATCCAGTGCGACGTACAATCAGTAGTTACAGGGACAGTCCCCCCCTGGAGACACTCAGGGTTAAGTGTCTTGCTCAGGGACACAATGGTAGTAAGTGGGATTTGAACCTGGGTCTTCTGGTTCATAGGCGAGCGTGTTGCCCACTAGGCTACTACCACACAATTATTATTTGATCTGTGTGATTGCTGCTATTTTTTTAAAAATATTTTTAATATATCTTGTGTAATTATCATTTCCTCTTTAGACTCTATGCCAGCGTACTGCTGCTGGAAACTATATTTCCCAGACCGACCTTCCTCAGGAATTAATAAAGTTCTACCTACCTACCTGCCTATCTTCAGTGTTGTCTCAAGGGAAGATATATTAAAATGTGACTGGTTTGGACATTTAAACTGTCAGAAAGACTTAGGGCGGAACCAGATTTGGTTAGTTGTTTCTATCTGGTCCGGTTAGAGTGTGACACCTAATGAGCCACGCTTATTTTTCACATGTAAATGTGTGCGTTCATGACTGAAAGTAAGTGCTGATGAGCGTTGTTCATGCTCATGTGTTCGATTGTTTATCCTTTCACACTGTTTTATATGCAGAGAGAGAGTTTGTAATGTTTGGGAATTATTTAATACTTATGCTAATTTCCGCCTGCTATTAGCGCTAAGCTAACGGGGTTCAATAATGTTCCTGTTTGTTTTAGCTGCCTGTATTTATATTCTAGGGAATATGTTCTAGTGCTGGTTAGCTGCTTATGTAGGACTGTATTGTCTGTTTCATGTTAGATTAGTGTAAGCAGTGTTATTAATCAGTGTTGTGTATCATATGTTCTGTGGAGTGTTTGCTTATGTATGCTTTCTCTGTTTCTTGTAGACCACACACACACACACACACATACTTCGTTAATAAATAAGATAATTGATAAGCTGGCCTCCAGGCTCCTGATTCTCTGACCGGAATCAGATCCGATTGTCGCTTCACCAGTGTAACACGTCGTGGGAGTGGAATCTACACGACATTTGATGGTCCTTCGAGCCGGATGAAGCAATAAAGGACAATATGGATCACGCAGCGACAGATGCACCGACCAGACCCACCAGAGTGAGTCGTCTCCCCCTCCACTTAGCAGAATATGAGGTTAGTTACTGTCCCTCAGATGCTCGCCCTCCAACGCCTTCCACCTGTTCTAATGACACACAAGGAAGCAACACGAGGAAAACATCTCACAGTGCACGCACCTCTAGTTCACGATCAACAAGGAAGACCTCTTGCTCTACTGGGTTCTATCCAGCTCAATCATTGTCCGCTGTACAAGCTGCATTCCTGGAGGAAAATATTAAACAGCATCAACTCCAGAACCTCCGTCAGGAGATGGAAGATGACCTACTGGCCGAATTACAACACCAACAGCTGCAGGCCCAAGTGAAAGCAGCGCAGCAGGCTCAAGAGGAGGCACTGCAGGCCAGAGAGGCCTTAACTAAACGACTGGAGAGAAATCGTCGCTTGAAGCAAGCAGAGACTGATCTTCAGATTGCCAAACTTGTAACCTCAATGCTATCAGCAGACCCCAGTGCAGATACACTGGAACCCCCATCATCACCAGCAGCAGGCTTCAACCCACATTTTCCTACCGGTGCACCACTCGGGACAGTAACACCTACACCACAGAGTCCGGTTAGGACACACCTCAATACACTGGCTGCAGTGCCACCGCCACTCACAGTTACCACAGCTATGACGTCAACCACTGTGAATACAATGGCGCTATCTTCAGCTGCACCTGTACAAGTTCCATTTGTAGTTTCCAGCACAATGAATCAGACACCATCATCATCTCTGGATCCACATACAGCAACAACAGCAGTAATTCCTTCCAGGGCTGAGGTGAGGTCACAACCCTGTCACAGCTTAGCAGCGCAGCACCCTGTACCCATCAGCACGCAGCCATGTGAGGTACCTTCTCCCTTTAACCCAGCATTACATGCTGCCACCTGGCAGCCATCACCTAATCATTTAGTGCTACCCATATCAGACCCTCAGCAGAGGAACACAGCACTAAATGACACAAATCACCATATCCCGATGTACCCAACAGTAGCGGTTCCCCAATCTGGCTTACCACCACAACCCGGAACAGAGCTACTACTGGCCTCAGCATATGGCATCCCAAGGCCCACACTGCCAGTGTTTGAGAGCGGCCGTGAAAGTGAGTTTACTCTCCTGAAAATGGCACTAGACAATCTGTTAAATGGCCATAGTCACCTCAGTGAGCAATACAAATATCAGGTGTTACTTAGTCACCTGAAACTTCCTAGTGCTGTTCAATTGGCAAAGGCTTACATGTACGATTCAAGCCCATATACTGCTGCACTCCAAGCACTGCAAGACAAATATGGCCAACCACGACAGCTGTCCAATCAGAGCTGGGTGCCATCCTGAACACTCCAGCTCTCAGAATGGGCGACACAAATGCCTTTGACTCCTTCGCTTTGTCAGTTCAGTCACTAGTGGGCATGCTGCAGACTCTTGAAGGTCAAAATGGTTATGAGCTCATGTGCGGCTCTCACGTGGACAGGCTGCTCTGCAAACTGCCACCTTCATACAGAGACAGTTTTGTTGAATTCTGTATCAACCGAGGCATCCTGCAGTCTGGTACAAACAGAACTTACACACTTCCTGACCTAGCTGCCTGGCTACAAATTAAGTCACAGGTCAAGCGTATAGCCAGTTGTGCCACAGCACTCTCCTCAGGTGACCCTCCTAAATTCACCAAGAATGAGCGGAAGGGCCCATACCACAAAGAGCGCTCAACACCTGTCTTGTTCACAGTTAAGGAGGCTACTCCAGCTGAGCCTACTCATAGCAGGATCACCCCCAAACCCAAGCCTTACTGTCCTTACTGCGATAGCAGAGATCACTACCTCAATTACTGTGAGAATTTCAAGAAACTCAACACAAGACAAGTCATTGCCTGGATTAATGACTGTAAACGGTGCCAGAGGTGCGGGCGTAGCCATTCGATCGAAAGCTGCAACCTCAGACGGCCCTGCAAGATTTGTAAAGAGGTGCACCTTACTGTACTGCACCATGCCTTTCACGATAGTTCAAACACAGTTCTCATGGTGAGTTCACCAGACTCTAAGGTCTACCTTGACCGCCCGAACCGGTCCCAGAGAGTCATGCTTAAGGTTGTGAAGGTTCTCATCCACAACGGCCACCGGTCTATGGAGGCCTATGCTATCCTAGATGATGGCTCAGAAAGAACTATTGTTCTCTCACCTGTCGTACAGGACCTCAGGATCAGTGGAACTCCTGAGACTCTCCCTCTTCAGACAGTCCACCAGAAGGTGAAGCAGCTACATGGCCGGACGGTCTCCTTTGAGGTCTCACCTATATCCAGGCCTACTGAGAAGCATAAAGTTTCAAATGCTTTCACAGCCCAAGAGTTAAGCCTAGCCAAACATGACTATCCTGTCGCAGCTCTCCAGAGAGCCTATCATCATCTAAGCGGTCTTCCACTGCTTCCGGTAGAGCATGTGCAACCGTTGCTCCTCATTGGATCGGACATGCCACATCTACTTTCTCCCATTGAGCCCATTCGCCAAGGTCCAACCGGAGGGCCTATAGCAGTCTGCACTCGATTAGGCTGGTCACTCCAAGGTCCAATGATCCCCATTCAGAGCCCATGTAGTGGACATCAGCAGTGCCTGCATATTACCACGGCCTCAGCTGATGTTGAGCTACTCCAGCACGTACAACGCTTATGGCAGATGGATACAGTGCCTTTCTGTGCGAAAGAAGTAACCCGATCAAAGCTAGACCAGCAAGCTTACAACTTGTTGCAAACCACCACTACTCAAGTCAGTGTGGATGGCAGACAGCGCTATGCAACCCCGCTGCTTCGTCGCACTCCTATCAGTATCCTTCATGCACCAGAAGAAGCTGTGTTACCGAGTCTCCGCCGAATAGAACGCCAGCTCGATCGGGATCCACTTAAGGCCAAGGATTACTGCTCTGAAATTCTCAAGCTGGAGGAAGCAGGATACGTAGCTAAAGTCTCACCAGAGGAAGCACGTAAGACTGCTGAATCGTGGTACATTCCCCACCATATGGTTCAACACAATGGCAAGAACAGGATAGTCTTCAACTGTTCCTTTCAGTACCATGGCCAATCACTTAATGAACAATTGCAGCCTGGTCCGTCCTTAGGGCCCTCCTTGCTTGGTGTCCTCATGAGGTTTCGTCAGCATACAGTTGCTGTCAGCGGCGACATAAAGGGCATGTTTCATCAAGTGCGCTTGTTACCACAAGACCGACCAATTCTGCGTTTTCTGTGGAGAAATATGCACAGGGACGAAGAGCCGACCATCTATGAATGGCAGGTACTCCCGTTTGGGACAACATGCAGTCCATGCTGCGCAATATATGCACTACAGCACCACGTTGAACATCTGAAATCCGACACTGCTGGCATTGCTGAGGTAGTCACCCAGGCCTTCTATGTCGACAACTGCCTTTACAGCACCCCAGATCCAGATGAAGCCAAGGTTGTGGTGGACGGCCTGAGACAGCTCCTGGCTGAGGGAGGATTTGAAATCAGACAGTGGGCGAGTAGTTTACCTTCAGTCATCAAACATCTCCCACCGGAGGCCAGGTCTCCTAGTAGCGAGTTATGGCTGTCACGGAGCACCTCCGACATCCAAGAGCCAACGCTTGGCTTGCAGTGGAACTGCATCAGTGACACACTAAGCTTTAAGCATCGCACCCCAGAGAATCTTCAGCCTACCATGAGGAACCTGTATAAGACCCTGGCCAGCCAGTATGACCCGCTGGGTTTCATCGTGCCATTCACTACCAGGGCTAAGGTCCTTATCCAAGACCTCTGGAAGCAAGAGCAGGGATGGGATGACCTGATCAAGCCGCAGACTTTGCGAGACCAATGGCTCACATGGGTCAGTGAACTCAAGTACCTCACTCAGGTACAGTTTCCACGACCATATGCGCCAGCCTGTGCAGATACCCACACAGCTGTGAGAGAACTCCATATCTTCTGTGACGCGTCGGAGAGAGCTTATGGTTCAGTTGCCTATCTACGCACCCTGGACGATGACTCTAATGTACACATAGCCTTTATCTTAGCCAGGTCTCGTGTTGCACCCAAGAAGTGTCTCTCCATGCCCCGCCTGGAGCTGAGTGCAGCACTAACCGGAGCTCAGCTAGCTAAAGTGATCCAGACCGAGCTGACAATTCCTATAAGACAGGTCGTCTGTTGGTCAGACTCCACTACTGTGCTGCATTGGCTAGGTTCGGAGTCCTGCCGCTACAAGGTCTTTGTGGGGACGCGGGTAGCAGAAATCCAGAGCCTAACCGACGTGGCGAGCTGGAGGTACGTGAATTCAGCCCACAATCCGGCAGACCACATCACTAGGGGGTTACCATTACAGGCGTTAGTGCAGCCTCATCAGTGGAGATCGGGTCCCAAATTCTTACTGCAGTCACCTGCCCAGTGGCCTACTATGCCCAGCACATGTCCCGAACCAGACCTAGGTGAGCTTCGGAAAGGTTCCTTTGTCGGAGCTACTTCAGTAGTGAATACTTCAGCCCAGGACCTTGAGCAGTACCCAACTTGGCGAGAGCTCATCCATGCCACAGTGAAGGCACCACACGAGGCGGCTGTTCCCTCCAGCGACAGTACGTACGAGGCGGCCGACTACATTGCTGCTGAGAGGAGCCTCTTAGCACGAGCTCAAGAGGAATCATTCCCACATGAGTTCAAGGCCCTCAAGGCCAACCGATCTGTAGCACCAGACAGTCGGTTGAGTGCTTTGGCACCAGAATACGATGAGGCTGTTGGACTGATCAGGGTTGGAGGGAGACTTCGACGTGTCTCTGACTTGGAAGTCGACATGATTCATCCAATTGTCCTCGACCCGAGACATCACGTCACTATGGCCTGTAGGGACTGTGACTGAGACCTTTCCTGGTCCAGACGGCCGAGTGCGTACTGCTACCGTTGAAGCACATGGTAAGATCTTCAAGCGCCCAGTCACTCGACTGATTCGCCTTCCCCAGCTCAGCGAGGATGATCGCAGTTTGGATAGTCTTTCTGGATGAGGTACAATTCTCCTAGAGGACAATTGGGGGCGGCTGTGTCAGAAAGACTTAGGGCGGAACCAGATTTGGTTAGTTGTTTCTATCTGGTCCGGTTAGAGTGTGACACCTAATGAGCCACGCTTATTTTTCACATGTAAATGTGTGCGTTCATGACTGAAAGTAAGTGCTGATGAGCGTTGTTCATGCTCATGTGTTCGATTGTTTATCCTTTCACACTGTTTTATATGCAGAGAGAGAGTTTGTAATGTTTGGGAATTATTTAATACTTATGCTAATTTCCGCCTGCTATTAGCGCTAAGCTAACGGGGTTCAATAATGTTCCTGTTTGTTTTAGCTGCCTGTATTTATATTCTAGGGAATATGTTCTAGTGCTGGTTAGCTGCTTATGTAGGACTGTATTGTCTGTTTCATGTTAGATTAGTGTAAGCAGTGTTATTAATCAGTGTTGTGTATCATATGTTCTGTGGAGTGTTTGCTTATGTATGCTTTCTCTGTTTCTTGTAGACCACACACACACACACACACACACACATACTTCGTTAATAAATAAGATAATTGATAAGCTGGCCTCCAGGCTCCTGATTCTCTGACCGGAATCAGATCCGATTGTCGCTTCACCAGTGTAACACGTCGTGGGAGTGGAATCTACACGACATAAACATTATTAACTTTATTCTCGTACTCTACAAACTTTATTAATAGCCAGGAAATGATAAATCAAGGTGCACCTTGACAGCAACTGAGTACAAAAACACAGGGGTCACGTTTTGACAGATCTGGAAGATCTGAATACCTTCTCTGGGAATTACACAATCTTAGCAAAAAAGGGGATTTTATGCAGGGCAAACTCAAGTCTATACACAAGCACTAAAGTACAACGCATTTCTCACGAATTCCACAAATTATTCCACAAATCTGATTCATTCCATCCCTCCCCATTCAGGATTGCAGGCAAAGCCCTGCGGGTTTACTTGATTAAATACTTCAATCTAATACATCATCTAAAACAGGGGTCGGCAACCCGCGGCTCTTTCATCCGTGTGCTGTGGCTCCCGGTGGCTTCGGAAAAGAAATCCTCAGTTAAGTGTATTATATTTTTATGTAGTTTGAATTTTGAAGATTCAAAGAAATATTTTCTAAATTTCACAGGCAACATATTGACTATTTTTTTTATACATAGCATGAAAGTAAAAATAATATATGCAGTGTTATCTTTATTTTACACTGCTGAAAAGAATCAAGCAGCTCCTGTTGCTTTCTCTTTTGTGGAAACCGGGTCCAAATGGCTCTTTGACTGTTAAAGGCTGCCGACCCCTGATCTAAAATAATAACATGCAATTTATATGTTAAATACATTTATTGAGACTTAAACCCATGTTAGATGTTAGTAACGTACCTGCTGTTCCCTAGTCAGTCCAGGCAGCGCAAATGAAGGAAGGCGTTTAAATGCAAGCGTATATAAAACTTTATCCTGAATATTAATTAGGGGGTGATGGTCAGCGTTGTGTTTGTGGGAGGAGCATCCAGGTGTCCTGACTACATCACCATGACAACAATCTATTGAAAAGTGTGAATTCAGCCTTCTAAGCATTGCATTATGTAATATTTCAACTTTAACACACATAACAATTTCTGTCTCAATGCTACTGCTGTTGCTTAGAACTCATTCATTTCTGTAGATACAATAGATTGAAACCTAAAAACCAACAAAACGTATACAAAGTCTAAAATCACCCATCAAAATTGTACAAAAATCTTTTCATTGTTTCAATTGGTCATTGGCACGTGGTGATTTTTCAATTCGATAATTTTCAATAATTTCTAACAAAAATCCTGTCTGTAGCCCAGCAGGCGAGGCCTTTTAACCATGAAAATACCCGAGCCACACAATCTTCTGCCAAGAAGAAAGCCAAGCCCAGGAAGTGCATCCATGTTTTGCATTTTCTGAAAGGAAAGACCAGGCTTAAGAGGCTCGGATGTTCCTCCCCTTTTCAGTAGTGAAGACACCTGAACAACGGAGACGCGCTAATGGCCGCGGTTCCGATGTCGTCGAGGGGGGGCGTCCGCTCAGTACATGAGGTCCGCCGCCCCCGTGTTCACGTCGGACTCTTTGGCCTCCTGGAAGGGGAACTGGATTCCGGCCAGGCGGATGAGCAGGACGTTGAGGCCGTGCACAAGGAAGGTGAGGAAGATGAGCCAGAAGGAGCGGTCGAACTTCTCCGCGTGCGTCTTGTAGAGGAAGCTGGCCTCGTTGTAGTTGGCGATCCTCTCCGACAGGCGATGGATCCTCACCTCCGAGGCGAACAGGATCATGACCAGGCAGCTGCAGAAACCTGGGAGGAGAGTGGAGTGAACGGCTGGTCTCAACACACGTTTCCATCACGGGACGGACCACTGGACAACAAAGCTCAAAACCTACCTACGCTCGGGTCTTTAAATTTACCTTCTTTTGGGTATAATAAACCCAACAGAGCTGCACATTTACATTTACAGCATTTACCAGACGCCCTTATCCAGAGCGACTTAAAATCAGTAGTTACAGGGAGCAATTCAGGGTTAAGTGTCTTGCTCAGGGACATGATGGTAGTAAGTGGGATTTGAACCTGGGTCTCCTGGTTCATCGGCGAGTGTGTTACCCACTAGGCTACTACACACCCTGAGCCAGTCAAGTGCCGTTAAACGAGCCGCAGTGGTGACTGTGTGACTACGGCGATGGTGAAAGGAACACCTACTGTACGGTAAATGATCTTCGTCTGTTCATAGACGCTCCTGTCTTGGAGCAATTACGCGCGCTCATGGGGAGGGTTCAGGTGGCCCAGTGAGCCCCGAGTGTCCAGGAGCGGCTGAATAACGGACATCCGACACTGGATTGGGGAAGTCTGGGTTTTTTTAACAAACCTGTCACTTCTCTCCGAGGCCATTTTCCATCGTGGCAGAAGGAGGACATTTTAAATATTTCACCGCTCTTTAAAAAAATAAGGGGTGATGACGGAACGGCGAGTGTGCGAGAGAGCGAGGGACAATGCCTACAGCAGATCGCGTTCCACAGGTACAGCCCGAGGGGGCCGTGCAGCGTCTCGTAGGGGCTGCCGAAGGCGTTGTACATGGAGAAGGCCGTGCAGACGCAGGAGAAGAGGATGAGCACGCCGCAGAAGAAGATCACGCTCACGTGGAGGCTGACCGGGATCGCTTCAAGCAGGTCGGGAAAAACTGTGCAGAGAGACACACGCAATTCATCGACAAAAAGCAACAACACTGCAACATATCCGGCATGCAAATCTGTTTTATTAGATGTGTCCAGAAAGGTCACGGCCATGTGTTGTCCCCTGTGCAGCTGCAGCATTTGAAGTGAAAATTAAGTGAGCGATACTGTGATACACTGCAGCACAGCACACAGTGAAACGTGTCCTCTGCATTTAACCATCACTTTTGGTGACAGGAGCCCAGGGAGCAGTGTGAGTTTTGCTCAGTGGCACCTTAGTGGCACCTCGGTGGATCTGGATTCGAACCGGCAACCTTCGGATTGCGGGGCCGCTTCCTTAACCGCTAGGCCACCACTGCTCATTAGCGCACGATTGTACAGCCTTTAATGAGCTTTTTTTCATCGCATCAATTAGTGAAAGATTGCACGCAGCAATGACGACATTGTGTGCAATACAACAAAAGCCATGAATGCATCCTGCCAGCGGGATGAGGACCGCCATTAATGGCCTGCCAACAGTCGGCCCCTTCGCCGCACGACACGTGGAGGCCAAGCGGAGCGGACACCATTCTCCTTTCATAGCTGGACTCATTAGTGCTCAGGACTTTACACTGAGGTCCACTTCAGGACTTTCACCCTTCTGGGTTTTTATTTTATTCGTCCCCAGTGGTTCTAAAAAGCTTCCAGGAACAGGGCGGAACTGTCATCTGCACCCCGTCATTAAATTATCTACAGAATCTGGATAAGAATTTAATAATTGAATAAACATGAAGCTTTATCCTGACACTGTATAAGGAAACCCAATCTGCAACTGTCTCGGCTTTTTTTATCTAACAGATCGTCTTCGCGTAACGGCAGTCAAGTCATTTGCCTTCAAAAGCGCATGTAAGACAGTTTGTTTTTTTTTAAATATGATCCAACTGCTTCATCGTGTTGTTATTCGTGCACGAAGCGCCATTCCTGGACAGAAGCATCAAGAACCGGGAACCCGAAACCGCAAACGGGAACTGTACCTGGACGAAGTTGCCAGGTCCGTCCAATTTAAACCATCTGGGGGGAAAACCTCGCAGAAACGGCGGAAGACCTGGCAACTCGATCATATCTATATATTTTTATATCGTTCACGAAACGGAGACGCCTGGCGCGCAGTAGCGGACGCCCCGGCGTCCCTGGAGCGTTTCCTACTCACACGAGAAGCGGAACGGCCTCCCGCCCAGTCCGCACTGCTTGACGCGCTGGCCGTGGAAGAGCCCGTAGCTCACCCGGCCGATGAACTTCTCCAGCTCCGGCTCGCTGGCGTTCACCAGCTGCGCGCCGGTCTTGCACAGGACCGTCCCCTTCACCCAGGACTGCGTGCCCACGGCGGCCGCCGCCAGCAGCGCGCAGGCGAAGCTCAGCGCCCCGGCCGCGGAGAACAGGACCCTCTTCTGCCGGCCCGCCATCGTGCGCCCGGATCTGCATGTTCGCGGTGCGGCGGCGCAGGTGCGCGCTGCGTAACGGGGAGCTGCTGCGCGTCCCCGGGGGGTGTTGGGTTTCCCCGCTGCTGGGACCTCTAGTGGCCTGCGGTCCCTCGGCAGGGTGACCTTAAGGCTGATTGCTTCTGCGTTAATGTCACGCCAGGCATCTGCCGCTGCGATTTATGGGACGCTGGGGCCCTTTTGGGTCCCGCTGCAGTCGTTCTGGACATTTCTGACAAAGGTTTCATTACGCTTCTCCATTTAAAGGATTTTTGGCTACAGCATTTACATTTACAACAGACGCCCTTATCCAGAGCGACTTACAATCAGTAGTTAGAGGGAGACACTCAGGGTTAAGTGAAAGTGAAGTGATTGTCACTTGTGATACACAGCAGAACAGCACACAGTGAAATTTGTCCTCTGCATTTAAGCCGTCACCCTGAGTGAGCAGTGGGCACCATGACAGGCGCCCGGGGAGCAGTGTGTGGGGACGGTGCTTTGCTCAGTGGCACCTTGGCGGATCGGGATTCAAACCGGCAACCTTCTGATTACAGGGCCGCTTCCTTAGGCCGCTACTGCCCCACTTGCTCAGGGACACGATGGTAGTAAGTGGCATTTGAACCTGGGTCTTCTGGTTCATAAGCGAGTGTGTTACCCACTAGGCTACTACCAGCCCAATAAAAGCCCACCACCCAGAGATAAAATTTTTCTTCTGCAGCAGATCTAATTTCTGGCCTTGTGTGCTTCACTGTGGCTTCCCTACATACATTTACGCCCAAGCAACTTACAATCAGTAGTTACAGGGACAGTCCCCCACCAGAGACACTCAGGGTTAAGTGTCTTGCTCAGGGACACAATGTGAGTGGGGTTTGAACCCGGGTCTTCTAGTCGGTAGGCGAGTGTGTTACCTCACTAGCCCATTACCACCCTACAAGCTACAAGATACCCGTGGCACCTGGATTGTTCTTCTCTATAAGCCACAAAGTACTGGATGGTTCAGCTCTCGCAGAAGAAAATCTATTATTTATTAAAGTGTTTGATTCGTAGATTTTGCGTTTGGACCTTTCCAAAACCAAAATGAGTTTTGAAATCGTGCTGTTTCTGTTCCTTCCAGGTTCTTTGTCGTGCCTCGGCTGGAAAGGGCTGGGTGAGCTGTTGGGTTGGTGCCGCGATGCTTGACCGAAGATCTTCACTGGCATGTGTCGGTTCTTAACAACATGGAACACAGCAGCCAGGGTCACGAGCGACTGACCCTTCCTGGACGTTTTTACGGAACCAGGAGCCCGGAGTGAATGTTGGTGGGTTGGTCAGCACATCAGTAAACTCCGCCCAGGTTTTTGTTGTTGTTGTTTTTTTTTTTTTGCATCTCATCTTGTGGTCTTGCCAGCTAATTTCATTGTCCAGCTAACTGTACGATGACTATAAATCTTGATGTCTGAAGTCTGGAAGAAACAGCAGGCAGGAGCAGAACAAAAGATCGTCGAGCGAGACTTCTTCTCTACGACCACAAGTAATGACAAATGACACGGCGTGGCGGACCAGCTTGTGCAGCATAATGTCATTACAATGTCTTTTACTAATATACATTTTGAATATATTTAGAATAAATTCTGATTTATAACCAGGACAAACCGACAAACCATTGTACAGTGTGGGCCATTTATATGGATCCACCTTAATAAAACGGGAATGGTTGGTGACATTAACGTCCTGTTTGTGGCACATTAGTATATGTGAGGGGGCAAACTTTTCAAGATGGGTGGTGACCATAGTGGCCATTTTGACGTTTTGTTTTTTCACTAGGAACAGGGTCATGTGACACATCAAATTTATTGGTAATTTCACAAGAAAAACTATTGGTTTTAACGAAACTTTATTCTGTCATGAGTTATTTACAAGTTTCTGACCACTTATAAAATGTGTTCAATGTCACCAACCATTCCCATTTTATTAAGGTGTATCCATATAAATGGCCCACCATGTATATTATGCAATATTCTTTTTCTGTGCTTTTAATACCAAAGGAAAGACACCGATCCGCTCCCTACGCCATTTCATTTCTCTTTATTTGGTGTGTTTGGCTCCGACGTTGCCGGTTCCTGGAGCTGAAGGTGCAGCTCCTGCTCGTGGCCGGAGAACGTCTCGGGGACCCGCACCGTGGACGAGCTGGACAGGCAGAAGTAGAGGAGCGGGTCGAAGCACAGGTGCAGGATGGCCAGCAGCAGGGTGGCCTCCTTAGCCAGGAAGAGGCGGCGGCGCACCGGGCAGTCGTTGACGAGCACCTTGGTCTGGGTGAAGGTGTAGGGCATGCGCACGGCGTGGTACGGCACGAAGCAGAGCACATAGGCCGCGGTCACCGCCGCGATGTGGAAGGTGGCGTGCCGGACGGCGGCCCGGCGCTCGGGGTCGGCGCCGCGCCGGCCCCACAGCTGCCGCAGCGCCAGGCCGTTGGAGAGCAGCACGGCGACGGAGGCGTTGAGGAAGATGGCCGCGCCCAGGAAGACGGACAGCGTGTGCCAGTGACGGCCCACCTCCTGTTTCAGGTCGGCGCAGGTCAGCGCCGGCGTGTCCGGCACGTTCTCCGCGATGGGAATGGCCATGTTGGGCACCTTGATGAAAAGCACCAGCACCCAGACCACGGCCGACATGACCACCGCGAAGCACACCTCCTGGAGGCGGAGCAGCTGGGAGCTCTGGGTGACCTGGAGGTAGCGGTGGACGCTGACGAGGGCGAGGAAGATGATGGAGACGTACATGTTGATGTAGATGAGCACGGCACTGCACTGGCAGTGGAAGACGGTCAGCCGCTGCGAGTGCACGCCCAGGTCCTTGGTGATCTTGACGGGCAGCGCCAGCATCAGCAGGAAGTCGGAGACCAGCAGGTTGACCAGGTAGACGTTCAGGCACCTCTTGAAGACGCGCCTCCGGAGGGACGCCCACAGCGCCACCAGGCTGCCCGCCATCCCCGCCAGGAAGATGAAGGTGTAGAGGACGGCGAACGGCTTCATCTGGTCGTTGACGACGCACGACTCCGCCGTGGAGTTCTCAGAAGCCATTCTTCAGGAGATCAAGCGCGCGTCAGTGTTGCTCTGCGGGGAAACAGAACGTAAAGGATGAGCTCAGAGATGAATTTCCCCACGCTGACTCATACCACCACGGAACGTTCTAGAACGTCCGATCGCACGATACGTGTTCGCTTTCGTACGGTTAAAAAAGATGTACCGATAGCAAAGCACGCAACAGGAAGGAAGGTCATTTTATAAAGTGTCCCGGGCGAATGATCCCACGAGATGATCGAGCACCCGGCACGTTTCGCGACTGACGGAGCCGAGCGGCAGGGTCACGGCAGGATGTGGCTTCCTCGGTTCCGTGTACGCACACACTCTCAACGCCGCCTGTACGTGAGTCACTCACCGCCCTTTAAAGACGGTTATCGAGGAACGTGGGGAACCGACCTGCCGAAAACAGAGCAAGACTCGGCTGAACGTGGCCTAAACCCCCCCGGCTCTGGCCTCAGGCCTCAAATCGTGTTCAGCGAAAGAAATGGATTTACGTCACGAATACACGTAATTCGTGAGGAGCACGCTAGGTTCTTTTACGAGAAAAATGACCATTTTGGTGAAAAGGAGGCCTTAAGATTAGTTTAAGATTAGCACCTCGAAAACCGCAGCCGAGACGAGACGAAGCCACCTGCCGGAGACATGTCTCCTTCTTCAGCCTCGCCAGGACGAAGGCGCTCCTCCACCTCGCGGGGACAGGCGACGTGACGCAAACCAGAGCTGTCCGAGCTCGAGACACGCACAGGTGGCGTCGGGTGCCGTGCCGTGCCGCGCCGCACTCCTCGCTTCCTTCTGCCGGAGAAGCTGCTGAGAAGGTCCACCTCCGCCCCCCCCTGTTCCTCTGCGGCTTCCTCTTCCAGTACAACGCGGTGATTGTTATCGGCAGGCGCCGCGGGATCCGAACATTTACATCAGACCTACTTCCTGCTTCGCGGGCCACTGCGACCACGCACCTCCCAGAAGGCCGTGCGTCAACCACACCGTAGGCTGCGCGCGTCTGAGAAGACCTCTGCCGACTCACCGGTTGTGTGGGATCTACTCGTAAATGGGACGCATCGGGCGGAAATACGCGCTTTTTCCCCTTTTGACTCACGGTGCGAACATAACCAAAAGTTAGAAAGCTCGTCTTGTCTGCTGATCTACAGGAGGTTCGGTGATGGTGGTGTGGAAGGGTTTTGGGGGTCCGGGAGAATCTGAGGGCGCACGAGGGTGTGTTTCCTGGTCTCAGAACGTGCTCTCCCGTCTCCTGGCCTCTGTGGTGGCCAGGCTGGTGGTTGGACTCTGGGACCCGCGCAGCCCCAGCTGGGCCCTGAAGGCCTTGCTGAAGAAGAAGTAGATCAGCGGGTCCAGGCAAGCGTTGAAGGCCGAGAGGAGCACGGTCACCTCCTTGGCGGTGTAGAAGGAGCCGGCCCAGGAGTAGCAGCCGAGTTGGCCCTTGAGGAAGGCGTAGGGCAGCCGCACCAGGTGGTACGGCACGAAGCAGACGCAGAACACGCAGACCAGCACCAGCATGTTGCGCTTGGACCTGGCCAGCTTCCCACAGCCACGCTTCTCCGGCCTGACCCGCTGCGCCTGGCTCAGCCGCCGTGCGATGGAGCAGTAGAACAACACCAGGGACACGAGCACGAAGGAGAAGATGCCGGCGGAGATGAGGTGGATGGCCTGGTAGAGCTTCTTGGCCTGGTCGCTGTGCAGAGCCTCGCAGCCGACACTGTCCCCCTCGTACTGAGGGACCCCGGTGGACTGGAGGATGACCATGTAGGTGAGCGCCGCCGCCACCAGGAAGGCCCAGGTGACGCCAGAGGTGACGCGGGCAGAGTGGATCGCCTGTAGAGGGTTGGTCTCCAGAGGCCGGACGATTTTCAGATACCTTGGAAGGCAGAAAGAATATGAAAGTGATACACACAGTGAAATGTGTCCTCTGCATTTAACCCATCACCCTGAGTGAGCAGTGGGCAGCCATGACAGGTGCCCAGGGAGCAGTGTGTGGGGACACACACTGGCGGATTGGGATTCGAACCGGCTTCGATCGGGATTCTAATTACGGGGCCGCTTTCTTGCAATGAAGTGCAATGAAGTGAAGTTTGTCACATGTGATGCACAGCACACGGTGCACACAGTGAAATTTGTCCTCTGCATTTAACCCATCACCCTGAGTGAGCAGTGGGCAGGCGGATCGGGATTCGAACCGGCTTCGATCGGGACAGAATCAATCGGGATTCTGATTACGGGGCCGCTTTCTTGCAATGAAGTGCAATGAAGTGAAGTTTGTCACATGTGATGCACAGCACACGGTGCACACAGTGAAATTTGTCCTCTGCATTTAACCCATCACCCTGAGTGAGCCATGACAGGCGCCCGGGGAGCAGTGTGTGGGGACGGTGTGGGGCAACCTTCTGATTATGGGGCCGCTTCCTTAACCACTAGGCCACCACTGCCCCACAATATTGTACCCAAAATTGTACCTGTTGGCGGCGATGTATTCCATGAACAGGATGCTGGCGTACATGTTGAGGTAGAACGCAGAGGCCCCGCAGCTGCAGTAGACGTGGCGCACGACCGGCACGCTGCTGGCGTAGTTGGCGATGCGCAGCGGCAGGCACAGGCTGAGGAAGAGGTCGGCGACGGCCAGGTTCCTCAGGAACACGGTCACGCTGGAGCTGTGGCGCCGGGGCCGGCAGAAATAGGCCCGGAGGGCCACGCCGTTCAGCGCCACGCTCACCAGGAACACGAGCGCGTAGGCGATTGCGAAGAACGGCGAGGCTTCGTCTCTGGACCGCGCGCATTCAGACCCATTAGACACTTTGCTGGCGTTAAGCGTGGCCGCCGGCGTGGCAGATATTCCTGGATCGGAGATTTCCATCTGACCGCAGGAGGAAAAACAAAAAAAAAAACAGAAGTTGGAAGACATGAGCTGCATGGGGAACTATGCAGTTCATCCTTTGTTGCAAAAAGAAAGGGCAGAAATTGTTTTTTTTTTTTTTTTTTTTTTAAAGGTGTGACAGACCTAATGTCCTGTTTAGCGATACCAGTAAAAAGTTCCCGGGACGTAGTCTCAAAACCCGACTTCCACCAACTGAAATGTAATGTAAAATAAGTGCAGTCATGTACAGGCCTGTCTGCATTTTGTTCTCTTTTGTTCAAATTAGATTATACATTAGATTATAGAAATGTTATATATTACTGTATTTCACCTCTTCTGGTTTTCCGTGAAAGCGAAATGTATATATATTTTGTATATATTCTATTATTCTGTTGTACTATCTTCTTTTAATCTCAAAGGCATTCTATTCTAACAGTGACCCAGCCGCTTCAGTATTTCCCGCTCTGAGCTTTATATCCAGTGTGACTGTAGCCTGCATAACCAGCTTTTATATGAGCTGTATCAATAAATATCAACATGGCGCGAATAAAATGGAATTGTATGTGTGAATGTATGGGCTGTGAGCTGGGTGTGAGGTTCTGCAGTGGGAATAGTCTGAGTTCTACTCACCCCCTGGCTGTTCTCGGCTGCCTTCTGGAACACGGCCTGCGAGTGAAGCTGTAATGAGTGTGCAAAAAAAAAAAAAAAAAACTTCCGCTGAGCAGCCGCGGTTGATGGTTTTGCAATTCGTGGCAATTAAATGCGTTCAGTTCAGCTTAAATGAAAAACATTCAATGACGCGTAATGAAAGTGGGCCGACGTTCATTGTGAACAGATGCGCAGGTAAATAATGTCCGTATTATTTCTCCTTTCGCACGATATTTGCAAGGCAAATTTCAATCCCGTTTCTTAGCTGCACTCCTGACGCCATGCTGAGGTCCATTACAGGCAGGTCCCCCTCAATATTGCATTTTGCAATATTACATTCGGACGCTGTTCCCCCCCGCTAAATACTTCAGTTTGTTTTTTTAGTTTTATAGCAGCTGTGTGGGATTGTGGTCAGTAGGTTACTGTTCTACCTCTTTGCTTCCTGTAACGTTCACGATTTCCCCTCTCTAGCATTCTGGTTCATGATGACCCCAGGGGCACGTTCTTCTCGAAAGGGCCCCGGACCTCCCTTTACTGCACATGTATATTCGTAATTCATAAGTGTAGCGTGAACTACTACATTAGTTAAAAAATATACAGGCGAGATTTACAATATTTGCAAATAATTAGTACACATTACTGCAGAGGTCTGAGGGAACATAAAAACATTTCAAACATCAATCACCAATTCAAGTGCATATGTATAAATATATTTATTTCCATGGGTTACTCAAACGGCAAAATCAGCATGAAAGGTTGTTTAAAATATGTCATGATGTGATCTGAAAGTATGATGAATTTACATGGAATGTAGAAGGGAATGTGATACTTTTTTCTCTCTTCTGTCTCATAAAAGGGAGACTTTTGAAACTGCTCCCAGGTCATCTCTGCCTGCAAATCCTCTACATGGTACAAAGAATAGACTTTTGCAGGACAGTAAATGCAACACCAGCCAAACCAGAATGTATATGGAGGCTGCAGCGGTAAGTGGCAGAATGTACACAGACGTGCAGTGGGATACTTTTGACCTTTCTAGTTCCTGTTGGAAGAAATGAGTAGCAGCTAAGTCCTGGAAACTCATCCTGGGATCAGTGAGACCATCACCAAGGATGCAGGATTTTGCCTGGCCACATGCAAGACAATTCCTTGTGGTAATTTTTTGTTGTTGCTGTTGTAGTGCCTGCTGCCACTCCACAATTTCCTTCACCATGCTTTCTACATCATCTCTTGTCAGAGATGACCCTGGCACTGGGGGACTGCTGGTGGGAGGGTTAAATTCTGCTGTTAAATTGTGCCGCCACCTTGACCGCCTCACCTCCTGTAGCAAGATGCTGCCACAGGTCCTGAGTCTCCCGGAGCCTCTCCTCGCTTGTGCTCAGTATACCGTGCAGGGCTGTCCTTTTTTCATTCGACCAGAGCAGAGTTTATTCCTCCAAAATGGACTGTTTGTCCCGACAAAGGTAAATTCTTTGTACTGCAGACCGGAAAAAAAGGCGAAACAGCGCCAGACCTCGCAGTGGCCGGAAATATATTACATCCGTACTGTTAATCACGAGCGTTGAAAATGAATGGGGCGAGTTAAGGGGAGTTAAACTTAACACTATACAACCGTGGAGACGGCTGCAGAAACGCCAAGCATAGTAGTAAATACACCTCTGCTTTACTTTACTTTACTTGGCAGACTTACGAGGAGCGACTTACAAGCAGAAGACACCAGCAATGCCCATTCGGTTTCTGACGTTATATTATATACATCTGGGGAATGATTCGGAAGACGTGGTTTAATTCCACACATATTAAGGAGATTGTTTGTGTTGTTTTTATTTTATTTTTTTCCATTTTTATTTAACCAGATTTGTACTGCCTGAGCATGGATGCTGTAACCATTTCTAATACACCTTTCAAACAATATGCTGAAGAATGTGAATAATTAAGAAAAAAATAACTAATAACTCAGCACACATTTATAAAGAAACGACGCGTTTCATCAGTGGTACATTTGATTGTGGATTGGAAAACTGGAGTTCGGGTTCTCCACTGAGAATGTCTTGGTGGCTTTACTTTACTTTACTTAGCAGACGCTTTTATCCAAAGCGACTTACAAGAGGCAGCTGTTGTTTTAAACACAAATTAAGAAATCCACCTTGTCTTTTGATTGAAACCCCTTCTTCGAATTAGATTTTGGTATCGTGAGTGTATTCAGGCATTGGTGGTTCAGTGGTAGAATTCTCGCCTGCCACGCGGGAGGCCCGGGTTCGATTCCCGGCCAATGCACACTTCGTTTTTTTTTTTTTTTTTTTTTCTCTCTTTCTTCCCCTGTGGTTTTCACCGATATTTCCCCGTCAGTCCGACACGAAGTGAACAAGACAGTCCTGCCATTTCCGAAAGCGGTGCAAACACAAATCCGAACAGTGCGAACGGTAGGGGCGAAACAGCCAATCACTTGTGGCCTGACGTCGGCCAGTCCAATTGGCCGGGACTGTGATGACGCACCTGTCACGGTCCTGGCGTTTACATTCAAGGCATTTGTTACCATTTACATTACATTTACATTTACAGCATTTATCGATGAAGTTACCGTCGATGAAGTGATCAGTTCCGGTTCACTAGGAGCCCCAACTATTAATATAACCTTTTTATTCACTCTGTTGTAGTTTCTAAAGGTAAGTCAGACAATAGGAAGGATACAAGTTCATCTAAATATTCTCTAAAGAGGAAGGTCTTGAGCTGCCGTTGGCTTTGTAGGCCAGCATCAGTATTTTGAAACATAAAAGTGTAATATTTGGTTATGTTTGCATTATTTGCATATTGGTTCACTTGAATAGTTGCAATATTGAGGTGTATAGCAGTCGCTAAGCATTTCACAGCATATCATACCGCGCATGACTGTATACGTGACAAATACAATTTTTAAATGGAAAAAACTGAAGAAACGCTGGGTGAAGGAGAGAGAATCCATCTCCACTGACGAACACAAGCAGACAGTGGAGCGTCTTGTTGGACCTTAGCAGCTGCCCGTGGTGCTGTCGTCGATTCTCCAATCTTCCCACACCTACAGTTGACCGAACCCAGGATCCATAAGTACGAATCTACAACTCTTCTCTGCCGCTCTCTCCTCCGAACATGTAACAGGCTGTTAAATAATCACGCGAAGTGACATTTTCCACGACAGGGGACCGGGGTGGACGTTGGGGTGGCCACAGCGCCCCCCGGCACCCTTCGCCGGTTACCTCTGGTCGTAAGGGAGCGTGTACACGTCCCGCCGCGGCCGGGCCAGTGGCGCAATGGATAACGCGTCTGACTACGGATCAGAAGATTCTAGGTTCGACTCCTGGCTGGCTCGTTGCAAGGCCCATTTTTTCTATTTTGTTTTATGGAAGTGGTGACGATAAAGATCCTACGATCGGAGGCTCAAGGACCACTGTGTGGCGGCGTGGCAAGAACTGGACCGGTCCGGATAAACTCTCCTTTTAATGGGCCGAACTGGCGAGAAAATGTCCGATCCGGCAACAGAGAGCAACGGTGCAAATGCATCACCTCTTCCGCTGGACGTGCGAATAAACGTCAAAACAGAAGCGATACAAAACGATTATATTCACATTTAAACAATAACAATATGTATATTGACTAAATGGTAGCAGAAGACCGAGCACGCGTTGGTGGTATAGTGGTTAGCATAGCTGCCTTCCAAGCAGTTGACCCGGGTTCGATTCCCGGCCAACGCAACTTACATTTTAATACGTGTTTCTTTTAATGCATGTGAGGGAAATTACTATTTAAAGAACTTAGAGTGTGTGTGTGCGCGTGCGTGTGTATATATATAATGTCTATATAAATAACGATATTTTTCTTTTTGGATTTTCCGTCAATAAAGTCGACGTCGAGTTGAAGAGTCGTTTGGTGACGTCATCACGCAACAACGTAACGTCTTGCGGATTACTGCAGGTCACCGCGCTGTTTGTGTGTCCATAAAATATAAATATGAAAAAAATAGAAAAAAAAATTGTTTGTGAACATGCACGTGCTGCCGATGAAAGCGGAAGTCGGGCAGGAGGGGGCGGAGTCCGTGACGTCGGTACAAATCAGCGCCCCAAAAAGAGAGGAATCGCATGATGTGACGTCATCACGTCCTGCTTGTGGTCGTTTTCGCGTAAATGGCGGCGGCTGAGTGAACGGTCGGCGGGGGCCGCTCCTTTTCTCTCTTTCTGTTTTAACCTCCCTCCCTCCCTCCCTCCATCTTTTTAATTCCGTTTTTTAATAAAGTTCCCCCGGAGACGGAGCACTAGGATGGTCAGACATGACTCAGAGCAAGAAGAAGAAGCGGCCGAGCCGCAGCCTGCTGCTGGCGAAGAAGATCATCATTAAGGACGGCGGGACGGTGAGTTTCCACACCCCGGTCGGCTTCCTGCCCCGGTGTCCGCGGGTTCCCTGACGCCCTCTCCGCTCGCCCCGCAGGCGCAGGGCTTCGGCCCCGGCTCGCCCAGCGTCTACCATGCAGTGGTCGTCATCTTCCTGGAGTTTTTCGCGTGGGGTCTGCTGACGGCGCCCACGCTGGTGGTGAGTTGCGGCGCCGCGCACCGACATACTTGCGGGCTCACCTGCGGGCACCTCGCAGCGACGACGGACCTGTGGTGCCAGTTAAACGGCCTCTGGGCTGGTAATAGCCTGGCGGCTAACACACACGCCTATGAACCAGAAGACCCAGGTTCGAACCCCACTTACTACCATTGTGTCTCTGAGCAAGACACTGAACCCTAAAATTGCTCCAGGGGGGACTGTCCCTGTAACTACGCGGGGCAGTGGTGGCCTAGCGGTTAAGGAAGCGGCCCCTTAATCAGAAGGTCGCCGGTTCGAATCCCGATCCGCAAAGGTGCCACTGAGCAAAGCACCGTCCCCACACACTGCTCCCCGGGCGCCTGTCATGGCTGCCCACTGCTCACTCAGGGTGATGGGTTAAATCTCCGTGTGCTGCTGTGTATCATTTCACTTTAAGGATAAGGGTTAAGGGCGTCTGGTAAGTGCTGTCAATGAACCAGAAGACCCAGGTTCGAATCCCACTTACTACCATCGTGTCCCTGAGCAAGACACTTAACCCTGAGTGTCTCCAGGGGGGTACTGTCCCTGTAACTACTGGATTAGGGTGTCTGGTAAATGCTGTAAATGTAAAAGCTGTTTATTTCTTTGTTCTGCTTTACAGGTTTTGCACGAAACATTCCCAAAGCACACGTTCCTCATGAATGGCCTGATCCAGGGGGTGAAGGTAGTAGAACGTCTCGCGTCGGCCCGTTTGTGGCGGATGGATGTGTTGTGAGTTGTCTGTCTGTCTGGAACCCGCAGGGCCTGCTGTCGTTCCTCAGCGCGCCCCTGATCGGCGCCCTCTCGGACGTCTGGGGGAGGAAGTCCTTCCTGCTGCTCACGGTGTTCTTCACCTGCGCCCCGATCCCCCTCATGAAGATCAGTCCCTGGTAGGTTAAAGGGCAGTTAGCTCCTCCCACGAGACCCCCACCTGACCCGCCTGAGAAACTGTCTGACCGCAGTGTCCTGCTTCTGTGTCAGGTGGTACTTTGCGGTCATCTCCGTGTCGGGCGTGTTCGCGGTGACTTTCTCCGTGATCTTCGCCTACGTGGCCGACATCACCCAGGAGCACGAGCGCAGCATGGCGTACGGCCTGGTACGTACTCACTTCCTGTTATATACACACACACACTTCCTTTTTATCATCCTGGGGTTGGGGATTATATATGGCTTGCCGTATGGGCGTGTTCGCTAGTGTCACATTCGCTGCCAGTGCTGGTAAATCTCTTTATCTTTCCCCATCAGAACGGTTGTATGAAAAACGCAGTTTTTATGGAAGTAAACCACTAACGCACCCTGTGCGCAAGAGGTGTCAGGGGTGTAGATGGACCTGGAAAAGTTGTGGAGTACGAAATTAAGTTCTAAAAAAGCTTTTGCCGAATTTTTTGACGGACCTGATGGGCTCCGCTTTCCACTCAGGCGAAACTGGAGGAAGAAACTTTTCACGGTTCTCGTAAATTCAGTTTGACTATATTTTGGTGATTTTTTTTCCCTCCTCAAATTTGCACAAAGATTTCAGAGAAGATATGGTCATGAAGTAATTGAAAAGTCGCGGAAATGTTTTTGTAAAAATTTGTAAGGACTCTGGGGGTTGAAATAATACAGAATGAAGAAGTATTGTGTATGAGAGCTGTCAATCAGGCTCCGCCCCCCTTTTTAAAATAATACAGAATGAAGAAGTAGTGTGTATGAGAGCCGTCAATCATGCCGGTCAGGCTCCTCCCCCTTTTTAAAATTAGTTTGTAACGGCATCATTAAAGTGTGGAAAGGACCGGCTACTAGTTGTCACTTCACGTCTGATTATTCTAGTAAGTCCAGGCCTACTCGATGTGACATTAGCGAACGCCACGCCTGTTCTAGCGCCATGGAGTCTCGTGTAACGCCGACCGCGTTGCTCTGCCAGGTCTCGGCCACTTTCGCCGCCAGCTTGGTGACCAGTCCGGCCATCGGCGCGTACCTTGGGCGGGCGTACGGCGACAGCCTGGTGGTGGTTCTGGCCTCGGCCATCGCCATGCTGGACATCTGCTTCATCTTGGTGGCGGTGCCCGAGTCGCTGCCGGAGAAGATGAGGCCGGCGTCGTGGGGAGCTCCCATCTCCTGGGAGCAGGCGGACCCGTTTGCCGTGAGTCCGCTGCTTTCTTCTCTTCCACCAGAGCCACTTTGTGGGCTTTGCAGCGTAACTTTGTGCCGCCTGGATGTTCAAAACGGTCAACTTTACGATTTAAACAAGCCGCTCTGGATAAGGGCGTCTGCCAAATGCCTTAAATGTAAATATCCGCAGAGGTCGTCCATTTAAAGGACTCTCACGAGCCGTTTTGTACGAAGACAGTGTCTCATCTAAGGTCCGTGTCGGCAATTTAAAATGTGCGGGACGTTGTCGAGGTCAGCGTTCCGGTGCCACGCCCCGCCTCTTCCCTGTAGGGAGACATTGTAGCGCCCGTGGCTTAAACATTTACAGCATTTACCAGACGCCCTTATCCAGAGCGCCTTACAATCAGTAGTTACAGGGACAGTCCCCCCCCTGGAGACACTCAGGGTTAAGTGTCTTGCTCATGATGGTACAGGGACATGATGGTAGTAAGTGGGGTTTGAACCTGGGCCTTCTGGTTCATAGGCAAGTGTGTTACACACTGTTACCCATCAGCATCACCCTCAACTTTAGCATCTTTCTGGGCGGCCTAGTGGTGGCCTAGCGGTTAAGGAAGTGGCCCCGTAATCAGAAGGTTGCCACTGAGGTGCCACTGAGCAAAGCACCGTCCCCACACACTGCTCCCCGGGCGCCTGTCCTGGCTGCCCACTGCTCACTCAGGGTGATGGGTTAAATGCAGAGGACAAATTTCACTGTGTGCACTGTGTGCTGTGCTGCTGTGTATCACATGTGACAATCACTACACTTTACACATTGTCCTCTACACATAAATGCAGAGGACAAATTTCACTGTGTGCATTTCACTACCACCCATGATGCTTGTCCAGGTGATTCTACTATAGTCACAGCACCCACAGTACAGTGGAAGTAGCGTAGTGGGGAAAAAAAAGTTTACGACCCCACTTACTTCCATTACTACCATTTACCAGACGCCCTTATCCAGAGCGACTTAAAATCAGTAGTTACAGGGAGCAATTTAGGGTTAAGTGTCTTGCTCAGGGACACGATGGTAGTAAGTGGGATTTGAAGCTGGGTCTTCTGGTTCATAGGCGAGTGTGTTACCCGCTAGGCTACTACCAGCCTACCCCAATAACGTAGCCTACTGGCTCAATAATAATAATAAAAAAAAAAAACATTTCTGTTACGCTCCCAGATTTTCATCGGTTTACGAAACCTCGTAAACTTCCTGTTGCTTTTGAATGCCAGTTTTCCAGGGAGGGATGAAAACGCGGAACCTAATAGTTCACGGCGGGATCGGAGCCGGAGACGCGCCGAGCTCCGTTCTCGTTCCTTTTGTTTTCGGGCTCACAACATTAGCCGACGGGCAGGGAGAGTGGTGTTGCCTAGCAACGCAGGCAACAGCTGGACTGTGGAGGGAAGTTTGCGGTAACGGCGCCCGCCTCTCTCTCTCTCTCTCTCTCTCTCCCTGCAGTCGCTGCGGAAGGTGGGCCAGGACTCCACCGTGCTGCTGATCTGTATAACGGTGTTCCTCTCCTACCTGCCCGAGGCCGGCCAGTACTCCAGCTTCTTCCTCTACCTGCGGCAGGTCGGCTCGCTCCCGCCGCCGCCGCCTTTCTGTCTGACTTTCCGCAAACGATGACGGCGGGGGCGCAAAGTTCTTATTACCGTTTTGACTTGTTTTCTTTTCAGATAATGGGCTTCTCCCCGGAAAGCGTCGCGGCGTTCATCGCGGTTCTCGGCCTGCTTTCCATCGTCGCGCAGGTCCGTATCTTCCGGTCGGTAAGCGGCGTGGCGTTTGAGATCCTGCCGCGTGACTCCGCTTCTCTCCTCTTCATCTTTTGTTGTTGTAGACCGTAGTGTTAAGTTTACTGATGCGCTCCATCGGGAACAAGAACACGATACTGCTGGGCCTGGGCTTTCAGATCCTGCAGCTGGCCTGGTACGGGTTCGGCTCGGAACCGTGGTGAGTTCTGCCGACCTCGGCACATGGGCGGCCCGGAGTCGGGGGGTTTCCTGTCTGTGAAATGTGCCCGTTTTCCCGTGTCAGGATGATGTGGGCCGCAGGAGCCGTAGCCGCCATGTCCAGCATCACGTTTCCTGCCGTCAGCGCGCTGATTTCCCGCACAGCAGACCCGGACCAGCAGGGTTGGTCTCCTCTCCTCTGGTCACCCCTACTTCCTCCTCCTCTCCTCTGGTCACCCCTACTTCCTCCTCCTCTCCTCTGGTCACCCCTACTTCCTCCTCCTCTCCTCTGGTCACCTCTACTTCTTCCTCCTCCTCTCCTCTGGTCACCTCTACTTCTTCCTCCTCCTCTCCTCTGGTCACCTCTACTTCTTCCTCCTCCTCTCCTCTGGTCACCTCTACTTCTTCCTCCTCCTCTCCTCTGGTCACCTCTACTTCTTCCTCCTCCTCTCCTCTGGTCACCTCTACTTCTTCCTCCTCCTTTCCTCTGGTCACCTCTACTTCTTCCTCCTCCTTTCCTCTGGTCACCTCTACTTCTTCCTCCTCCTTTCCTCTGGTCACCTCTACTTCTTCCTCCTCCTTTCCTCTGGTCACCCCTACTTCCTCCTCCTTTCCTCTGGTCACCCCTACTTCCACTTCCTCCTCCTCTCCTCTGGTCACCTCTACTTCCACTTCCTCCTCTTCTCCTCTGGTCACCTCTACTTCCACTTCCTCCTCTTCTCCTCTGGTCACCTCTACTTCCACTTCCTCCTCTTCTCCTCTCCTCTGGTCACCTCTACTTCCACTTCCTCCTCTTCTCCTCTCCTCTGGTCACCTCTACTTCCACTTCCTCTCCTCGGTCTTCATGTCGTGAGTAACCTGTCCGGCTCTTCCTTTCCCCCCCTCCCATACAGGCGTGGGTCAGGGTATGATCACAGGCATCCGTGGGCTGTGCAACGGCCTCGGCCCCGCCCTCTACGGCTTCATCTTCTACATCTTTCACGTGGAGCTGGACGAGGTGCCCGAGCGCGGCATCACTACGCAGCATCACTTGGAAATCCATCAGGAGGTGAGTCGTAAGACACACGCACCCCGACGAGACGACTTTACCGTACCGTACTTTACTTTACTTGCCAGACGCTTTTATCCAAAGCGACTTACAAGAGGAAGACGCCAGCAGTTCCCATTCGGTTTCTATAGATTTTGAGTTTACAAAACTGAGAGCCCTGATAAGGCCGAACTTGTCAGGAATAGAACATGCTAGAACTGTTGAGTGCTAGACGAATAATCTTTTATTGTGTGCGTGACTCGTTTGAAATACTTTTTAAACAAGTGGGTTTTCAACTTCTTCCTAAAGGTGTCTGTAGTCTCGGCTAGTCGAACTAAAGTCCGAGATGTGAATTAAAGCGTGTTCCATGAACACGAATCGCTGCCCGTACGGCGTAGCTCTCTGGTCCGGCGTTAGCCCCGCCCCTTCCTCGCCACAGATTGTCGAGTCTATTTACATTTACAGCGTTTTATCCAGAGTGACTTACAATCAGTAGTTACAGGGACAGTCTCCCTGGAGACACTCAGGGTTAAGTGTCTTGTTCAGGGACACGATGGTAGTAAGTTGGATTTGAACCTGGGTCTTCTGGTTCATAGGCGAGTGTGTTACCCACTAGGCTACTACCACCCTCTAGTAATGGAGGTATTGGCGGTGGGCGGGGTTTAGTAACGACCCCGCCTTTTAATAATCTGAGCGCGTCGCGGGTCACCTGCTGAATAAAAACCCCTCTTCCTCTCCCCGCGGCAGAGCGCCGTGATCCCCGGGCCGCCCTTCCTGTTCGGCGCCTGCTCGGTGCTGCTGGCGCTGCTGGTGGCGCTCTTCATCCCCGAGCACGCCAGCCCGGGCGGCCGGAAGAAGCACGCCTCGCCCCACGGCCACCCGCACGGCCCGCAGCCCGCCGGGGACGCCAAGGAGCCGCTGCTGCAGGACACCAACGTGTGACGTGAGCTGCGGGCGCCGCGAATGATCACGTGTTTTATAAAGGAAATAAATGTATATAGTGGTACATATATTTAACGGTGGCGCTAGCGCGGCGGCACGTATTTATTCTGGTTTTATGACGTTTCGGTTTGTTACGCGACGATGTACCGAATCACTCAGGAATGTTTCCGAAGGGACCCGGCCGCAGTGCTTGGGGGACTGGCCGTCGTCACGCGTGTCCTGCGAAGGAAAAATCAAAACGAAACAAACAAAAAAAAGCGCCTTAAGTGACGATCGAACCGTTCGGAGTTCGTAAACGGTGCCTTTCCCGACGGTCGGCAGCGTCGGTGCGGAGAGGGCGGTTGGCCGAAGGGACCGGACGGAGGACCCCTGACCTCTTTCTGGAGTTCCATTTTACTTTTTTTTTTTTTTTTTTTTTTCCTCCCCCCCTTTCAAGAACCACGTTGACGCCATCGGCCTTAGCCCTGCTCGCCAGTGGCCTCCTTACGAACCGTGTCTCCCCTGCGAAGGACGTTCAGCGCTGAGATGTAACATTTGACCAAATAACCACAGAGAGAGAGACTTTTATTGCGCATTTTGCGGTCGCGTGAAATAACTAGTTGTGTGCTCTGCTTATTTAAGAATATCGTGTGCCCGCCTTGGTCCCCTCTTGTTCCGTGTTTGCTGCCTTTTTATTTGAATTTTATTATGTTGTATGCCTGTACATAGTATTGAAAGTATACAGATGTGCATTTCAATAAAGTCTGATCTTTTGATTGTACAGCGTTTTGCCGTGATATGTGATAAACTGTCTGTCCTCTGCGTTTAACCATCACCGTGGTGGACAATGGTAGTAAGTGGGGTTTGAACCTGGGCCTTCTGGTTCATAGGCGAGTGTGTTACACGCTGTTACCCATCAGCCTCACCCTCAACTTTAGCATCTTTCTGGGGCAGTGGTGGCCTAGCGGCTACGTAACCAGGTCGCCGGTTCGAATCCTGATCCGCCAAGGTGCCACTGAGCAAAGTACCGTCCCCGCACCCTGCTGCGGTGGATCAGTGACCAAAACCACCTTCAATTCCACTGAAGTTTCTCGTTGCATGTTTAGAAATTACTGAAACAGCTTAATTCATATTTATGAGCAAAACACCCGGCTGCCTGTCATAGTGCCCACTGCTCACGAAGGGTGATGGGTTAAATGCAGAGGACACATTTCACTGTGCTGCAGTGTATCACTTCACATTATCATGTGCCTTCATCTTGCCATAATTCATTCAGTAAAGGATAGTGAAGGTGTAAATTCATACATCTCAAATGCTATCTTCAGATGAAAACCAGAGACCGGTTATTGCAAATATTTTACTCACACACACAGCTTTTCAGCAAACACATGTATATACAAATACACTGCACTCATTCATTTACATATATACACACAGACACACTGTAATTCAGAATTTGTAGCCTTGTGCATTATTATTAAGAAGTGTATGAATATTGACTTGATCAAGTGCCCTCTGTCTGGGAAATAAATGGTTATAAACGGCTCCGGACGTAAACAAATGAACACCATAAGCCGGCTGTATGTCCAGCTTGGCCACACGTCTGTGTGACAATCTCTCACGCCCCAGAATATCAGACGGAGTGGTGAGAGATAAATGAAGTAGTTAAGAGCCCTGGTTTAATAAATAAAAACATGGAACAGATTTTGCGCACGGAGTGGAATCCTTGTGGAGAACCTGTGTCCCATCATCCTGGGAAGTAGGCGGAAGGTGCGGACGGCGGTCCAGACTTGATAGGAGGCGCAGGTTTTGTCGACGGCATTGGAATATCTGCAGAAAAGAGAAAAAATAAAAATAAAAAAAATTCCATTTGTATCATGATCTGCACGTATAGGGCATCTGTTCTCTAATCATCCAATCAGGGGATTTCAGCAAACACACACACACACACTCAAGCAAGCCTTTCCTGGATGAGTGACCACCCCTGACCTCAGGCATACAGTCTAGCTTTCTCAAACTTGCAAGTCAAAGCAATTTAAAAGCAAAAGCGACAGAACAAGCACGACATTCAATTTTTAGAAAGAGGGAAAAAAAAAAAAAAAAAAAAAAAAAAAAGTTAAAATATATACAGGGTGGGCCATTTGTATGGATACACCTTTATAAGTGGTCAGAAACTTGTAAATAACTCATGAAAGAATAAAGTTACGTTACCATGCACACCATTGTTTTTCTTGTGAAATATGTGATGTCACATGACCCTCTTCCTATTGAAAAAACTAAAGTTGGATCCAAGATGGCCGACTTCAAAACGGCCACCACCCATCTTGAAAAGTTTGCCCCCTCGCATATACCTATATACCTGTTCAAACCTATAAATGAATGAAAGGAAAAAGTAGTCACCTCTGTTGAGATGCATGCTGGGAATCAGGCCACGTAGAGGAATGCTATCATCTCGCCGCTCAAAGTACTTGGATTCCAGTCCCGCAGGTTCCCCACTAAGACAACAAAAGAGCTCGTGGTTAACAGATCATAAACCTGATAGCACCGTGGTGGTGGTGGTGGGGGGGAAAGACCATGGTTAAAAACATACAAGCTGCGGGAGTGGGAAAACTCACTTCTCTTTGTTGGCAAGCTGGCCGCGGTGTACAGGGGGGCTGCCTTCCTTTGCCTCTATCGGAGAAAGACCGGGCTTGGGCACCACTGGATGAAACTGGACCTGACGAACGGCAAAAAGTTCCACGGTTTTTCATCCCGAAATTGCCAGATCGGTCACCCAAACGCAGTTGCACAACCACGTAAAAGTGTAATACTTGGTTCTGTTTGCAATATTTGCATATTGGTTCATTGTTTACTTGCAACATGTGCAATACTGTGGTCTGTAGCAGTTGCAGAAAGCATTTCACTGCACATCATACCATGTATGACTGTGTATGTGACAAATAAAATAAGAATTTGAATTTGATTAGCTGATCCACAGATAACCTGCGAGAGTTGTTTTTTGATGAATCGGCCAATCAGGTACCGCTGGGCAAAGAAGTATTTGGCAGCCAGGAAACTCACATTGTAAGACATTTAAAGAATTTAATCATATATGGCGCAGAAAATAAGTATTTAGCACCTACAAAACAAGCAAGAATTCTTGCCCACAGAACCTTTACTTCTTCGCCATCCTTCACTCGTCTACCCTTCACTGTCTAAGGACACAAGGGACACGATTATACACCTGCACAAGACTGGGACGAGCCAATCTACACCAGGCAAGCAGCTCGGTGAGAAGAGATCCACTGGTGGAGATGTTATTAGAAAACTGGAATCACGGACAATCTCCCTCGACCTGGGACTCCATGCAAGACCTCACCTCATGCGGTACAAATGATCTTGAAAACGGTGAGGAAACAGCCCAGAACTACACTGCGGGAGGTGGCCATGAAGAGAGCTGGGACCACAGTAACAAAGGCTACTATTAGAAACACCCGACGTAATCATGGGCCAAAATCCTGCAGCGCTCGAAAGGTCCCCATGCTTAAGCCAGCACATGTCCAGGGCTGTCTAAAGATACCATCTGGAAGATCCAGAGGAGGATTGGGAGAAGGTCACGTGGTCAGATGAGAGGGGGGAGAATGCAGACTTCCCCGCTGTGAAGCATGGGGGTGGAAACATCATGCTTTGGGGGATAGGACGACTGATCCGTATTCAGGAAAGGGAGAATGAGGCCATGTGTCGTGAGATTTTTGGTGAGAGCATCTTCAGTGACAGCAGCGACGAGGATCACAAAACACAATGCCAGGGCAATGAAGGCACGGCTACGTAAAAAGCATTACAAGGTTCTGGAGATCCAGTCTCCTGACCTCAATCCAATAGAGAATCTGAGCCCAGCGACACCCCCAGAACACCAAAGATCTAGAGAAGATCTGCATGGAAGAATAGGCCACGGTTACATTACAAGATTACATTGAGGTGAACTTTTGCTATTGACCAAATACTTTTTTTTCTGCACCATTATGCAAATATATTCTTTAAAATTATACAATGTGATTAGTGTAATTTTTTGCCCCACTGTTCATTCTGTTTGACGAAGTGCAGGTCGGGCGAATTCTTTAACCAGTGGAAGGCATTTCCGAATTTTTACCCAGTCAATATTAAAGTACAGCCAGGGTGCAAACAATGTGTGCTGTGGATCATCTTCATTATTCATCTTAACACTCTCAAGCAAATCGTTTAGGTAAATAACTACAGTAATAAGAGCCTGGAATGAGAAGCCCGACTGCACGTGAAAAACTCAGGAGGGAGGTGAGAAGAAGAGAGAGGCCTGCCTTGGGTCCAGAGCTCTGGCAGTGTGAGACCGGGCGGGGTCCCGCACTCAGAGGGAAGGAAAGTTTGGAGTTTAGGGTGGAAGTAATGGGGTAGCCCTGTCCACTGGACGGAGGGAAAGATCGACTACCGAGCTGAGGGAAGAGGTGAGAAAAAAAAAAAAAAAAGAGAGTTACACCCAGCACGCACATATTAAAACCCGGCACGCCGAACCGAAGCAGCCGGGGAAAAATAATTACCAAGTTGTGGGAAGTGCTGCCCATTCTCAAGCCAGCTCCAGAAGACGGTGCCGGCGGCGTCTCGAACGCTCCTGCGTTCTCCTGTTTCCTAGACAACTGGTTCTCGTTCAGCTGCTTGTTCAGCCACGTTATGACTGAGGGGGAAGATGAAGGAGAAAGTCGTAACCCAGCGTCCGGGCGGAAGCTGCAGAAGTATAAGTGTACTCGCGTACCGTTCTCGTTGGTCTTCAGCACCTCTCTGCTCTCGTCCAGCTTCTGCACTGTTGCCTCCAGCTGCTCCTTTAACTTTGACACCTAAGAATTGAATTCATTCAAATAAAATGAATGAATGGATGGATGGTTACAGCATTAAATTAAACTGGATTCTCGACAAAATTCTGAATTTGCAAATGATTTGCAGTGTATTTTACTGAGGAGCAAGTGACAGCGATAACGACTCAACAGTTGCAAATGGTTGTAATATTGAATTTGAGACTAAACGTCGTCGTGGTGGTCTTCTTCCACTTATCCGGGTCACAATCCTAAGTAGGGAGTCCCAGACAGCCCTCTCTCTCCCCAGCCACCTCCACCAGCTCCTCCAGCAGGACCCCAAGGCATTCCCAGACCAGACTGGAGATATAGGGTGTCCTGGGTCGACCTGGGGGCCTCCTGCCCGAAACGCCTCCCCAGGGAGGAGTCCAGGAGGCATCCTGACTAGATGGCCCGACAACTGGCTCCTCTCGATGTGGAGGAGCAGCGGTTCTACTCGGAGTCCCTAAGGCTGCACCCTACGGAGGAAACTCAATCGGCTTCTTCTTGAACAGTCACCTTATCGTGGTGGAGGAGTTTGAGAGCCCTAATGATCCTAGGATCTGTGTTGTCTGGGGCACTTGGTGCCCCTGGTAGGGTCACCCATGACAAATTGGTCTTAGGTAAAGGGTGAGACAAAGAAGGGTTCAGAAGACCTTTCATGGAAGAAACAACAAAGAGCCAGCGTACCCGGCCCAGAGGGTTACCGGGATCCCACCCTGAAGCCAGGCCGGGGTTTGGGGCCCGGGCCCAGCCTGAACCGAATACATGGGCTCATCCAACTGTGGACCCACCACCCGCAGGAGGAACATGAAGGGTCCGGTGCAATGTGGATCGGGTGGCAGACCGAGGTGGGAGCTTCGGCGGTCCGATCACCGGACAAGGAAACTGGCTATTGGGACATGAGACCAAATATATTCTCCAAAAAATAAAATAAAAATGTAAAAAAAAAAAAAAAGTCCACGGCTCCTATCATAAGGTGCTGGGATAGACGCCTGTCGCCATAAATATTAGACTTCAATATAGATTATTAAATCCACAAATGTGTGAGCAGGTTATTAGATGAACACACCTCCTCCTCTCTCTGTCTGAGCAGCTGCTGTGTCTCCTGAAGCTCCTTCTGCTCCCTGTGCAGCGTCTCTGCGGTCTCCTGCAGCAGCTTCTCCTGGGACACGGTCACCGTGTTCTTCACCTTGATCTTGCCCACCAGGGCCTTCATGTCCCCCTGCAGCTTCTTGATGATGCCGTTCGCCTGGGTTCATTAGAGCAATTAGCCACTCGCACGTTAAGACTAAAACCGCTGAGCGTTCAAATCGCCAACCTTGATGAGCTCCTCAGACAAGGACTTCACAGTGGCCTCCAACTTTGAAATCTGGAGCTGTTTACCTTCAACATTACCTTCCACGGTGTTCTAGCAAATTAAATAAAAACAGCAAAAATTATTCAGGCCACAAAATATTCCTATAAAAACAACAAAAAATGTGACACTATGGAAGCAATGACGTGCCAGCAAATGCGTAGATGAAGGCATTACGCACCTTCTGCTGCTGAGTGGCGTCCAGCACTTCCTTCGTGCGGAGGACCAACTGGTCCTTGTCTTTGATCTCCTGCTCGAGGACGGCGACGCGTGTGTGCAGCTGGTTGACGAGTCGCTCTTTTTCGTGACACTCGGTATCCAGCGTGCCGTTCTCCCTCCGCAGCGACAGGACCTGCTGTTTGGCCCGCTGGGACTCCTGCTCCGGGGGGGGGGGGGGGGGGGGGGGGGGGGGGGGTGGGGGGGTTGGGGGGGAATAAAAAAACCCGTTACGCCGTTTCACCGAAGCCGCCATACGGCCAACAGGGGCGGTAGGCAAGCGTGTTACCCGCCCGGCGACAGGTCACAGGTTCGAATCCCTGAGCAAGACACTTAACCCTCAGCTTATACACCAGCGCTGTTTTTACATGTACAGTATCACAATATCGTATTGTGACCCGTGTTTTGTGATACGTATCGTATCACGAGATCCTTGCCAATACACATCCCTAATCAACAGTATTTGTGATATCATTTATAAGACATTACAAACTCTGTTAAATTGATTTGATTTAATTAAAATATTTAATGCATTATGGGATTCTCTGTGATTCCCACCCCTAGTCATTATTGTGGGACGGACAGGGTTCTATATTTCCTCACCTCCTCCAAGCCAACCAGCTTGGCCTTCAGGTCTCGGATGGCGGAGTCGCTCTTGTACTTCTTCTCGGTCAGATCGCGGTTGGAGGACTCCAGCTCGGCCAGGCGGTCCTGCAGCTGCTGCGTGTTCCTCAGGTGGGCAGACTCCAGCTCCCGGCGCAGCTGCTCGTTCTGCTGCTGCAGCCGCGTCTGGGTCTGCGTGGTCAGATGAGGTCAGCAGGCGCGCGGGATTACGCGACACGTGTGATAACTACGGTTACGGGAAAAAAAAAAAAAAGCCAGCCAATGACGCATGTCTTGTTTCTGCTGCGGCTTTCACCTCAAGAGCCTTCTCTCGCTCGGCAGTCATGTCTTGCGAGTGTCTGCTGGAGAGGGATGTGGTCTGGGCGGTCCACTCCGACCGCAGCTTGTCCAGCTCCCTGCTCTTTTCCGACAGGGTCTGTGGGACGAGGGCATTAACATGAACGTCAGTGACCAGCCCAGGACTGCCGCATTGCACATTTAATGGTACCTGTTGAGTGTAGCTGAGCTGCCTGGACAAATCCTCTTCGGTCTGCCTCAGCTTCTGCTCCAAAAGAAGTTTCTCTTCCTGTTAAAAACCAGACAAGAAAATCACCTTTGGACCTCTCCAAATTACTCGTTCTATAAGGGCACGAACCACACTCATGTGTGTTAGGTAACCCTACAGCTGTACACATAGTGTCTCATTTAAGCTGCTGACTAAGGACAGAAATCAGTCTTGGTGATGCAGTTTCTTTTAGACTTGACTATTGAAGTGATTGTCATTGTGACACACAGCACGGTGTCCCCGGTTTTTAACCATCACCATTGGTGAGCAGTGGGCAGCCGTGACAGGCGCCCTGGGGAGCAGTGTGGGGGGACAGTGCTTTACTCAGTGGCCGGCAACCTTCTGATTACGGGGCCGCTTCCTTAACCGCTAGGCCACCGCTGACCCTCCACTGACTACTAATACCAATTCTCTGATCTTCATACTGAATTGGCAACAGATGATCCGTGGTCACAAACTGACTCCAGCGTCCAGCGTGAAATCAAACACTTGGCTACCTTCACGCTGGCCAGACAAGAGGCCAGGAACTTCTTGATCTCCACATCAGTCCCATGGAGAAGCTTGAGGGAGAGGTGTGTGAGGTGCTTGAAAGCATTAGTCTCCACAATATTAAGGCTGGCAGGACCATGGCCTAACGTCGTGGAGGGACAGCACAGCTGCAGTAAAAACCTATGTGAAAACCAAAACGTAATCGAAATTGCGGTTACAAGCCAGGTCTGATAAACGGGGATAAATTAATACACCTTCTCTTACCGTGGGTTATCTTTGCCTTGCTCTGTAATGCATTGGTCTAACAGGTCGATAAACTTTTGAGGAAAGGACGCAAAGTCGATCAGCAGTCCTTGCTGGACTTTCAAACTGTCGGAAGAACGAGGGCGAGACTTTTAGCAGAACAGCTGCACGTAGTTTGCATCAAAAAAATGACATTCTACGTTTAGAAATGTGGATACAGCCGTTAGGAAACGTGGGTTATTTCTTCATGCATCACCTTTGAAAGTCCTCCTCTGAGATGATCAGGTTGTACAAAAAGTAAAGATCTGCATCATCAGTCAACCTTACAATGAGGTCCTGTGCAGGAGATATATATATATATATTTTTTTTTTTTTATAGTAATCAGGTTCCAACAAAAAAACAGTTGGTTTGAGACATTTAATACAAATCCATTAAACCTCAACACACAAAGATTTATAAGAGTTTTATAAAAGATTAATAAAAGTGTTCTTACTCTTCGGTGGACTGGATTACTGTTGAACTGTAGTTCAATGCAAATGCGCACAGTCGAACGTCTGGAATCACAGAGGAAATGGTGAACATTCTTTATGTTTTTCATCATTATTATTATTATCATCATCGCGATTTGCAGGCGTGCAGTCCTGACGTCAGGCAGGCCCTGAGCTAGCCTGCTAGTCAGCCGCGTCGCGTTAACAGCACCGGCCACACGCTCACCTGTCGTCGCAGTCTTTACATTTCACCAGCACGTGTAGCGCCTTGTTGAACAGAATTTCGGTCATGGCTGTTTCATGTTCCACGTTAGTCCCCCGGGCCTGAAAGCGTCGAGACTCGGCGTCCCCGTTCACAACTCGGCTCGCCCGGTTTCGAGTTTGGCGCTCCTCTCGCGCGAACGGCCGTTGCGAACGAACGGTTCTTTTTGAGCGGCTCGCTGCGACGAACGGAGTGAGTCGGATCTTTTCACCGAACTATCACTTTTACGTTTAATTAATGTTCCAGCGTGTAAAAAAAAAAAAAAACGTCACTTGGAATTAAATATGTACCGGTTTAGTTTAAAGAAACTATGCATGGTCACGCAAATTATGATCGATCATTTTGTTTGGTATTTGAATGATTCGGACCTTTGAGGAATCGAAAAGAGCACAGACACCGGAAGTTCCGATCTTTTCCTAAAACCCAAAATAAGACGAATTCCGTGGACGTATCCTTCATCGCATCGCCTATACGTTTTTACTCCGCTGATTTGAAACGAATTTAGATACGTTTGCTGTAACCAAATCCGTTTTGTGTTCGGTAACCATTGGTAACCGGCGTTCCAGCGCGCGCGTCGTGACGTAGAATTAAAGTGCCCGGGAAGAAAAATGGCGTCGGTCGCGGTGGCGGACGGCGTGTCCGCGCCTCTGCCGGGGAGGTGTTGCTTTTTCGTGGAGAAAAAGAGGCGCTACTGCAAAATGGTGGTCGGCGGCCGTAAAACATTTTGTGGCGAACACGCGAACGCCGTGAGTGACGGACGGGGAAGCTCGCCGCTGTTGTCATTTCAGCAAACTTGTGTGCGACTCTTTAAAAAGAAAAAAAAATGTCTGTTTTCCTGCTGCTGCAACAGGACCAGGACAGTCCGAGGAATAGGATACCCTGCCCGTTGGACCCAAAGCAGTAAGTCGACAAATGCACAAAGCATTTAATGTCATGAGCAATTCATAAGCGGCCATACCGTGTCTCCTGGTCAGCACTGTGTATGAAGACAGTTTGGCGAAACACTTGAAGAAATGTAACGCAAAGGAGAAGCCTAAACCTGTAAGTGCTTTAAACCCGTCACCTCGATCCTTTCCGCGAATCTTTCACATTAAAAATAACAACAACTTTGTCTTCAAAACAGGTTTACTACGTGAAGGACGTTAATGCTGGAACAGTGGGTGACGAGGAAGCAATAACTAATGAGGTCACTAAAATTATATTCCAAGTACTAGGTACTAATGTAAAAAAATTATCTAGGTTAAAAAAGTGGTAGGGAAAAACGAGGTGGTAGAAGAATAAATAAAAAAAACTTGTCATGTGACATGAGGGATGTGAAGCAGCAGGAGGAGGACGTTCTCCAGCAGCATGTTGATGATGCCTTCCAAAAGTGAAACTGTAGTTATCGAAAGTGAAGTGATTGTCATTGTGAAACAGTGCAGCACAGCACATGGTGAAACATGAAATGTGTCCTCTGTATTTAGCCATCACCATTAGTGAGCAGTGGGCAGCCATGACAGGCCCCCGGGGAGCAGTGTGTGGGGACTTCGAACCAGCAAGCTTTGTGATAAACTGCAGCACAGCACACAGTGAAATGTGTCCTCTGTATTTAACCATCACCCTTTGTGAGCAATGGGCAGACATGACAGGTGCCCGAGGAGCAAGATAAGATAAGATGATCCTTTATTAGTCCCACAAGTGGGAAATGTACAAAAGTACAGCAGTGTTTGTGGACATTGTTTTGCTCAGTGGACTCAAACTGGCAACCTTCTGATTACGGGTCCGCTTCCTTACCCGTTAGGCCAGCTCTTCCCAGTCCCTCACTAATTTTGTGGGCGCCATGCTGACTAAGAATCTTTGTGACATGCAAAGTTATGCCGCAAACTTTTAAACGTTACAGGCATGAATTAAAAACCTACTTGGTACTGTATAAGGTCTACTTCCTTGTGCTTCACGTCCAGTAGGTCTCAGAACAGGACGCTTGGATCGTCACATCATTTTTTTTTTTCCTACCACTTTTCAACCTAAATGTTTTTTCTTCTACATGACCCCTAGGGGGCTTCATACTAATGCTCTGCAGTTTGATGCAAAATATACTGTGTGTGTATTTGCTCCCAGGTACCACTCACTGACCGCACCAGAGCAGAGCTGGACCTTCTCATCCAAAAACTTAAAAATGCAATTAAAGGTGAATGGAGGCTAAGAATATTTCCTGGTTTTGTTTGCTAGCAAATACCTGTTATTGTGTTAATTTTTTCCCCCATATCTTCCATTACGTAGGACTAAATTTAAAGCACAAGGAAAACATACTGTCCCACCCGGCTCTTTGTGGACCCCTCAGCGACCCGAAGAATGGAGACTTTGCTTCCAAACATCTCAAGCAGCAGGTAATGCTCACGCAGAAAAATCGCAGCACTGATTTGAATTCCGGCACACTGCCTGACTTCACGGCCGCTGTAACAGGCGTCCATTCTGGGGAACATGGAAGCTTTAAACCTGCTCGGGCCAAACCGATGTGTTGTCGAGTTCGGAGCTGGGAAAGGGAAGCTGTCTCACTGGATCGACGCGGCTCTCAAAGGAGCAGAGGACGTCCACTTTCTTCTTGTGGAAAGGTCCAGCACCCGATTTAAAGTACGCCCTTGCCAGGCTCTTGCAGGTAGGACCACAGCAGCGTGTCTGGAAATTGACAATCAGTTTCGCGCCTGTTTTAAGGTCGACGGGAAACACAGGAGCGCCGACTCCACGTTTGAGAGGCTTCAGGTGGATATTCAGCACCTTGATTTAAGTGAGCATTGCAAATTTATTTTTATTCAGACATTAGACCTGCACATTTACCAGTAAAACAGTTACGTGATGTGTTCATAATGTTTTCTCTCAGATAGAGTCCCGTTCCTGAGGGAGAGAGCGCTTCCTGTGGTCGGAGTGGGAAAACATCTTTGTGGGACGGCAACAGGTAAAAAAAAAAAAAAAAAAAAAAGACATGGAACTTTCTGAAATCCCTGCTCACCGTCCACTCGCTAATCCTCAACAGACCTGGCTTTGAGGTGCTTGATGGAAGAAAGGGACACGCCTGAGGGTGCTGACCGGCCACCAAGCAAACGGGTAAAACTGCAGGACTCCAGCCCGACGGCGGTGTCCGGGGTGGCCATTGCCCTGTGTTGCCACCACCGCTGCGACTGGAGGCACTATGTCGGCAAAGAGTTCTTCAGGGAGCGAGGCCTGGGAGCTGCAGAGTTCTCGGCCTTCCGACGCATGTCCAGCTGGGCTACCTGCGGCTTTATCAAAGGCCGTGCCGTTTCTCAGGAGGACATTGTCGAGGAAGAAGAGCATGAGCAGGTGGATGAAGCTCCGCCGGACAGACTGGATGAGTGAGTAGTTGGGTCAACCTTCTTAAAAGTCCCCTGACATTAATGTTTTTTTGCTTTTATATCACTCCCTAGTACTGTATCTGGAAACGGCCACTTTGATCCAGTCCCACAATGTGATTTCTCAGGACGCACCGTTTCACCGTCTGTAGCTTTAAATGCTAATGAGGAGGAGAGAGGCGGGTGATTGGTGAAATCAACACCAATCACCAACCACAATGTTTGGTGCAGACGGGAAGTCGTGTCCACGATTTTCCAGAATAAAAAAATTCTCCTTGTGACGACATCATATGGGGACACACACACACACACACACACACACACACACACACACACACATATATATATATATATATATATATATATATATATATATATATATATTACACATATATACACACACACACACACACACACACACACACGGGTTTTAGTAGCCTAGTGGGTAACACACTCGCCTATGAACCAGAAGACCCAGGTTCAAATCCCACTTACTACCATCGTGTCCCTGAGCAAGACACTTAACCCTAAGTTATATAAATATATATATATATACACACACACACATATATTAATTATTTATTTATTTTGTAGGTCCATTTCAGCAGAGGAGCGTGAGCACATAGGACGGCTGTGCAAGCTCCTGATCGATTACGGACGAGTGCGTTACCTGCGGCAAAAAGGCTTCGACTCCGGCCTGTGCTACTACACCAGCAGAGACGTGTCCCTGGAAAACGTGCTCTTAACCGCAGTCCCTGTCTATGCCCAAGAATGATGGGACCAACATCTTGACCAGGCATGGAATGGAGAGCCTTATAATTCATATGGCAAAATTGTTCTATATTTAAAAACGTTAAGGGGGGGGCAGACAGACTACAACAGAAGACGACAAACACTGACAAGACTGGCGGAAGCTTGTAGCATGACAGGACTGCAGACGAGGACATGGAGGACGGTCACAGGGACACTGCTGACTCTGGTGCTCCTTCCAGCGTCACATTTAGAACAGACGTGTACATGTCCCCAGACGCTGCAATACACACGGTGAAAAAACGTCATGAAACCGGAACACTTCAACAGCTCTCTAGTCCATATATGTGAAGGAACGTTATTTTGCTGCTGTCATCTGTGCACACAGTGCACATTAAGTACGGCGTAACCTCGTTTCCGCGACTCGTTGATGTAATGGTGCATGAAGTCGCGGCCGAACATCTCCCGGTCGTCGTCTTCCTCGCCGAGCGCGGCGTTCGCGTCAGGCAGGGACACTTCTAACGTCAGAGGGTTGTCTCGGAAATTCACAAACCTGCGAAATGAAATGCCAGCCTGTTTTTTTTTATTATATATATATATAATGTAGTATATTTGAACCGCGGTTTTACCTGAGGTTGCTCATGCCCTCCATTAATCCAGGAATATCGCGCAGCCTGTTGCTGCTGAGCACCAGGGTGTCCAGACTCCGCATCCGACTGATGTTGTCGGGCAGGTACTCCAGCTCGTTCCTCTGCAGCCAGAGGGTGTGCAGCTTGTCCATCCTGCACCGCGAGCACACGGACCTTAGAAACGACGCGGGGAACGTTCGGCGCTGTGCGTGTCGCGGGGCGCACCTGTGGAGGTCGTCGGGCAGCCTCTGGATCTGGTTGCTGCCCATGTCCAGCCACTCCAGGGCCGGCAGGCTCACTACACAGTCCGGGATTTCGGTGAACTGGTTCATGGAAAGATCCAAGTGGAACAGCTTCTTGAGATTGCCGAGCTGAAGGAAATGGATTTGAGGACTTATTATTTGGGCTGATTGTTTTTGCCGTTTTTATTTATCCTTCATTAAAACTAGAAGAGAAGTTGCTGCTTTATTCTTTAATGGAAACATATGTTAAAAAAAAGTGAAAGTGATTGTCATTGTGAAACACTGCAGCACAGCACACCGTCACGCGGTGACACAGTGAAATGTGTCCTCTGCTTTTAACCATCACCCTTGGTGAGCAGTGTGTGAGGACGTGGCGGATCAGGATTCCAACCAGCAAGCTTCTGATTACGGGGCCGCTTCCTTAACCGCTAGGCCGCCACTGCCCCAGAGGTCCCATGAAATGAAATTTCTTTGCTTTTATATGGGTCTTAGTGTCCCCTAATATTCTATCTGAGTCTTCTTTCCGAATTTCCGAAGTCCCACAATGACATTTCCCAGGACGCACCGTTCCGGTGTCTGTTGCTTTAAATGCTAATGAGGCGGGACGGGGAGGAGAGCAGCTATTCGTGGAAATGACATCACCAACACCATTCACCAGAGACAATGTTTGGCACAGACAGGAAGTCGTGTCGTCATTCTTCCATAAAAATAAAATGAACCCACTGGTTCTTCAGAGCCTCACGTGACAGAACGTTTTTACATCCAGTCACCGAGCAACTGCAATGCTTTGAGCGTTTCGAAGCCATGATGGTCGGTAAAGTTCCCTTTTTAGGGGAGGGCCGGGAAATTCTCTGGGTGGAAAGAGCATGAGAAACGGGAGGTAACCTTTCCCCTTACGATGTCATAAGGGGACTATTTTCCAGGTCCGACCTCTCTGAAAGGCGAAGCAGAACGACCAAAACACTCTTTACACCTATCGTTATTTCTAGCCACATCAGGACCACAGACAGGCTAGGGGAGTGTCACAAAGTGACATTTTCATAATAGGGGAACGTTAAAAGCGCCATATCTGGCTGTTGGAGCTGGGGCTGTGCTGTTACAGGAAGATGCGGATGGAGTTGATCATCCCATCTGCTTCTTCTCAAAAAAGTTCTTAAAACATCAGGTGAACTACAGCACCATTGAAAAGGAGGCGCTAGCACTGATTTTAGCATTGCAACATTTTGAAGTATACATTGGGTCTACCGCACAACCTGTTTTAGTTTTTACTGACCACAATCCCCTGGTGTTTTTATCTCGGATGAAAAACACAAATCAGCGTATTATGCGCTGGTCCTTGGTTTTGCACGGTTTCAATTTAGAGATTAAGTACAAACGTGGGACGGACAACGTTTTGGCTGATGCCTTGTCACGGGCTTTTTAGTTTTTTTTTGGGTGAATCAACATAGTACGTTGATTTTTGGTGGTGGGGGTGTGACGTCCCGTGACAGACTATGGGTGTTTTCTGTTGTGTTTGTGTGTGTGTCTCTCTCTTTCTTTCTGTGTAATGTTGCAGGGTGGCTCCTCATCAGCCATGATTGGACTCCTCCCACTTCCTGCCGTGATTGGTGGGCTGTAATCAGGAAGAGGGTTCAAAATGGTGGCTGCTTTGGTGAAGAGAAGAGAGTTGGTGAAAAGAGGAGGAGAGTGTTTGTGGAAGATAGACTGTTGTTGGTAGAGAAGAATGTTGTTGGTGAAGTGAAGGATTAGGACGAGAAGATAGGTCTTAGACTGCCCAGACCTGTTTTGTGTTTCTGTTGTTGTTTAAATGTCTTCGTTTGTAATAAAAGATTAGCCTTAAGTGTTGTTGCGTCGTTTTGGAGTTTATACTCATATGTCCCATTTGTTTTGTCCCTGACCCTAGACCGGGGACGTAACACCACTCATACCTGTTTAAGCAGCTAGGTCTGCCGGTACCTGAGATGGAAGCTCGTCCAGGTTCCGGTTCATTGCCAGCTCCAGCTTCTCCAGGTTCTCGCAGCAGCCCAGCTCCTCCGGGACACTGTTGACCCGGTTGTAGCTCACCAGCAGCTCTCGGAGCCTGGTCAGCTTTCCTGGACCGCAGGACAATACGCGATTTAAACACAGAGGAATTCAGTTCGTATATTAAGACGTGCGCTGAAACCCATGGGTCACAGACCAATCTCTTTGGGGATCTCTGTGATTGCGTTTCGAGACAGGTCCAGGACTATGAGGTTTTCAAAGCTGCCAATGAAATGCGGGATCTTCTGTAGGCCTACGCGGTGCAGCTGCCACTCCTGAAGCTGGATGATCTGCACCAAAGCTGGAGGCAGAGTCTGTCAGCGTTACAACATAAACCGTCCGGGTGAGATGCTGAAGGGTCACCAGCACGTTGCTTTCAGACGAGAAGATCATTAGATAAGATCAGATACCTTCCATTCTTCCTTCTCTATCCGCAAGATGAGCCGACCTTCTTCTGTGTACACTCTTTCTTTCAACTTGGCAAGCGTTATCCGATCCTCCCACGCTCCGGTCAGCCTAGAGGGTCAAAAACAAAGAGAAATGTCTTCCTTTTTGTTAAAAATAATTGTTCAGGAATGATCTTCGCTCACCTCCCCACCGCTGCCTTGTCTCTCAAGTCTCTCTGCTTCTGCAGGTCCTCCTTGCTTTTTTTGATCCTTGTTTCCCAGAGAGCCTTGATGGAGCTGACCGATCCAAAGCATGCCGCCACCCCTGTCATGGTGAGGGGGAGCCCAGGCGGGCTGGATACGGGAAAGCAAGGCTGCCCACTGTTACCAGGTCAACCCTGGGCCGAGACGGGGAAACTTCTTCTGAGCTAACTTTACTATTCTTTTCTGATACGTGCACGTAACATCCACATTTCTGCCGTGGTAAAGATAAAAACCAGAACTTACCTTTGTCATGATGTGGCTGTGACACTTGTCACCCCGACCCAGAGTGGCCTTCAAAAATCTCTTTACAGCTCCCAAGTTGCACTAACCAGTCCTGTTTCTGTGCACATTAACTTCTCCCTTCTGTGTCTGTCATTGGCCTGCTCCTGAGAAGCGGAACTCTGTGCGGGTCTGGTCTAATTTTAGCATGGAATAACACTGGGAATAGCGAGGGTCACATGCCACAGTTGGCACAAATCAGCTGTCCCCCGATGCATGCTGCTGGAAGAGGTTTGGCGACAGGGTACTTTAGTAAATGTGGATGTATGTTAATTTATAGCATTTTTCAGACAGTGGCCTTTATCCTGAGCGACTTACAGCCAGTAGTTACAGGAAAAGTTTGTCTGAATTTACATTGTTTACATCATGACAAAAGTGAGGCAATAAGATATAATGCAAGTTTTTCAATTACACTACAAAACGTTCACAAACAACATTGTTGAAATTTTTTTATTCAAGATCACATCTGGCAAGCTGCAGAGAAAATGAGACGGTACTACATTTCACATCGCACTGGAGCAGATGCAGAATAATAATGATCATTACATTTGAACAGGTTCATCTGGTAATAATTTGACGCCACGACGTCCGACAGGGGGCGATATAGTCCGCAGGAAGACGAACGCGTTGTTGCCAGTTCCGCTGTTTGTACGCACATATAAAACGATTTTTTAAAATCAGCAGCAACTGTTACTTTAAAGCAATATGATAATAACAGTGGTGTCAAAAGTAAGACTGATGCTGCTTGTTATCGTTACTACTTGTATAGGAGCAGAGTGAGAGTTCCTGCATCGACGTCTGGCAACCTACTCGTGGTAAACCGGGAGCGGTTCTTGAACAAGTACTCGGCGAAAGTGTCCGCGGCGGAGCTCCACGGCCACGAAGCACACGAGTTTGTGCAGCTCGCACCGCAGAGCCTTGCCTCTCCTCCGCCACGGCCTTCATCGCGGGTGTCTCCGGGACGGGCTGGTGCTCTTCTCGGCCCTGTGCGCCGCCTTGCCCCTGGGCTTTACCCCTCCAACCCGCCGGGGGACGCGCTTCTCCCGCTGCATGGCTGCAGAACCCGGGAAATTTATTCACTAACGTTTTTAAAACGAGCAGATGAGGAGATTCGTGTGCTATGGTCGCTGGGTCTGCCGCTACTCGTTTAGTCTGGACTGACTCAGGCTTAAATAAAGCTGTAATATGTGGCTGTAGGACGTTTTTACAACGCCCATAATAAA